>NW_024870678.1:17110000-17710000 GCF_019054845.1 Dipodomys spectabilis | reverse complement strand
TAAGGTTTATAAACAAATTAGATTATCACTGATTCTTTTTCCTGCTCATAAAATGCTATGATAAAAATGTACATCTGACATTTAAAAATCTCATCTTAATTCTATTACGAGATATAAAACTATGATTTAGTAATTTAATAATTATTTACTGTAATTAATAGCACCTTAAAATTAGATAATTTCTACTTTATGGCACTGGTAACACAGAGAATAAAACATGTTGCTCCTCTTTTATTCCTTTAAGAATCAAGATCAAGATAATTAAATAAAATTGGAATGCATTTATTTTAGGAAACACCCTTATTGGACATGGGCACCGATTCCTTTGTCACAGGTGGATGAGATTTTGTATTTGCTGCATTTCTTTTCTGCTTGGTAACAGCATAATTAGAATCTCTTTTCAGAATAGCACAACTGCAAATACAGAGGCAAGGATGCTTCATGGATGCCATTATAATCCAGGCAAACCTCTCTTCCTCGTGGCTCTTCTTCATTTGTAGTAATGTTGGCCAGACTTGAAGGAAAATCTACAATGTCTATAAAGTCAATTATACATGTATTGGGCCAGCACTGCCATGGTTCAGTGGATGACTGAACACTGACAGCACAGTGTTTGGGAAGGAGATGCATGACAACTGAATTTCCAGATGCCATCTCTGCTTTCCTAGGCAAATGTTAGCACAGCATCACAAGCTTCGTGTATAGGTAAATGGTTAAGAGAATGTCATTGGGTCACAGTGAGCGTCTTGCAATATGTGACTTAACACTTCATACATAAACCAAGCAAATTTTGTGTCATGTTGTGTCCAAAATAGGGATGAAGAGCCATTCCTGCCGAGGAATGTATTTGATGTGTTCCTTTTAGTCACTATTCCCAGTACTTTCTTGCATGCTTTCTTCCTCTTTTTGGATCCTTATCGTGGCCAAAGGATATTTAGTTTTGTGTTAATCTAAGCTCTGGAAATACTCTAGTTACTGATATACACAAAACTATTTTCCCATCTTTTAAGATCCTTGCTAATAATTTGGTAAGTAGGTAAATTAACTTATGTTAGTCTTATCACTTAAAATTCTCTCTTTTTTTTTTGTTCCTGGGGCTTGAACTCTGGGCCTTGGTGCTGTCCTGAGCTCTTCAGCTCAAGGTGAGTGCTCTACCACTTGAGCTACAGTACCACTTCTGTTTTTCTGGTGATTAATTGGAGATAAAAGTCTCACAGACTTTCCTGGCCTGGACTGGCTTTGAACCATGATCCTCAGATCTCAGCCTCCTGAGTAGCTAGGATTACAGGCATGAGCCACCCATACCTGGCTATTTGTATTTTTTTTCTTGTTTCCATTTCTTAGGGTTCATTTCTTTTTTTATTATAAAGATAGTGTACAGAGGGGCTACAGTTACATGAGTAAGGTAAAGTTGTAAAGTTCATTTTCAACATAGTGTCTTGTATGTCTCATTGTTACAATGGGTCAACCTATATGACCATATAAGATGATGCTAAGTGAAATGAACTCCAAGATATGGATACAAGAGGTGTTTTTCTTTGTTGCTGTTGTTTTTAATGTACTATATAATTTTTTGTTTCTTTTGTATGTTCTTCCCCCTATAGTATAACCCTTGTCGTCACTGTATTTGATTTTGGTGCCCTGCATCTTGTATATACAATTTTCTAGTTTGGGGAGGGGAAGGGAAATAACAAAATGAATATTGTTTTTTATTAAATAAGAAATAGAAAGAAATTGAATTCCTATTTTTCACTAATGTCTCTAGCTCTAATTAAGTTGACAATTTATGGCTGATCATGTCTGACAACTATTTTGGGTGCTTTACATATTTTTAAGTTTATTTTGTTGTAAAGATGTTGTACTGAGATGTTACAGTTACACGAGTAAGGCAATGAGTACATTTCTTGTCGAGCATTGTTACCCCTTCCCTTGTTGTTCTCCCGTTATCCCTTACCTCCTCTACCTCCCTTACTCCCCACGCCTCTGCAAGTTGTAAAGTTCATTTCTAATATACTTTCTTGTGCGTATCATTGTTGCAAAGGGTCAACTGTGTCCTTGTTTCAGCATTTTGTAATTCCCACTCTCCCCAAATTAGACAAATGTATATACAAGATGCAGGGTTCCAAAATCAAGTACAGTGACAACAGGGGATATACCACGGGGGAAGAACAAAGGAAACAAAAAAAATCACATAGTACATTAAAAACAACAACAACAAAGAAAGATCTCATGTCCATATCTTGGAGTTGATTTCGCCTCGCATCATCCTATATGGTCATATGTATGTAGCTTTTGAGCTTTTCTGCTCATCTGATAAAATTATCTTAGATGTATACTAATTATTGCAAATGAGAAAAACCATGGGACCTATATTTCCTTGGGTCTGGCTTATTTCACTTAGTATGATTTTTTTCTCAGGCTTTCAATTTCCTAACAAGTGAGACAGTGCCATTCTTTCTGATGGAAGTATAGAATTTTATTTGCATGATTTTCACAAGAGCTCTACGAAAGGAGCCAACTTACATTCTGAATGATGAATGGACCAAGATAGAGTTTACGAAGCTTGACCAGTCATCTAAAAAGATGTGGCAAATAACAAGGTCAATGTGGTAATTTGCACCTATAATCCCATTCACACATGAAGCACAGAAAAGAAAATTGCAGATTGAGGCTATTCCAGGCAAAAAGAATAAAAACGTATCTGAAAAAAATAAAGCTCTAGCTGAGCATGGATCAAGTGGTAGAGAGCATCCCTTTCAAATGTAGAGCTCTAAGTCTAAACTCCAATACCACAGAATAAAATAATAAATGAAACAATAGAATCAGAATATAATTAAGATAAAATGAATAATAATAAATTTTTAGAATAGCCTGCCTTTGGGAATATTAAGTGGCTTAAATAGAGTATTCTCTTAAAAAGTATATTTTTTCCTTTTTCTTTTTTTTTTAAAAACCTGTTCCCACAGATTATTGTACTTGATGAATAACCAGGGGAAAAAATAAGTAGAAATTGTAGAATTTGTATATTAAACCTCTTCAAAATATATGGTTAATCTACTCATACAGTTAAGATATAGTATTTGCTATTAAATTAATTTAATAAGGCAGACATATATAACATGGAATATCAAATAAATGGTTGAACTCTGATAGTTCAGGAGTAGTATATGTAGGTGTGCATAGAATGTGTGTTCCTTAGAATTAATTTAGAAATTCTACAATAGTATGTCTCTTAAATATGAAAACAGCCAAATCTTGAGCTAAAGTTTTTTTAAGTCCTTCAAAACAAATAGTCATTAAATACAGAATTTTACATTAAAAAAACTCTTAGTTCCTTCCTGAAAAATTCCTGCATATATTTATACATGCAAAGTGACAGGGTACATCTGATATCAACAGTGTACTTGTAGAACTGCAAATGTGTTACTCACTTATTGGATGAAATGATCAGTGGACAGGCACAGGGCTGACAGTCTTCAGAGGATCCCTGAGTAGGATCACCATAAAAACCAGGAAGACACTGATTGCAGTAAGGGCCACCTGTGTGATCCTTGCAGTTCTGAAGAGGAAATGTACATTAGAGTTTATTATTTTCCTCTCAAGTTGCAACATGTGGCCCCCAATAGATCTACAAAATCATTATTCTGCTTCTCATCAGGAAATGTAAATTTTCCACACTAAATTATTGATGACAGCAAAGAAACAGCATTGAAAGTTACCATCTACCGTATAAATTACATGTTTCAATACATGCAAAATAAATGACTGAAATTTGTTAGGAATTTTTAATATAAAAGTTTCACATTGTGTGTGTGTGTGTGTGTGTGTGTGTGTGTGTGTAGAGTTATAAAGACCTAATGACATATGTTTAATGGGAATTGTAGCTGATACTAGGTAAAAATCAATTGTGTGACTTTGAAACTGCTGATTTAATGAGAACTGTGGGCTAATCATACAAACCCCCTTGGACTGAGCTCCCTTACTCAGCCATTGATTCAGAACTTAGTGGACTCAGATGATTGGGACAAAGAGTTCCTGTGTTCTGTCAGTGAGTAACTTGTTTTACTCATAATTAAATATTGAGAAAATTGAAAGAATTTAAGCATATAGCAATATGTAATGAAACCACATGACACAACGATTTTCTTTCAACATCTTGAAAAGAAAAACAAGACTATGTTTTCCCACCAATTTTACCTTTTGATACCATTTCTTTTTCAAGTAAAAAACCACATGTTTATAACAAAATCAAATAATTTATATTGTTTTTTCATGCTAATTAAAATACCTTCCTCAGCTAAGGCTCTGTTGATAGAACTCATCAAGACAGGTGTAAAGATAAGCAATCCAGTCAACCAAACACTAGAACTGTCTCTAAAACTTCCAAAAGTAAAATTTATAAATTTTTATCATGTTCAGACATCACAGAGACATAATTTCAGTTGCCAATGATACAATAAGTGATATATAATTCCTATTAAAATCATACGGTATGTATATGTTATTACTGAAATGTTAGTTTAATAAGCATATGCCAATTACAAATTTTCTTCCATGCTGAAAAGACTTCATCAGACTTCAGGGGTATGTAGCTTTTACTTTTTATGATGTATAACCTAATGTATGAATAAAACAGCTAAAATATAAATTAAACAGAGTAAAAATCTATTAACCTGGGTGACCATTCAGATAGTCATATTAAGTTAATAAAAGTTCTGAACTATCATTTACTTCAATATGTTTTAAAATGAGCTGACAGTTTTGAATTTATTTAGAGTCCTTGAGAGTTCAGATTTTTTAAATCTAAAATATAATCCAAACAGGTAACTCTGGCCTTCCCATTTGCATTCTGTGAAATGAAGTCAAGTTGGTAATTTATAAAGTTTTCAAGCACTGAAACACTATGCCACCTTCAGCAAATTAAACCAAGTCGTATTTCCATAATAACTGTTGATACTTGAAAGCAGGTTTGTCTTTAAAATACTTAAAACTCATTCTCAGAATTATTTAGTACAAGTTTCTTTTAGAATTATTTAGTACAAGTTTCTTTTTTACTTTTTTAACATAATATAACAGTTAACTTCACTATTATATGTTATCTGAGGCCAGGCCCTGGCAGCTGATGCCTGTAATCCCAGCTAGTCAGAAGACTTAGATAAGAGGATCATGAGTGAAGCCATCCAGGACAGGCAAGTCTGTGAGACTTTCATCCCCAATGGATCAGCAGAAAGCCAGAGGTAAAAGTGTGGCTCAGAGGGTAGAAGCCCAGCTTTGAGCACAATGTCCTATGTTCAAGCTCTTGGATAACCACAAAAAACTATCTTAATAATAGAGCCTATATAGGATCCCAAAATATGAGCCAATTTAAAGGATACTTTTTTCCTTTTGACTGGATCTTCATATCACTTCTTTATTTTTCCAAGTTTAGCTAGGCTGTATCATTACCAAATAATTGTTTGTACAAAGGAGTTACAACTCCATAAGCCAAGTTATAAGTACAATGCTTCTTGGTCAATGTCACCTTTCCTTTGTTCTCCTTCATTCTCCCCCTCCTACCCCTCCCCTCAATTACCTAGTTCATTTTTTACATAATGCACCTTGAATGTAATGATTGCATTTGCTCACCATCCCTCCTGCTATGTCTCTCTTTGCCCACTACTCAAAATATATTTCTATTTCCTGCTATTCATCTAGCTAAACAGTACTTTAGTTGCTCAGAGTAGTTACTTGTTTTGATTCCTCCCCATAGTATTTCCTCCTTCAGTCAGTTTGTGGATAAACGAGTTGAGCCTTGTAATTCGTTTAATATTTTTTAAATTCTTTGCTTTTGGCCATGTTGACAGAATGAAATTTTCATTCTATGGATTTCCAAAAGTAGAATCATATATGCCAATTGTAAATATCACAATGAAAACTCATTGTACAATTAAGTTAGGCTGATAATATTTTAGATGGCATTGTAATATTGATTATAGCTTATCTAGTTTAAAACCAGAATTTCTAAAATTCAACTGCAAATTATGTATAACCAGGAGAACCTGCTGTCTATTACTACTGACTTAAAGGAGACATAGAGGTATTAAGTTTCTTACACATCCTAATTTTATGCTTCATTAATAATCATAAAACTCAAGTATTCTAGTAGTTGAAACTATAAAACAGCATTACATACCCATAAAGCAGAAATTAAAAATGGAAGAGTTTCACTGATAAGCATGCTACTTTTACAAGTATCTTTGTTAAGTATGTTGTAAAGGATCTTCCAAGTATTGTTTGCCATCAAGTATCACAAGAATGAAAAGTGTGCAACCATCCTATGTGGTTTTGAATGTTTTCCAAGGTCACTTCAAATTTCTTTGGGTTAAAATGACCTTTTCCTTCCCTGTATTTTACTTATTTGTTTTGGCAGTTTTGGGGTTAGAACTCAGGGTCTCATATATGCTAGGAAGGTTCTACAACCTGAGCCATGCTCCTAGGCCTATGTTGCTTTAGTTACTTTTTTAGATTTTGCTGAGGCCAGATTTATAACATGACCCTACACCACCATGTCTAGCTTGTTTTATTGAGATGGGAACCTCTTACCAACTTTCATTTTGCTTTACCCAACCTGCCCTCAAACCCAGTCCTCCTGATAACCATTTCCCAAATATCTGGGGTTCCAGGCATAGTGTCACACTCAGCCCTAAATAATCTTGGTTTTTATAGGTCCATATAACTGCAGAGGTTTGTCAGGTGATTATCTGTAGAAAAATATGCCCACAGATAATTAAAAAGAAGTTGAAGTGGAAATTCTAAACTAAACAACTGGAAGTTCCAGAAGAATGACCTTGGTAGGCAATCTTAAATATTTTTCTCCTTACAGGTCATATCAGAATCAATATGTACATCAATTATCAATAGAATTTCAGGAAAGAAAAACACATGAACATCTCCAGAAAGTATCCATCAGGAACCTCTATCAACAACAGTTCAAGAAAACGCTAGTCTTCATGATCCAGACCATCTATGTTTCCCTAAATTCCCTCTGCTGAAAGATGGGTCCTTTTTTCTCTATCCAATAAACAGTCAATAAACCAGCTTCATTGGCTGCAGATATCACTGTCCCCTTCTTTCTCTCTTTTACAAACAAACTATTTTTCCTCTCAAGCAAATGGCCTCCCCTCCAAAAAATATCATATCACAAAATGGCCCAGCAGTAACATTTGATTTTATCTCAATTAATTCAATCTGACATATTACCTTAAGGAATATTATGAATTTGGTACTGTGACATATTTATTTTTGTCTTTTTTTTACGGTAAGTAAGACAAATCCATATTAGCTTTCAGCTGTGCATTTCCTACTGCATGTTAATAAAGTGTTTAAAAGGAATTCGATAGTTTTCCCAAGGTATGTTTTAAAAGGCTGTGGAATCATTAAAATGAAAATCACTTAGTCTTTCTGTTCATAAAAATGCCATTTGAAAAAATCTACTCATCCACAAATTATGGTTATCATGTTTTATACTGCAATGCAATTAAACAAAATCTTATATAGAGAAATAGAGAAAGCAGAAAGTGCATCAATAAACCTAAATGCCAAATTACATTGAAACAAAAGCCCTGTGTTGTTTTTTTTTCCACTTTGGATTTTTCCCAGAAGCATTTAAGGAGAAGAGAGAGGAGGGAGAAATGAGCAGGAGAAAGGAAACATTAAGAATTACAGATAACAGCGTCTGCCTCAAACTCAGCAGGGAAATGAGAGTATGATATCCTCCTAAATTGGCACTGTTTCAAATTGTGTTTCTGCAAGACTAATGAAATGAGAAGTGTTGTTTCAAGCTTCATGCCATGTCAGACAATATAAAACACTCATACCCTTGAGTTAATCAGAATTGTCTATTCACAGTAATTCTCCCTTCCTAAGGCTTCTTAGCAGGATGGAAAGTGCTTGGCACTTTGTAGAGCTTGTTTTCTGGATATAAGTATGAACTTTATTGTAAAGTGAGAGACAACCCTGGTGAATATATACTACATACATTTATTATTTTTTAAATCTATACATGACATTTTACAGTTAAATGATGAAAAATTGAAATTAAAACATGCAGTGTATCCTCATTTTCAATGTGGAAAAAAACTATTATAAGTACTAAATCATAACTGTTGTATAGACTGTTTTACATATATTATGGGGCTCTAAGTCATTTTTCTCTTTCAGGAGAACAGTCTATTTTTGGTAGATTTAGGGAGCTTGATATTCATCCCAGTTATTAGTTATGCTTGATAATAATGTATCTGATCTTACTTTAGTTTTTAGACTAATAGGAATAAATATTACTTAATACTTGCTGTAAGATCACATATGAAAATTTTCTAAGCTGCCAACTCAGTTCATTAAGAAGATGTGAAATAATTCTCTTTTTTTTGTGGGGGAGGGGTGGAGAGAGGTTATCGGGACCTGAACTAAGATTCTGGATGCTGTTCCATAGCATTTTTGCTCAAGGCTAGTGCTCTATCACTTGAGTCACAGATCTACTTCTGGATGTTTGGCCATTAATTGGAGATAAGAGACTCATGGTCTAACTATCTGTGCTAGCTTTGAATTCCCGTCCTCAGATCTCAGCCTCCTGAGTAGCTGGGATTACAGGCAAGGGCCACCAGTGCTTAGCTGTCAAATCACTTCTTGACTTGGAAATTCCAGGTTTGAAAGGAAGCAGTTGGATCATGAGTTTTTGTGAGTTGCTGTAAGTCTGTCACTCAGCACCATGGAGAAAGCACTTACCAAGCATTCCCCAGTGACGTCATCACAGGATTCCGCATGGCCAAAGCACTGACAGGGTTCACAGAGGCCACCAAAGATAGTGCCGTTCACTCTTCTGTGCCTAGGCCAACAGGACTAAAAGATAAGATTTCAGTCAGTTCTCGCTATTGGGGAGGGGGGGGGGAAAGAGAAGCAAATGTAAGTTTCATTTTTTCCCCCTGATAATAGAAAGTAACTTGAGTAGCACACTCAGGAAATGCTTAACCAAAGCATAACTAGTGTGGAAGTACTACCAGAGCACTATTCCCCTGACACAGGGGCTTCGTACTGACCTTAGCGTTATTGGCAGGTATGAGATTAGAGGAAGCATTAGCTTGGTGTCTCTTCTGAAATGGTAAAATAAAGAACAGATATAAAGAATTGAAATGTGACAGGCTGAAAGTAAAAGCACAGACAGGAAAATTGAAGGAAAAGCATTGAAAATAAAGCAGCTGGCATAAAAGCACTCTCACAGAATCCTGTCGAAGAGGGCACACGGGGTCATCCCAAACCATTCAGCTCTGTAGAGCCTCTCTTTGCCCTCATGCCAACTTCCCTTAACTCTTTCACTTTTAGTACATCTTTGAAGTCATTTGTAAGCCATGCTACCTTTCCCTGCTCTTCCTTACAGCCCCTCCCTTACTTTTTACAGCACACAGAGCTGACTCCCATCCCTGCATAATTTCTTAATTTCTTCCTAAATTCCTTCCATTCTATTGTGCTTTCTCAATTTCACATGAAGTAATCTATGATTTATTTGTCATATATACCTACCAAAGATCTATTTCTGGTATTATTCTATTCTTGCTTTGATTCTAATCATCATTGCTTTATAAAATTGAGATCCGTGTTACAATATAAAAGCACAATTCCTATTACCACTGAGGATGTGGGTCTTAGGTTACTTGTTCTATGAGCCTTCTCTGAGTCTGCCATCACTCTTAATTAAGTTTCATTTCTGTGGGGATTTCTATAGACTGAGTGAGATATAAAATAATTGCAAGGCAAATACTGTTGCCCTTTGGGAACTTTATGACCCCCTTCAGGTTATAATTGCATTTTGCAGGCTATTTACTATATTTTTAGATGGTTAACTACAGCATCATATATCATAAAGAGGCTTTTGTTCAGTTGAAAATGGAAATGAGAGAAACCACTGCAGTTAGAAAGCATATAGAATTGTTCTGTGTATTGTTGAAAAGCTCTTTCTGCCTTAGGATATGATGAGGACTCTTCAATCTGAGCACCAATAACACATGTGGAAAAAAGAATAGATGTTTCATATTTCACATGGTTCATATATGGAAAGCAAAGAAAAACGACTTTCCTCTTAATTTTCACAGTATAACAACAGCAACAACAACAAAAACAACCAGAAAGTGTCAATTGACTATCTAATCAATCTGGATGAATATCACACCCCAAATGAAACAATAATAATGAGGGACATCTGAACTCATTTTGGCTACAGGTTTTGAACAAGCTAGAACTAAGTAGTTAAATACAGTTTCTGTACTTTACTCAGCCTTTAAAGGGATGCAGGATATTAATAACAGAACTATAAGAGAATGGCTATATAATCTAAGCTTAATTTTAAAAAATCAGGAAAGGATAGTTGAAAATATCCAGGGTTGGTATAGAAAGTTTTGATAAACAATAGATTATTAGAAGAAAGGAACTTCAGAGTTCCCAAATTCTTCAATGCAGGATTCAGCTAAGCTCTTTTTTTTAAAAGTAACTTTGTTTAATATTATTGTGTGAGAGGTGCAGGAGGTTTTATTCCCTCCCTTTTCTATTTCTTTGTCCATTTTTCCAGCCTTGCTTGGTTCTCTTTTTCATCTACATTTATCATTATGCAGCATCTGCAGGACCTTCCCAGACATCTGTCTCCACCAACAGCGCTCACCTCAGTGATCATCACATTTTGCTTAGTGCCATTTATCACTCCCCTATTTATCAAGTGTCTTGATCCTATTTTTCATAGGTATTCGTTCTGTTTGCCTAAGCAGATGATCAGATCTTTAGAAACAGAATTCATTCTTGTTTGCTTAGAGACAATTTATATGGATGAACTTATAAGAGCTATCAAATATATACAGAATTCATCAAAAATAGAATAGTAAAGGAAGAATGGAATTAAAGTAGTTCTGATTGCAATTGAAATGGGAATGTAAACTTTCTGGTTTGAGACCAAGACTGGAAGGCCTTGTAAGTAAAAGAATTCTTAGGAAGTGTCGCTGTAGCTCAAGTGGTAGAGCACTTGCCTTGAGTTGAGGGACAGCGCTCAAGTCCAGAGTTCAAGCCCCACGACCAACAAAAAAAAAAAAAAAGAATTCTTAGCCCAGCACCAGTGGCTCATGCCTGTAATCCTTACTACTCAGGAGGCTGAGATCTGAGCATCGCAGTTCAAAGCCAGCCCAGGCAGGAAAGTCCATGAGACTCTAAGCTCCAATAAATCAGCAGAAAGCTGGAAGTAGTACTGTGGCTCAAGTGCTTGCCTTGAGCTAAATTGTTGAGGGACAGTGCCCAGTCCCAGAGTTCAAGCCCCATGGCAAAAAATAAAAAGAATTCTTTAATCAAATAGACAGTATATTTTATACATAAAGCCAAATTTGGGTTGATATAGCTTACTTGTGTCTATAATCATTTTTTCTCTTATCTATATGTTTTGGAAAAGCAAGTACTTCAAGGAATTATATTTAGTTGTATTTCTAGCTAGGCAAATGGGAGCTGATATGTGAAGGAAAATGCATTCACCATGAATATGCTTCCTAGCTTTTGGTATCCTCTGTAAACATGCATTATTTTAAAGTACAAGAAAACTGACAGATCAAGGCCTGGAGTATTTCTATAAATGGTATAATGGGGTAGTGCTATGAAGCAGAACATCTTAACACACTCATGTAATTCCCTCAAGGAACTACTGTAGAGAACTTAAACTCTTATTTTTCTGCAAGCCATTCCTTATACCATATCAGAAAAATGATGTTCATTGTTTTTAACCAGGTTTCAAATAGAATCAGTGTTCAGTCTATGAGAAATGACTTAAAATCAAATAAAAAACTTCCTTAAAGTGATACACTAAGACACTGAGAAACATTAATTCTTATAAATCTGGAGTAATGAGACAAAATATCTCAATTTTTTTTTTAGATAATGAACAAGTCAAAGAAAGGTAAAGACTTTTCTAGAGCTTGCTATTTCTCTCATATCTTGTGCTGGTGTTGTTCTAAGATTATGGGCTTCACATGGCCACGATGTGCTTAAACTGTTAGGAATGAAGTGGAAGAAAGCATGCTGGAATTAAATAGTTGAAGAATAGCCAAAACAACAGCAACAACAAATGTTTAAAATGGTATTCTGTGATTATCCATTGTACAATAAATTAAATAGTATACAAACAAATATAAGATGTATTTTTCAGTGATAGTAAAGCTGAAGACCTGAAAAGCAAGTATAATTTGTGGATAACACTGTATGGTTAGCTGTCTATTTGAAGCCATAACTTTTTGATAGATATTAGAGTTTTTCAAGTTCCTTCTTCTTCTTCTTCTCCCTCTTTCCCCTCCTCCCCCGCCTCCTCCTCATCCTTTTCCTCTTCCTGCTCCTCCTCCCCCTCCCCACCCTTCCCCCTCCCCCTCCTCCTCCCCCTCCTCCCCCTCCTCCTCCTCCTCCTCTTCCTCCTTCTGCTCCTCTTCTTCTTCTTCTTCTTCTTCTTCTTCTTCTTCTTCTTCTTCTTCTTCTTCTTCTTCTTCTTCTTCTTCTGTTTTTTTTTGTTTGTTTTTCATCAGTCATGGAGCTTGAAGTCTGAGCCTGGGAGCTCTTTTTGCTCAAGATTAGCACTCAATGCTTTGAGCCACTGCTCCACTTCTGTTTTTCTGAGTGGTTAATTAGAGATAAGAGTCTCATGAGGACTTTTCTTACCAGGCTGGCTTTGAACCAGAATCCTCACATCTCAGCCTCCTGGGTAGCTATGATTATGGGTGTCTGTCATGGATACCCAGCCTCAAGTTTCTTTAAGTAATACATTATCACACGTTTGAAGAAGTACCAATGGAAAATTTCAGGATACCTACTTTTAGAACAGTTCATTGACAACATCATTTCAACGGACTCAGAACATGCTGAAGACACATTCTTATAGACTTACTTCACAAGAGGAGCCACTGTACCCTGGCGGACACTGGCAGACTTCCACAGAGGATGCGACACTCCCATCCGTAGGATAAAGGACGGCAGACTCAAGGTTAACAGAGCTCAACCTGGGAAGGGAGGAAAACTATGATAAGTAAATAAAACAAGCTCCTACATCCTATACAGCTGGATGACTGGTACAGCAACAGTGACATAAATACAGCAATTTAAGAATGCTGAGAAAGAATGCTAGGTGATTTTCTGTAACTTTATAACTCTCTGGTCATTCATTATATAGTGAGCCCGCACTACCTTGAATCCATCAATGCAGCCAATTGTAGATTGAAAGTATTTGGGAAAAAAAGAATCTGTATTTTTGCTGAACACATACTGATTATTTCCTTCTTGTTCCCTATACTGTACAATGTATTGTCTAGATGTATAGATGTTAAAATACAAAACCTATACTGATATACAGAGGGTTACAATTATATAAATCAGGTAATGAGTGCATTTATTTTTTATTCTTTTTTATTTTTAATATATATATTTTTTGGCATAGTCATTTTATTTTTTAAAAAAGTTTTTTTATTATGAAAATACTGTACAGAGGGGTTACAATCACATGAGCAAGGTAATGAGTACATTTCTTATCAAGCATTGCTGCCTCCTCCTTTGTTTTTCCCCTACCATCCCTTCCCTCCCATCTCCACAACTACATCCCCCCCACACCCACCCCCACCTAAGTTGTAAAGTTCATTTTCGACATAGTGTCTTGTACATTTCATTGTTGCAATGGGTCAACCTGTATCCCAATTTAAACAATTTGTTTTTTCCCTTCTAGTCCCCAAATTATACCAACATTAATACAGTGAAAACAGGGGTTATACTGTGGAGGAGGACATAAAAAGCCACAAAAAAAAAAAAAATCACGTACACAATGGAATTCTAAGCTTCCATCAGAAAGAATGACATTGCACCATTTCTTAGGAAATAGAAAGACTTGGGAAAATTATATTAAGTGAAGTAAGCGAGGCACAAAGAAACCTAGTTCCCATGGTTTCCCTTATCTGCAATAACTAGTATATATCTGAGACAAGCAGAAAAGGTCAGATAAGATGATGTTAAGCAAAATGAACCCCAAAATAGGGACACAAGTGGTTTTTTTCTTTCTTGCTATTGTTTCTAATATATTTATAATATGTTTTTTATTGTAAAGATATTATATAAAGAGGTAACAGATACTTAGTAAAGTAATAAGTATATTTTCTTTTTTGGGGGGGGTCCAGTTGTGGGGCCTGAACTCTGGGCCTGGCCACTGTCCCTCAGCTCTTCAGATCAAGGTTAGTGCTCTACCACTTGAGCCACAGCATCACTTCTGACTTTTTTCTTTTTGCTTATGTGGTGCTGAGGAATCGAACCCAGGACCTCATGCATGCAAGGCAAGCGCTCTACCACTAAGCCACCTTCCCAGCCCATGGGTATATTTTCTATCGAGCATTGTTACCCCCTCCTTTGTTTTTCCCTACTATCCCTTTCCTATTCACTTGCCCACCTCCTCCCCCCCACCCCAAGTTGTAGAATTCGTTTTCAACAAAGTGTCTTGTACATGTTATTGTTACAATGGGTCAACTTGTATCCTTGCTTCAGCATTTTATTTCCCTTCCCCTCCCCAAATTAGAATAATGTATATACAAGATGCAGGGCATCAGAATCAAATACAGGGAAAATAGGGATTCTACCAAGAAGGAAGAACATATAAAAGAAACAAAAAAAATCACACAGTACATTGTAAATATATTAAAAACAACAGCAACAAAGATAAAACCTTTTGTGTCCCTATCTTGGGATTCATTTCACTTAGCATCATCTTATATGCTCATATGTACATTACTTTTGACCTTTTCTGTTTGTCCTAGATGTATACTAGTTATTGCAAATAGGGAAACCATGGGACCTATGTTTCTTTGGGCCTGGCTTACTTCACAACATATTTTTTCCAAGTCTTTCCATTTCCTAACAAATGCGGGGGGAGGAGGTGGTCATTCTTTCTGATGGAGGCATAGAATTCCATTGTGTATATATACCACATTTTCTTGATCAATTCATCTACTGAGGGGCATCTCGGTTGGTTCCATATCTTAGCTATGGTGAATAATGCTGTGATAAACATAGTTGTACTGTGTGTGACCTTGTTTGTGATCGTTTGGGCAAATGCCCAAAAGTGGTATTGCTGGGTCATAGGGGTGCTCTCAATTCCAAATGGATCAAAGACCCCAAAGTCAAAGCAGACACACTGAAAACATTAACAGGAAAGAATAGGAGAAACTCTAGGGCTCTTTGACACTGATCAAAATGTTCTGGATAAAGAGCCAGAAACACAACAAATCGAAGAAAGGTTGGACAACTGGGATTGAGTGAAACTGCAGAGCTTCTGCATGGCAAAGGACATAGCTAGCAAGATCAATAGCAAACACACAGACTGGGAGATCTTCACTAGACATACAACAGACAAGGGCCTCAAATAAAATATACTAAGAAGTAAAAAATTTAAATCCCCCAACAACAAATCCTTAAAGAAACAACCACCTGATTAATAAGTGGGCTAAAGACTTAAAGAGAGAAGATGGTGGAGGAGAAGCAGGAGGCTAAACAAGCTCTCTCATAGAAAGCCATTTTGGTGTTCCAGTGAACAGTCCTAGGCTAGAGAATCACACCAAGTGTGCCATCACAGTACACAGAGTTTGGCCAGAGAGGGAAAATCCAGGCAGCTTGGTCAAGGAGACAGATCGGAGCACTTGCTGGTGTCCATAGCAGCAGCAGCGACTGCTGCCTCAGCCGCCATATCAACAGAAAGAGCCCGGGGCAAAGGTGCCAAATGCCGTGTGAAAGTGGAATCTCCTCACAGCCAGCAAGAACTGACAAGAAGCAGAAATCTTCATCCTGCTGATCACAGACCAGGGACGGCCTGGAAACCAAGAGGCTGGAGTACACCCCAAGACATCCTCACTCCTTCTCATGGAACGGTGGTGGGAAGGTAGCCCCTCCCCCACCACAGGAGAAGAACTCCATCTTTGATACTGACAAAGGCCTGGCCCTAGCTCCAACTCAGGCCTTGGTCACAGGAACCTGAACTAACCTGCTGGGCTCAGCTCCACCCACAGGAAAGTCACCCTTCCCAGTCAGGGGATGCTCTGCCCCCAGAGGAGAGACTTTCTTCACTGGGTAAACCCAGCCAGAGGCGGCCCCTCCCCACTGCAGCCCAGAAAGCAGGAGGGGTAAAGACAAACATCTAAAACTCAATAAACATAAATCCTGAGAATAGCTCCAGGCTGGGAGCTGTGAGTGTCTCAGGAGCTAGCTCCTAAGGGAAAAGCTTCTGATTGCTGATAGGCCTCAACCCTACCCAGAACCTAGCCACATCACAGCAACTCCAAGCTAGAGGAAACAGCTATCTCCCTCTTTTGCAAGACCATTTCACTTTTGTGTGTTCTCTTCAATTTATTTTGTCAATATTGTGATCATCATATAGCTCTTCCTTGTTTAAACTTTAACATGATTTTTCTGTATTTAATTTTCAAATTATTATTATTATATTTAAGTAGTTGTACAAAGGGGTTGCCATTTAAGGAAGAAGTTTATGAATATAAAATATTATAACTATCATAAATTGATTTTCTATAATTTCTTTCTCAAAATTTTATTAGGATATCTAAAACTACTGATTTTTGTGTGTTGGTCTTATATTTTGCAGCATTACTAAAATTCACTGATCAATTATAGTCATCTTTCCATTTTATTTTCTTTAGATTTTAAATTTTTTAAACTTTTCTTTAAATTTTCTTACATATAGTATCCCATAATCTGTTAACTGATCATTTGACTTGCTCTCATCTTATTTATGTGCTTTTTATTTCTTTATTTCCAACTCTTAGAAATTGTTTATAATGTACAAAATGGTATCCAGTTCTCATGAAGTAGAAGAATCAATATCGATATTATTTCCCTAATTTTTACAAACACCTGCATATTAAATAAAATGTTCATAAAAATTCTAATGACCTTCAGCACAGAACTTAATAAAATAATGGTAAAATTTATATAAAACACCAAGTAACCAACGGGACAAATCTAGAGACATCACAATACCTATATTTTACTGGGCATTTTTTGGGGCCACAGTGGACAACACCAGTAACATACCGGCATAAAAATAGATGTGAAATCAATAGATTAAAATAGAGATCTCCAAAACAAACAAACATATCAATAGCCAAGTGATCCCTGAAGAAGGAATACATTGTAGAAGAGATAGTTGCTTCAATAACTAATTCAGGGAAAACTACATCTCTACATGTGGAAGATTAAAGTTTATGTCTCACCCTACATAAAATCAACTCCAAATGGATCAAAGTACTAAATGTAAGACCTGAAACTATTAAATTAATAGAAGCAAACTTAGGGGAAACTCTTTGAGACATTGGTATAGGCAATTAATTTTTATGTAATCACAAAAGCTGAAGGAAAAAATGAACAAATGGCATTACATCAAATAAAAAGCTACTGTAGAGCAAAGGAAACAAGAGAAAAGACAACCTACAGAATGGGAGAAAATAGTTGCCAACTATTTGTCTTACAAATAATTAATATATAAGGATATATAAAATGATTATATAATGATAAACAATATGATATATAGTAATGATACTTAAAAAAATCAAAAATTTCTCAACCAAGAAATGAACAATCTAACATAGTATGGTAATTCATGCCTGTAATACTAGCATTCGTGAGATAAGGTAGGAGAGGTATGAATTTCTGTACAGCCCAGGCTACACAATATAACTCTACCTAAAAGAACAAAACATAAACATAAAAAGAAAAGACATATGATTTCATAATGGGCAGATGTCTGAGCTACCCTTCTTAAAAAAGAAATATAAATGTCTAAAAAATACATTAAAATGCTCAGTATTATTAGTCATTAGGGAACTACAAGTCAAACTACAATGAAGCATAGTAGTTTCCTTCTCTGGAGATTTTGAATATAAAAACTTCTGTACTATACAACTTCCCTCCAGATAAATAACTTCTTTGTACTTAAAATCTACAGAGTTATTATGTCACTTCAGTTAGTTATTAACAAAAAAACAAAACAAATAGAAAATACTAGGAAATGTGTTAGAAAAAAAGGAGCCTTCGTATAGTGTTGGTTGGAATGTAAATTTGCAAAAGCTATTATGAAAACAGTTTGGAGTTTCATTCAGAATTTGAAAATAGGTCTATCATGTGATTCGACTATCCTATGTCTTTGTTTCTATAACCAAAGATAGTAAAATCAGCATATGGAATTGATACTCATACACCTACTTTTATTGTGGCAATATTCACTTAGCTAAGATTTAGAAGCTAGCTAGGGTGTACCCATCCATCTAGGAATGGATAAAGAAAATGTAGTATCTGTAGAAAGTGGACTATTATTCAACCATAAGGCAGAATAAAATCCTATCATTTGTAACAAACTTGATAGAACTGAAGAACATTCTGTTAAGTGAAATGTCAGACATAGACCAACAAATTCTCTATATTCTCTTGCACATATATTACAGAAGAAAGGTTGATATGATTGTAGGAAAAGGTTTACCTGAGGTCAGGAGGGATGGAGATGGTAGGATTGGGGGTTGGGGCTTGATTTGAATAATGTACACTGTAGGAATGCATTGAAAATGTTACACTATCTTCATTAACAAGTGTAATTAATATATGATAATAAAAAGCATTTAAATGAGCACAAAGAGAAATCCTAACTCCCAATAAAATGATACTAGATGTAAAGCCATTGGGAAGTCAAGTCGCTCAGGAGGTCAGACCCATCATTTATGGAACCATGCCCTTAGAGACATGACCCAAAAGGGCTTTCTTTCTCTCTACCATGTAAAGACAAAAGGAGAGGGCAGTTTACAACCTAGAGGGCCCTGAACCATGCTGTTACATAACATTCCAGCCTACAGAAGATTAAGAAATACATTTCTTGTGTCTATAAGCAGAAGACCAACCAAGCAAATACAAAGTCTAAATGAATAGTACTGATTTATTGTGCTACCGGTCCTAGCCCCAAGACCTGGCTTCTCTATCTGAACATTTTCCCTCATGAAAAAAAATATAAAGCACACATAATCTAGATGGAAAATGAATTGATTCAAGTTGAATAAAAACTGGAGGAAAGAGAGAGATAAATTCTGTCTCCATTTTGCTTAGAGCAAAATATTTATAATATGTAGTATATATTATAAATATATATTTGTTACTGTATTTTAAAAAATCACTGCTTTACAGCATTAGTGTGGTATTACTTATTTGAACAATCCAGAAATGATTTTTTTTCCCTCTCATCAAGTAACTTTGTCCACAAGAAGATGCAGTACCATGGCATTTGCTTTTCCTTTATAAGATGTAATTCTGGTAAAACGAACCATTTTCTAGTGTACAGTTCTGTTCATTCAGTACATTCACAATGTTGTACAGTTACCTATTCTATCTTGATCCAAGAAATTGTCGTCAGCCCCAAAGAAAACCTGTAATTCCGTAAGCAAGCAGTCACTGCCTTGTCTCCGCTTCCTCAAATCCCTGTCAACTATCAACTGCACTGCCACCGTGGACTACTTACCTATTCTGACTATTTCCTAGTAATGAAATAATGCGATTTGGGACCACAATGTCTTATTTCTCTTACCTCACATAATGTTGTCAAAGTTCATGCTTATTAAAGCAAGCATTGAAATTTTATTTTATGAGTAATGTTTATTTGTATTTTGCTTATTCTTTCTTATATTGGTGGACATTTAGGTCATTTCCACTTTTTGGTTTCTATGAATATCCATAACATCTATTTCTTCAATACATGTTCAGTTTGGGAAAATAACTAGGTCTGGAAAGGTTTTGGAAGAATTATAAAACTAAAGACAATATTTATGTCTGAGAACTCAGCTTTTTAGCTACACCTTGAGAAATGAGACCCTGTTGTATCATCTATGAGTGAATTGTGACTGTTTCAATTCATTTTCAGCAGGAGAATGGATAGTTAGACAAGTAGATACGTTCAAGATTGATTAACTACATAAATAAATGAATAGATGAAATGTAGTCATATTACAAACAATGACTAACATAATCCATGACAAATGATAGAATAAATCCGGCTATCTACATTTTAGATAGATGAACAAAAACCAGGAAGTGAAGAATGAATTACTTGTGTTGACCTACAAAATAAATGGGAAAATATTAGAATTAGACCTCAAAGCCAGAGGCTAGAGCTTGCCTGACTGTATAATGGCATGTAACTACCTGGAATTAATAGACTTCCACATAGTTAATCTATAATTCGAATCATTAATATAAGAATTATATAGTTTCACTATTGAGATAATAGTCAATTTCATACAATAGAGTATTACAATTTACTAATTTACCAGGATTTCCAATATAAGATTGTTAGGCAAAACTTAAAGGAAGAATATCAGGACTTTCAAGAAAGAACAAGGAGTAAGGGACTACGTGAAAAAAAAAACAAGTTAGCAAATAGAGATACAAAAACAAAAATATTGTCAGTGAACTGCTTTTCATTTGTCTCTCGAACAACAGATGTTCTCTTCCTTAATCTGTGCAACCATGTTGAGCTATGAGAAATTTGAATGCTCAAAACATCTTTCCCAGTAACATTCCACATTCACATTCACTGTACAGTCCTGCTATTTGAAATGGGATTTTAATGCTTTTAATTGTTTCTAGTGTTACTCATGAAGAAGGCTCTAGTTTTTTACCTTCAAGGTGGTCATTTTCTTTTCTTAATATCAGGCTGCATATAAAACATTGGCCATAATAAAAGCACTAAATTTAGAGATGCATGAACTCTCAAAGATTTGTCAACTAAGTTAAATGACATAGCTGACACTCTTTCCTTATTCTTGTGATTTCACACTGCAATAAAGAGGATGAATGAAAAAAAGACAGTAATTATATGTGCTCCTATGAAAAACACAGAGCCATAAGAGAAACGCCTTTCTGATTATTGTCTTCATATATTTTCCTTTTGTTACCTACCCCCATCATAGTTAGATATGCTGTACTACATTAAAACAATCACCACAGAACATTGTACCTTGAAATGATAATAAAAGACCTTGGATTCTAAAACTTTTAATAACCGCTTCTTTTCTTCCTACTTTCTTTTTCTCATTGAAGATGTCTATTTTATTCTACTTAAAAGAATGTCACGTTGAGTTAACCACTGTAGGGAAAAATTTTACTGGTATTAAAGAATTTTGTTCTAGTTTGCTTTTGTCAAAATTTAAAATGGTAATTCAGAAAGTCCTGTAACATTTGTGTTATGGAAATTCCATGACATACTGCTCCATTATTTAAAGAAGCCTGATAAATTTTAACTTCATTCCTAAACAGTCAGTGTCTAAGCCTGTTTAGACACTGACTGTTAGGAATGAAGTTCCCTGTGGGGAAATGAAATTCTTCTCCAAACATTTTTGATCCCTCATCAAATAGTGTGCACAAATGACTGAATATCATATTACCTGAGCCATTTATTGAAGCTCAACTAAAAGGTAGCATAATAATTCATCTCTTTATCCCTAGTTTATAGAATGCTCTGTATTGCTATCTTAATTCAATGATAATTTATAAATCTTTACGTTCTGTTCATTACATTTAACCTAAAATTATCAAATATTAATAAGTACTACTACCTAGTCTCTCTTGTATAGTATAGTAGGGATTTGAAAGAAATTAAATACCAACCAGTTCAATGTAAAACTCACACTGTAGGCAACTTTATGAATGAAGACCATGGAGCTCAAACAAGCCAATTTCTTTGTTTAATATGATCTCACATTGTCTAACATGATCTTCGAACAACATGTGTTAAATAGTATATCAGATGTTTCATAGACAGTATTTTCTCACTTCTTCAATCTTGAAAGTTAGGTATGATTTCTACTTTATTTTTTGGTTGGTCGTGGGGCTTGAACTCTGGGCTTGGTGCTGTCCCTAGGCTCTTCAGCTCAAGGCAAGTGCTCTACACATTGAGCCACAGCACCACTTCCGGTTTTCTAGTGGTTTATTGTAGACAAGAGTCTCACAGACTTTCCTGCCTGGATTGGCTTTGAACTCTGATCCTCAGATCTCAGCCTCCTGAGTAGCTAAGATTATAGGCGTGAGCCATCGGCACCATAGGCGCCTCGCCAATTTTTACCTTTTATGAGAGGAAACTGAGATGCTGGCAGATTGAATGAAGTCAATATTTACAGAACAGCCTTGTGAAGTCCTTGAAGACAATGGGAATAAAGCATTCGGATTGCAATCCTAACCTCACTTCTCATGACCAGTGAGCTGCATAAATCTTTTAAGGCAATAGGGTTCATTAGAATTTATTTAAAATGCATTTAAAATACATGATCAATTTCCAATGTACAAGGATATAACACCCCAATTCACACTATTACTATAATCCTAAAGGATTCATTGGTTAACAAAGCTTTCCTAGATTATTTTATTATATAAATTCTATCTAATCATTTTCAATTAGAAACCAAAACAAAATTTATGCTAAAAGTCACATGAAATTGTCTTGTCTTTAAAGGATTTTGTATTTTCATGTATAAAGACTCACAAAGTATGTTATGATGATATTAGGGTAGACTTACTTAGATTGTATTTTAAAAATCCAAATTCTCAGAGATAATCCGGGCCCATAAGGATTACAAGACAAAACCTTTGTTCAGTAACCAGAAGATCAAAACAACCAGGGTATCTGACCTCCATACACAGTCTATATTCCAAGTTGTTTGATCTTCCGGCTGCTGAATAAGCTCTAGAGCATTTCACACTGGAAATACAACTGTCTTCCGGAAAAATACATTATCAGTGTTGCTCATAGTCTGTGGGCCACACCAAGTCCTATAATCACAACTACCTTCAAAAGTCATAGGAATGCAATTGGAAGAGATTGGAAATTTGGTTAATTAATATAGCGCAAAAGAAAAAAATATTTCTGTAGAATTCTAGGTCTAATTAGGATAAGTTCTTTCTTTCTCTCCTTCCCTTCCTTCCTTCCTTGTCTGAGACTGGGACTCAAACTTGGTCCTTGATGCTTTTACACATTGACTAGTGCTCTACCAAATAAGCCACACTTCCAATCCCATAATAGTTTAAAAAAAAACCAACAACTGCAGTAATTCTCATTCTATATCCCAGGCTGGCTTTAAACTCTTAATTCTCCTGCCTCTTCTTCTGGAGTGCTGGAATTACATGTGTGTGCTACTATACCTGGCTTCCAATGGGTACTTAATGAGAGTTTTTCTTGAGGTGAACATCAAGGATGCTACTTAAATCAAAGTTTTACAGAATTTAAAGGGAAAGATGTGCAGTTAGAATTAGTTCTTTTGCCAGATGCCAGTGGCTCACGTCTGTAATCCTAGCTACTAAGGATGCTGAAATCTGAGGATCGCGGTTCAAAGCCAGCCCTGGTAGGAAAGTCTGTGAGACTTTTATCTCCAATTTACCACCAGAAAACTGGAACTGGTCCCGTTGCTCAAGTGGTAGAATGCTAGCATAGAGCTGAAGAGCTCAAGGACGGTGCCCAGGCCCAGAGTTCAAGCCCAAGACCACAATAAATAAATAAACAAACAAACAAACAAATAAATAAATAATTGGTTCTCCTATATTCTTAAAAAAAGAATGATTTTTTTTTCACAGCAGAACTACGTTTATCCGACTTTCATTATGACACACTTTCTCAGTCTTCATCACTTTGGGGGAAGACTTAGAAGGAAATGTATTCACGTTTGAATTGCTCTTTCAGCATTCTGAATCAGGGACAGTAAGAGCTACCACAAGTTTGTAAGCAACGCAAGTGTGTAAACAGCACAAGTGACCAGTGGTGTGCTCTAGGTGCCTCTGAGTCTTAATGGTACTTGGGAAACTGGTATCTCCTGAAACAATGACGGAGGTGAGATGGGAATACTTCACATATGTGTGCTGATTTGCAAAGTGCTCCAGCAGCTCCATTCTCCAAGTGACCTTTTGAAGTTGGCAGGCCAATCGTCCTCCTTATTTTAGAGTGGGGACTGAAGCACAAAAAGGTTAAAGCCATCCTTAGGTTTACAACTACTAAACAGCTCCATTGAACAGGAAAGTCAAAAACTCTTGACCTGCAGCTCCTCTTCCTTTACAATGCCATTCGCACAGTTACTGTGCAATCGGAAGCCCATTCACTGACAGACCTACTAAGCAAGTACTCCCTCAAGTATCAACATGCTGTTCTGTTGTGTTTTAATTTACTGGTACTTGCACACAAACAGTATCTAAAGTCCACGCTTGCTGTGCAAGACAAGTTTAAATCAATTCAAGTGATGTATTACAAATATGAGCAGTCTACTAGGAGATCAGAGATAAGTAAAATATAACAAGTTTTATGAACACAGGATTCAAGCTGACTTTCAGGTCTCCTGAAACAAGTAGGAGTCTCAAATCTGACACTGGCTTTTACCTCTTGAATCAGTGTGTTTTAATACTATAGGCAAAAAAATGCAGCCACCAACCTTGACTAGCTCCTGTTCTACCTCCCATAGCCACATGCTGTGACAGCATCCCTCACATACCAGCAAACAACAAAAACCTCACATGAAACCAATGGTTTTAAAATGAGGAGATACTGAAATTGTCAGGCATAAATCAGGGGGAAGTGTCTTTGGATTAACCAGCCTGGGAAACAATAAGCCCCCTAGCAACTTTTTGTCAGTTTGGTTGTCATTCATTTTGAAAGCTAGAGGACTCATTTCATTGTGCTACTTAAACATCATGACAATCTCTATTTACTAAATGGAAAAAAAAACCCATAATTAATTCCTAAGTGCTGCTCCTCATCTTTATGGCACTTTAATCCAGCTTCCAGCAGAATTGTCTATGCAAAAGAGGAGTATTATTTGGCAATGGTTTTGTTTATGAATCTGCAGTTTGCTCCTTTGGGAAATGGTAATGATAATATACATTGTTGAAGTATTACAAGTGAAAGACAAACTAGATAGAACAAGCAAATGATGAGGGCTTCTATGCAAAGGAAAATTCAGAATTATTGGTATTAGACATGGTGCTTTGCATCAAGGGACAATAGTTGTCAGTGTGTGGTTAAACTCAATTATTGAACAATCTGACTAGAAGGTAGTTAAAAAGATAGCTTATGGTATTCAGTATGAAGTAGAAAAAAAAGATAAAGGGTAAAGTTCATTCAGGTTCAATTGAAGTTAAAATTTTGTCACCCCAAATCTCATTGTTTTAGGTTAGGAATAGTGGCTCATGCCTATAACTGCATATCCTGGATAGGAAGAAGCAAGATGATCCTGGATTTGAGAACAGCTCAGGCAAACTGCAGTAAGACTTCGTCTCAAGGGAGGGAAGATAAAAAATAAGAGCAAAAAAGCTGGGGGCATAATTCTATTGGCAATTCTATTTCCTAGCATGTGCAAGGCCATGTGTTCAATCTCTAGTACTATAAGTCATCTCAATAGTAATCGACTAGTTTTGAAAGGGGAAAGCATAATGATTGTCAGTCAGCTAGGGACACTCTTGGCCAAGTGAGGATACCCTCTTTAAAGTAAAAAGTAATTATAGAGAAGAAGGAAGAAACCAATGTTTGAAATTGTGCAAGTTAAGGGAACTTGACCCAGTGACCACATGTCATTCTCACAACAGACCTGAAGAGGTGGGCACTGTTAATTACACATTACTTTCACAGGGTCACCTGTTCAGTGGGCACCAGTGCTTACTGCTCTCACATTTGTGTTGGCTTCAGTCCAAGCCTCTTTCTCTTTACCATGTGGCCATAGGTTTTACCATGTTTTAAAGACAGATGTGAGATCTGTGGATCCTTAAAGAAAGAGGCTTACACTTCTTATTACAAACCACTACTATGAAGTCAGAAAATAGTCAGTTAACTAATGCATGAATACAATTTACGAAGTATTTCCTAAATGAGTACCCTGGAATACTATCTCTCTAGTTTCTCATTATCTAGGTCATCCTAAAAGAAATTTTTATTTTCCAATATTCTATATTCTCAATATGATCATCATTATGTATGACATGGTCTGGAGAAAATGCTTTGCAATTATAATGATCATAAAGCTTAAGACAAATTTATTTGGGATATGTAAACTTTTAAAGCTTAGTAGGAATATCCTTCATAAACAAATTGTTTAAATAGAGATACAAGTGGACCCATTGCAACAATGAGATGTACAAGATGTTATGTCGAAAAACGAACTTTGCAACTTTGGTGGGGTGTGTGTGTGTGTGGGAATACCGGGGTGGGAGGGGGTGGGGGAGGAGATGGGAAGGGTTAGTGAGGGGAAACAGGGGAGGAGGCAACAATGCTTGGTAAGACATGTACTCAATACCTTGCTCATGTAATTGTAACCCCTCTGTACAGTATTTTCACAATAAAAATAATTTTAAAAAATCATTGCTTATCCTTATCTTCTATTTGAAGCATCAAACCCAGAGCTTGTAAAATTCACTTTTCTAGCTAGTATATGCAACCTCTGCCCCAAAGTAAATGTGTGAACCAGGGGAAGAAATGCAGTTCCTGATTTTACCTGAAGATGGCATCCATCCCAAAGCTGTATGTGATTTGTATGAGGACTCTCTTCAGATTCGCAAGCACTGTCATAAAATCTCTTCTAGAGACAGGGAAATTTGTGCCATGTATGATAAATGATTCTTCTTTAAGTGTTATTACGTTAATGTGTTCTTCAGATGGTTGCAAATATACTTCTTCTTGGGCTGTGCTGATTCTCAAGTCATTTCCCTAAAGGGAAAACAGAAAAAAAAATATATGAGTGAAACTGAGAGAAGGGCACAGAGGTGACAAGTTATCTGGGTTTGGATTCTCCACACTGTGGAGTATCCTCAGCGGGTTTTGCGTTTCCAGTTGGATTTCTTGTCATTCACTGTATTTCTAGGATGCCTGAGGGGAAGGCAATGCAATGTAATCATCTCAGTCTGTGCCAAATCTACTACATAGCTCAAGTTCCTCAATTTCAAGTGCCTTTATATAACTTAAATAGTAGCTATTTGGCAGTTCATAGACATACACATGACTAAAACCAACTTGACTCTTTTGTCCACAAATATATAAAAATAACTGTCAAATATTTTATGTTGGAAGTAGATTCAAGAAGATAGTAAGGAGGGAAAGTTTCATCAAGTTTATTTTTCAGTTCCAAGACTTGAATTCAGGGCCTGGGCACTGTTCCTGAGTTTTGTTTTGTTTTGGTTTTACTCAAGCCTAGCCTTCTACCACTTTGAGCCACAGCTCTACTTCCTAAGCTATTATTTTTAAGGATATCTATGTATGGAGATGGAATAATCAAGAAAAGGATGTATGTGCTTGCGTTCCAAATGGAACAATGATATCACAGTCATGTAATGGGTCATCACAGGCTAACCTGTGACACTTTGGTAGCCCTTAGTTTATGGTTATTGATGAGATGAAATTTTGGAATGTTTTACATTAACAGAATTGCTTTCATTTTCAAGGAAACACAAGGTGTGCCTGTAGTTTTATATATATATATATATATATATATATGTATATATATACATATATATATGTATATATATATACATATATATATGTATATACACACACACACACACATATCTACATATGTGTATGTGTGTGCATGTGCTATCTATACTACTTGCTCCAATTCTGAAAAAAATCTGTTTTGAGGAAAGAAGTTTACCATCTTGTCACTGATTTGTGTGCCTCAAACATTTAAGACAAAGAACAGAGCTTGGTGTTAAGCTAACCCCAGACCAGTTGGAACTATGAACTTGTGTGTCTCAGTGTGACCATTTGGGGAAGTGTTTAGATCCATGGAAAGAAGGAGAGTGAAAAGGTTGGAAGAGATGCTCTTAGATAAATTTAGGCCCCTAGCGCTATAGAACTGCTTATCTTGAAAAGTTTCCCCTACATCTTTCCTATGGCTACTAAATTTTGAAGTCAAGATTTGACTACAATTCTATGATTATTTCTTTTTCCATTTACTTCTGCCTAATATCAAGAAAGAAGGTGAACCACAGAGTTAATATGGAAGCAAGAGGAAAGGAAAAATACAACTATAAGAGTCAACCTTCACCTAAGCACTTCCATCATACAATTTAAGAAATATGATCATTTGTTTTAAATGTAACTTTCAGGTCTAATCTACAAACCTCTTTTATCCTTAGGGCACAATGAATATACCTCTATTTTTACATATGCTTCACAGTAAAATGTGTACATGGCATAAAAGATTCCCAGGGGATATTTTTTTTCTTTAGTATTAGGTAAATCATTGACAAACCATCAGCTTAAACACAGTATGGGTACCCTTAAATAATACAAGAACATAATATGGTTTAAATCAATATACGCAGTACTCTACCTCTAAAAGAACAACCAGCTGGAGAGCATTTTCTGTATCCTCTTCCTCTTCTTCAAGGTCATATGAGACAGTAAACGTCAACTGTCCTCCAACTGCTAGGAGCTATAAGAGAGACAATGCATAACCATTATTGCTAGAAGTTGGGCTATTAAGTCACATTTTCCTTATTATTTTAAAATCATTTTATTTTCTAGAGGGTAACATTTGAGAGAGGCAGAAATCACTGCAGTATAGAGTTGAGACAAAGGTTTTTTTTTTTAGTATTAACCTTTATACCAACCTTATTCATCACTCGTTAGAAGCCTAACATATAGTCACATATTATTTTCCCAGTATTTCAGTATGTTGAAATAGGTTAAGTTCCATGAGATCAAAGATAGCCCCTCCTGTCATCTTCTTAGTCTGTAATTTGAGCTTTAGAATTTCCAAAGAGTAAAAGATCTTTGTCAAAAGTGGGAGATTTCTATACAGCCCCAAGATCATTTGTTTTGTGAGTCTTATTGTAATTGCCAATGATATCTATCTATTTGTAAGGCATTTTGCATTCAGCACAAATTAAGCTGGGAAACATTGTTAGTCACAGAAAAATAAAAGGTTAGCAGCAAAATTTACATTAAAATTCAGTCAAAACTGTCTCTGAAAGTATACTTTCCCCTGCATAATCAAATAAGCTTGTTTGTATGAATGTGATCATCCATCTTTTTTTTTAAGTATCCTTCTTTTCTTCTAACATGCCTGACAAGTCCCATCCAATGTATGCTTGAGGTTTCTTTTTTCTGAGATTGACAGTGACCTTGGAGTCATACAAATAAAGATCATTTATAGGGCAGGAATCAAAACTGAAGCAGTGAGTGACAGGTTCAATGCAAATGCTGCAGTCCTTTTAGTTTTTTTTAAAGTTTTTTGAAATCCCACTCCAACATGGTAAATAAAGACATTCAGAAAGTGAAGCTGATGATTTGTATTCTTCTGTTTGGTTTGTGTTGACACGCAGAGCCCCAGCTCTGCAGCCATTGGCGCTCTATGGCCTTTCACGGCAGACTCTGACCAGGAAAGCATTGCCAAGCTATGCTGGGATAGAGGAGAAGGAACCCTGATTCCTCTCAGACTTGTTCCATGGGGGACTGCACAATAGCTTGCTATGGCTGATTAAACAGGATTTTAAATTTCAGCTCGGCAATGTCCTTTAAGAGCTCATTACTTGGTGCTCCAGAAGGAACTGAAATTCAGAAAACTTTTATTCCCCTGCTCCATTGAGAAATGGCCCTACTCTAACGTCTTTTCATATAGAAAATAATAAATATCTGCCTAGACTATAGCACTTGTGCTGTTGTGAGTAATGAGGAGTGAATTCATATAAAAGGGTTAGGGTCTATTAAAATAAGCATCCAAAATTTCACATAGCATACTTGTTCCAATCAGCTAGACATTTTCTTCTATTAGGAGAGTCCAAATAGGCAGCAGAAAAAATATTTTATGTATTACAAAGAATACTGAACTACTTTTAGGGATTTTCTCAATTACTAAAATATTCAGTAGGAAGTGGACAGAAAATTTGGGGAGAACAGTAGAACATAAGTATCTAATATAACAACCCATGTTTAGGGCTTCCAAATATATTTCAAATACTTAAAAATTTGTACCACATTGTTTTTCTTGAATATGTTTATCTAAAACAGAAGAACTTCATGTCTGTGATATTACTATCATAGTAAAATGTAATATTTATTATAGTACTATAAGTACCCAGATTTTAAGAAATTTTTATATGATCCAGCAGTCCCACTCCTGGGCATTTACCCAAATGAACACAAACAAGGCCACACTAAAGCTACCAGCACAACTATTTTCATTACAGCATTATTTACCCTAGCTATGATATGGAACCAACCTGGATGACTCTCAGTTGATGAATGGATCAAGAGAATATAGTATATATACACAATGGAGTTCTATGCTTCCATCAGAAAGGTGACATTTATAAGGAAATGGAAAGACTTGAAAAAAATCCTATTAAGTGAAATAAGCCAGACCCCAAAAACATAGGCTCCATGTTTTCCCTCATTTGTAATAATTAGTGTATATCTAGGATAGTCCTCCCAAAGGATCACAATAGCTCAAAAGATACATACCTAAGACTATGTAAAATAATGTTGATCGAAATGAACTCCAAGATATGGAAACAAGAGGGGTTTTGTTTTTGGTTTTGTTGTTGTTAATGTACTGTGTGAAGTTATTTCTTTTTTCTTTCATTTTTTTCCCCCTTCGGTTTATCCCCTTTTGTCATTGTTTTTTATTCTGGTACCCTGTGTCTTGTATATACGTTTATCTGATTTGGGGAGGGAAAGAGGAACAACAAAATGGTGAGACAAAGGACAAAGGGTGAACCAATGCAGCAAAGATTCTCCCAAGACACTATGTTGGAAATGAACTTTACAAGAGGGGGGAGTGGGAAGGAGGAAAAGTGGGAGAGAAAGGAGGGATGGGTAACAATGGTCAACAGAAATGTACTCATTACCTTACTTTTGTAACTGTAACTCCTCTGTACATTACTTTTAAAATAAAATTAATTAAAAAAGACTTGTATCTGAAAATACAAATATTTCTTACAATTTAAGGATAGAAGACCACTGCATTGAAAAGTGGAATAAGATCTAGCATAGTCAATAATCACATGAGCAATACTCATTAGCACATTATAAGCCAAAACCACTTTATGTGTGCTAGAATGATTATAATCAAAGTGAGATAATAACAAGTGTTAAAAAGAATGGTATGAAACGGTAATACATATCTATCTATATCTATCTATATAAATGATGACATTTTGCTTATTTGTTGACATGACATCTTGCTACCTTTCTTTTCATGCTGGCCTCAGCTGCCGTCCTCCATCTCTTTACTTCACAAGTAACTGATTGTCTAATGCCATCAAGTCATGACATATGAAACTATTTTGTAAAATACAAGTTTTAAATATCCATAATTCATTTATGTCTATTGTTCATATTCTACTCTAATGTATAGATATATATGGTTTGTATGTATAAAGACAGAAAAAAGACATTTTAAAATTTTGTATAGCTAAAAAGTGTGATCAACTTTAACATTCAAGATTTTAAGATTAATGATAAAGTAGAAAATATTTGCTTACCCTGATTTTAAGATAGTTTCTATATTTATTTCAGTATTTATAATATTTATAAAGTCAAATAATACATAGTACAAAGAAGGAATGAGAGGCAGAAATGGAGGAAAGGAACATATAAATATATAGATCAGAAATTCCATGTACAGATCAGTGATAATTTAGAGAGAATTAATTTACCTTATGCTAATGAGGACTACATGAAGTAGTACCAAGAAGAAAATAGGTTTTCACACATAGTTTTTAAGTATTTTTTCTTAAGATCTTCTGTGCCTCTTTTTATCCTCACACTTTGGCCTTATTAGAATAGTTTTTGCATCACCTAAATTTTTTGCATCTATGAATCCATTTTACTTCTAAGTTTGGTGAAAAAGCAACCATGTAAACAGGTTCATCATTTTGCTAAGCACATAGATTTCCCCCAAGCACAAATATCCATGTACACAAAATTAGAATCATTGCTTTTCAGTTACCCTAAAATGTATATAGATAATAATAAAATCTATTTATTCAAGTACTGATTTCAATATTTTAAAAAAACATTTAAAATACCATATAAGTTTCTTTACCTATTCGATGTCTGTACTATGATCCTCCCCATCACCGAGTAACTTTAATGAGAGGAGTGTATTTTCTCACAGTGCTGGAGGTTGTACAGCATCTGAGGTCCGAAGACAGCAGTGTTGGTTTTCTCTGAGGGCTTTACAGTCCTTTTTCTTTTTCTCTCTCTCTTTTTCTTTCCTTCCTTCATTCCCTCCTTCCTTCCTTCCTTCCTTCCTTCCTTCCTTCCTTTTTTTCTTCCTTCCTTCCTTCCTTCCTTTTTTTCTTCCCTCTTTCCTTCCTTCCTGTCTGTCTTCCTATTTTTTCCAATGTGGCCTTCCCTCAGTGCGTGTCTATGTACTGATTTTCTTTTCTTCTATTAGTCATATTAAATTAGAACTTGACCTAATGACTTCTCTTTAGCTTACTTACTTGTGTAAATATTCTATATATGATTATAGACCTATACTTTATTCAGGTAATGGGGAAGATCAGGATGATTGAACTGAGTGAGGTACAATTTAATCTATAAATGTCATATACTAAATGATTGTCCAACTGTGTCTCCAAACTCAACACACCCTAAGGTAACTTCACTATCTAAATTTTTCGAGGATATAAATTGTAAGGTCTGCACAGGGACACATCCCTACCTCTTGGCTAAGTTTCCATCCAGTATCTGTTACCTAGGTAACTGGCAGACCTGGAAGCAGTCACCTTCCCCTCCTGCTGGGTCACATCCTGGGCTGTCTCTGGTCACATGCCTCCCATCTGACCACAGGCAGTTCCCAGATCTTGAGGTCACATCCAGATCCAGTGTGGCCACTCTTTTCCCCTACCTGGCCACACCTCTCCCTGTCCCTGGCCTAGATACGTCCTGGCCCAGGGGTGGGCTGCCTCTTCCTTTTTCAGCAATGCCTCTCCACCAGGCAGGCTGAGGGCAGCAGTTTGGTAAATACACTTTTCCTGCTGGAATAGCGTGTGGTGGCTACCTAATGAAACCTACCTATTTAATATACCTTACATAAACGTGATTATTTTCCCAACTTCCAGGATTGGGTCTAGCCAGATGGTTCCTTTCATTAATTTAAAGTAGAAATCTTATGTGCAATATAACATTGTTTTCACTTATTATCTGTTCAGGTCAATGTCTTGAAATATTTCCTACCTAACATCCCTGCCCATTGCATATCGTTTGTAGCTGAAATTCTGTTTTAAGTCTTCTTGTTGGGGAAAGTTTTATCCACTATGATTTCTGTAGTTGTACTTTGCTAATGCATCTCCAGTGTTTTGAATCAATAATATCTTTCGAGATTCCATGTATTTCCGGTATTCTCTAGGATGTATCCAGCTCTGATCACAAATTATGTGGAGATGCACCTAAGGGCACTTCAATGAACTCACAAAGGTACTGTGGGATATTGCCCATTTCTGATGAAAACACAATACTACTAAATATTGATTGGACAAACACACAGCCATTAGCCCAAGGTAGTTCATAACTTTATCACTAAATAATACTATCTTCCTTTTTAGGATCTTCTTAGAAGGTTGAGTTATATTTGTCCTAAATGCACATGCTCAACAAGCAAGTGTTTTTTAGTGGGCATTGTGATAAGCAAGTACTGTAAAAATGAATGTAGAGCAGGAACTAGAGATGGCAGTGTATGATCTGTTATTCAGCTTTGACATGTTGAAACAGTTGGCCCCCTGCAAACACAGGTTTCAAGGAGTGGAATCAAAAATTTAAGTGGAAAATGTTTAAAGAAACATTGGATCTGTACTGAGTATTCAAAAAGTTTCTTTGTCTGTTCCCTAAACAATTTTGCATAATAATTATTAATAGACATTTTTATTTGGAAACATAACTCATCTAAGAGTGATTTAAAGCACATGAACAGATTTGATGTTATATGCAAATATTATGCCATTTTATATGAGACTTGAGTATTTGTAGATTTTAGTATTAAGAGTCTTAGTGGTACCAATCTGCTGTGGACAGAAGGTGGACTGGATCACACATCAGCTATAATATTGTCTTTGCATTTACATGCATTATCTCTTTAAACAATTGATAAGTTGTTAATAGGTAAATGATTAAATGATAAATGTCCCCAGATCCTTAGTAAGTGCAAAGGTGACAGGTTCTATTGGCTAGTAGTTGTTAAATGCCGAATCTACTTCAAATTGAAAAAGTTCTGAAAATTTCAGTATATCTAGCCATTTTGCTACTTAGGTTTATTCTAATTTTCTTCCAGGTAAGATTACTGCTAGGAATTCAGCAGCTCTCTGCCTACTCAAATGCTGTCTTTTTGTTGGTTTGACTAATGTGTAACCATTCAGAAAAGACTGAGCAAAAAAGCTGTTCAGGAATATTGCCAGAGTATGATGAAAAATCACCACAAACACCGCAACTAGTAGCATAAAAGACTCTAGCACAAGTAGATCTCTGCATCCATTAGCATTGATTGATAAATTGGTGAGGTATGTGGATGGTGCATAACTTTAATATTCTACAGTTTGGGGCTTTGAAGAATCAATTTATAAATTTTATCTCTTAGTCTCTGAAATTAGTTTCTTGTGAACATTATTAATTTCTTTAATTTTTATAGAATATCATATATGAAACCAATAGAACATTTTCTTTTATAATTTAGGAACTAACCGGCGGTTACCATTCTGTTAGTTGGAGAAATTTTATTTCTACAGCTAGAAATGTAATTGCAATTTACTTTAATGCAATTATTACCTTTACTGGATTAGATTACAGTAAGAAGAGATGAGAGATGTACTCCTTCTAAGCACAGAGAGAGTGAATTTAAGAAGAATAGTTAATTTCATAAGGGTCCCCATAAACATAATTTTTCACCCCTTTCTCTATATTTATAAAAGGAATAATTCTCTTTGGGGAGATTCAGGTATTGGATTGCGGAGTGGATTCAGGAGCGGAGCAGCACCCATCTATTCCCTGAGATAGTTCAGAGCTATGCTCTTTATCCTGCTGAGACTCAGCTCCAACCCATTAAGGAAAGAGCAACATGAATAGCTATTTCGCATGAGTACCTGTTAAAATTCTTCCTTCAGGGAAAAGAAACAGCTTGTTTGCAAGTATCACTATAGCTACTATGCAATATATAACTTCATGTCACACAATTACATGGAACACATGGCATTAAATACTTAATGGGTTGGAAAAGGCTAAAGGTAACTCATAAAACTAAGTTTTATTAATGTATTTAATATTAGATTGCTTGTATTCTATCTCCTCTCTCTAACTTTAAGAAATAAGAAGAGATGGATAATGGGTGGTATAAGCTATTGAGGACAACTGGATAGAGAGGAAACTCTTTTCATGAAATAAGCCTGGAACATTTGGTTGTCTGATGCCAGATTATCATCACTGTTATCCTACTAAATGGAGTATGAAAACCTAATATTTGATTTTGCTTAGCAGAGCAAATATTTCTGGAGGGCTATAGTAAAATCAACTGGAGGAAAGGCTTCGTAATACTGAGCAAGATAAATTAAACCTATCTGTCAATTTCCATTTAGTATCCCAACCAGGGCAATTGATTCATCTTTTTAGATTTGGAAGCCTCCCAGCTTGAAATTCAGAAAGGATATCTTTCCAACCAGTGTTTATTAATACATTGATTCACAGAGCTCTTTTTAAAGTAGAAGCAGTATTACAGTATTTTACTTCAAAGTTTTATTTGTTCTCTCATATGCTGATCACATTTAAATAAGAGGACTTCTTTTCAAAGCACAATAATCATTAGAACACAGCACAGGTAAGAGGATGTAAAATGAAAGAAGAGGCAGAGTAAACGCAAAAGGTCTTAAGTTTACATGACCTTTCATCATAGAGAATCAGTTACGGGTTGTGGTTATTAGAAAAAGACAGTACTCCTAAGATGACAGTAGAGCAGGCAAGTGCTGGAGGATGCAAAGAAGCAAACCTTAAGGAAATAAACCTTCCTTTTCTTGCTCATTCTCCTTTCCTCTTTGTGTTTCTTCCTGCTGTGCTTTTTATGCTATCTTTCCTTTCCTTTATTCTATTTTTTTCCTTTTCTCAGTTGTAATGTGTTAACCATCCTACAGTGCAAATAGTGTTTATTTTCACAGCTGTTACCATTCATTTCAGATGGTGGGGAAAACAGACAGAGATTGGGATCTTTAATTTTTTTTTTATTTTAGATTTGAAGATTCCAGCCAGTCCAAGTTGATAGTATTGTGTCCTCTGTATTTATCTGAATTTGACATCAGCAAATTTGATGAGTACAAAGTAGTGATGAAAATTATGAATGTTAAAATACTAAGACTGAGTTCTGGGGCAGATGAGCAGAATTACTGTCCAGTGCGGCTAACAATGACCAATCAGTATCTTTGCACTCAACTCTATCAGCTGCCTGTGACATTACCCCTTAACATGTATTCTTTCCACAATTCACTGCATCTCTTAGTCAATATTTATATACAATGTTTTTCATTGATGGTGAAAAGAGACAGTCATGATGCTTAGAGGGGTGGAGGCAGGGAAGTAGTTGTGAGAGATGACCACAGAAAAACGACAGGTCCATAAGAGTTCCCCATGTAAATGTTTGTGAAATTGTTAATTCATTTGAGTAACACCAATCTTGATTTAGTATAAGTTTTTTTCATGTATAACAAAACTGGGGCAAATTATACTTTCTATGTGGTTCTTTTTTTTTTTTTTTGTCAGTCATGGACTTGAACTCTGGGCCTGGGCGCTGTCCCTCAGCTCTTCAGCTCAAGGCTAATGCTCTATCACTTGAGCTACAGCACCACTTTTGGTTTTTCTGGTGGTTTATTGGACATAAGTTTCACAGATTTTCTTGTCCAGGCTGGCTTTGAACCACGATCCTCCTGAGTAGGATTACAGGCATGAGCCACCGGCACCCAGCGGTTCTTTATAATTTAAAAGAAATATTACAGTGAGAGTTTGGTCAGGTCAGAATACTTTGGTTGCAATTGGTTAGAGGCAATAGGTCATGTCCATAGTCACAGCAACTATTGAAAGAAGACAGCAATGGAAAGAAATATAGTTCAAGGCCAGTAACACTCACTTCATTAATAAGCTGGGAGATTTGGCCAACAAAGGTAAAAAATGTAAGAAATATACTTGAGAATTAACTAAAGCAAAAAATGGAGAGTGCACATGTGGTTCAAATAGTAGTGTCTTCTTCATAAGATTGAGGGATTGTGTTCAAATCCCAATACCACCAAGAAGGAAGAGAGAAGGAGGGAGGGAGAAAGCGAGGAAGGGAGGAAGGGAGGAGGGAAGCAAGGAAGCAAGGAAGGAAGGAAGGAAGGAAGGAAGGAAGGAAGGAAGGAAGGAAAGATTAATCATTAGTGGGTCTCATGTAAGAAACAAGAAATCCAGCAAAGCTTGGTAAGAAGACCAAACTTTATAATATAGCAAATAGATTAAATTTTCCCCCAAAAAACTTAGATTCATTTAGGGACTCTCAAAATGTGTTCTCTGTAAATAGATAGGTGTTTATTTATTGTTGTTGTTTGCATTTTGTTTCTGGTTTTATTTTTTTGGTTGGTCGTGGGGCTTGAACTCTGGGCTTGGGCACTATCCCTTAGCTCTTCAGCTCAAGTCGAGTGCTCTACTGCTTAAGCCACAGTGCCACTACTGGTTTTCTAAGTGATTTACTGGAGATAAAAGTCTCACAGACTTTCCTGCCAGGGCTGGCTTTGAACTGTAATCTTCAGATCTCAGCATCCTGAGTAGCTAGGATTACAGGCATGAGCCACCAGCGCCCAGCTGATTTTTGTTTCTGGTACCAGTACTATGGCTTGAACTCAGAGCCTGTCTTTGAGTTTTTTACTCTAGGAAGTAGTGAATTTATTTACTAAATTATTTTATTAATTTCCAGAACTTTTTCAATTTGAAGTATATTCAACATTTAATAAATAAATTAGTTTTAGTAATTAATTGGAGATAAGAATCTCATAGACTTTTATGCCCAGGCTGGCTTTGAATTGAAAGCTAATTTAAGGCACAAGCCACTAGCACCCAGATTTTTTAAACACTACATACATGCAATATTTAAAAAGACAACATCCTACACAATAAGTGAATATTTAATATTCTCCTTATGTTTTCTAATTTAGGAAATGATTTGCTTCTCTCTGATATACACTGATAAAATCTTGACTTGAAATAGTACAATCTCAGCAGATGTGCGTAAGGATAGCGGCCAAGTTCTGGAAACTGCTTTGTGTTCTCAGGCTCTGATTGCAAGTTGGGTTTTTGCAACAGCTGTTTGTTTTCCTTCTACTCATGTTTGGATGGAACATTCCAATGGGACTCTTGCTGTGGACTAGATTAATTAATACGCAAACATCCCATATCAAATACATGTAATACATAATTTAAATTGACCTAATCATGTAAGCTATAAATTATGCTTTTAGATACATATAGGTTTCTTATTGACTAGAGTTTAATTTACTTTTCAAGATCTCTGCCCACAACATGGAAAATTATAGGGTCCTAATATGTAAGATTAGTCCTAAGTAAAATAACAGGATACATTACAACCCAAGTTCCATGAAGTTAGAGAGAAGCAGACTTATCATAACAAAAATGACAAATGGGTAAAAAAAAATATAATGCTCATGAAACTGTTATAGAAACACTGTTTATGTGTTTCAAAAATTAGACAACACCAAAAATTAGACATTAGACAAAATTAGACAAGACCACTGCTATTTACTTTCTGAATGAGAACATTAGTTAACCTTACTCTCACTGATTAAAGAAATTGGTTTTTTTGTGGCTATTTATTACTTTGGGCATTATGTGGTTATTGTACAGTCCTTTTATACTGCAGTAAAAAGGAAAGAAGGAAAGTCTGGGAAACAGTTATTCCTGCTACCTCCTAACTATAGCCAAAATGCCACATGTTGCTTTAATTTCAGTTTACATCATTCAGATGGTAGGCATTTTGAAGTAACAGTTCATTTATTTCCCGCAGAAGCAGAAGCTAGAACATCAGTCTTGGCAATATTGGTATTTTGATTTGATGCTAAATGTTATTGATCTACCACCATTTCCTTTTCTCTCCTCTCTTACTCAGGAATTATGTAGTATTACAGTATTATTATAGCAGTAGAGGCTGGTTGTAGACTTGAGGAAATAAAAATACCAAAGAGCAGTGGATACTACGTCATGCTCCAAGAAGAATAAACAGGCTAATAAAAAACAAGTGGAGTTGTGTTGGTTATCTGACAGCTCTATGCATACAAGAGTCATATAAATCACACAAGTGAAGCAGCTTATTTTTGGAGCTTTAAACTAGTTTTGGACTCTGATTTGCCTTCAAGTGTGATGTAGCCCTGGGAAACTTATCACTTCAGGGATTCAATTAATTTTCACTAAAGTGAACCAAATTGTACCTATCTCAGAAGTTTGGAGGATGAAATTGGAAAATACACATAAGCCTCCTCACATGATATTGACCACATGATATATATCTATATGTGTATATATAGATGTATAGATGTAGATATCTATGTAATCTATCTATCCATCCTCTCTCTCTATGTATATATATATACATAAATACATATACATATATACATATATATATATATATATATATACATATATATTCTGGGCCATACAGTTTTAATAAGGATAGATTTCCAAACTAAAATATCACATACACCTTACACTAATGATCATGATACTTATTTTATGATTATAAATGTACCTTTAAAATCCTGGGATTTCTGGGAGAAATTCTGATGATGGCTGGAATCAGAGCTTATTCATGTCTTAATGTTTCCCTGTGGTACTTTGCATAAGCAGATAGTCCATCTGCATAAATATCTGCTGAATTTTAATCAAGTTCATCACCACATATCATTTCAATGTACCATAGTGGAAAAAAACATTGAAAAAAAATCTAGGATACAATTTCATTACCCCAGGAGATACCTTGCAGTTGTTATTAAAATTTGTTTCTACTGGTTTCTCTATTCTTATCTTTATTGATCTTAAAAATAGACCTACGTGTGTTTCAGGTTTTGGATGATTTGAGCTTACTTACAGATGCTTACTTTATTTCTGACTGGCAAACTACAGATTTATTTGTTTAAAAAATATAGAACCTTTAGCATTTGGAAAGTTTGATCTGCAGCTGAGGGGGAAAATCAATATTTAAGTGATTTAGGCATTTACACACATAAATCAACTATTATGGCATTTCTTTTTGCCAGCTTCTAGATGCTAGCATGATAATATAAATCCCAGCACCCAATGCATATTTTATAAGTCATAAATATATGCTCAATAGGTTGTGATGTACAGGCCAATGACATTTTCTCTGTCTTAAGACACCTAATGCACGGACAAGAAATCAGTGATCCACATGCACTCATAGCTAGTCAGAGCACAGCCTGAGAACTATGTTCAGTTGCTGACACTCTCATTTAAGAGAGGAATTGACAAATTAGAGTTTATCCAAAGAGATGTGACCAGGATGTTGATAGCTCCATCAACTGAACAAGAGGGTTAGAAAGGTAACATGAGCATTTAACCTTTAACAAGAGAAGAGTTAAAGAAAACTTAATTGTCTCCTTGAAAAATGGGAAGGTTTATCAGAGCAGAAACCTGCTATTTACAGTATATGAATGGATCCTATATAAGAAAATATCAGGGGAAAGGGATTTTTAATATTGGGGGAGGTCAGTCATGGGGTTTGAACTCAGGGCATAGGCACTGTCCCTGAGCTCAAGGCTAGCACTCTACCACTTGGAGTCACAGGACCACTTGCAGTTTTCTGGTAGTTAATTGAAGATAAGAGTGTCACAGACTTTCCTGCCTGTACTGGCATTAAACTATGATCCTCAGATCTCAGCCTCCTGCATATCTAGAATTACGGGCATGAGCCACCTTGCAAGAGGATTGTTTTTGAATGCTATATAAGAATTAAATTCTTATACGTGAAACTGCTGACAGTGATCTACCATGTAGGGTATCTATAACTGTGAAGATACTTAAATAGAGATCCATCTATCAGGGGCACTGAAAAATGGATTTCTGTATCAGCTGAGCAGTTGTACTATATCTGATAAAATCTGGTGGGTGTTTTCCTGATAATCTCACAGCTAAATTATATTTAGTAGGCTACTTAGGTACTTGCGTTAACCTTTGCACCAGTATTGGAATGAGTAATTATGTGTGCCTGTTCTGTGATTTTTAGAATGAAACCATATGGAGGACAGGCCATCACATTGCATGAAGCAAAACTTGAAGACAAGTTTTCTTGTCTAGGTGACAGTTACAGTACAGAGAAAAGAACATAGACAGCGAGCTTCCTCACTCACTATGAGTGGAATACACAGAGTACATTAGTTTTTCTGTGTCTCCAGTCTAAAAAATGGAAGGGAAACAAAGGCAACTACCACATAGACCTGCTATGAGGAGTCAGATGAACAACCTAGAATCGTGTTTGCCATTTTAGAAATGTTTAACAAATGTTTGATGTTGCCATTATACTACACCATTGTATAGATGGTGAAATTTTCAGTTAACCACAGTGAGTCATCCGAGCTGCTCTGGAGGGAGAGATTGGGAGAATTACATTTTGAGTCTAACCTAGCCAAAAGTTAGTTAGGAAGACCTCATCTTAACCAGCAAGTTGGGATTGGTGGTACATGTCTGTACTCCCATTATATTGGTGCCTACAAGTAATAGGAACGTCATCCAGGTAAACTCTAGGAAAAAGTACAAGATCCCTTTCTGTATTTTCTTTGTTGTCTGTGGGTCTGTCATCTGTCTGTCTGTGTCTCTCTCATACACACACACAGAGAACACACACACACAAACTCACTGTGCCCATGATTCATCAGTAATATAAACAGCTATGCTTAAGAATAAAACCTACCCACTCTATTTTAGTTCACCTGTTTATAGGTGTCTTTGGAAAAATTAATTTAATGCTGAAGTGCAAAGTGTTTTATGTCTAAAGGGGAGTGAAAAAACTTTCCTTGAAGGGGTTTCTTAAATAAAGAATTTTTGAGAGGAACATATGTCAAACCTATTCATGTTTTATAGGAGGCATATAAAATTTATTTAAACATTGCCTCTTTTCATCTTTTGTATCCTGGGAATTCAGTAAGTTGAAAATAAGTTTTGTGAATTTGATTTTAAGCATTGGGTAGCAAAGAACAAAATATTGTTTCATAACAATATAATATACCATTTTTGTGAATAATAAGAGGAAAAGTAAAATGTTGTTCAAAGACCATCGTTCACATATGGGGCTGCCAAAGGTACCCTGTTGGGTAATGTACTTTGCTAGTTGGGGGAGTTTGGCAATTCCTGTTTAAAATATATATATTTGCATGGACATAGCAACTCCAGCTTTAGAAATTTCAGCTGTTATAATTTCACATATATTTTCACTGAAAACCTTTACTGTAATAAAACACTGAAAATAGCCTCATGGACATCGATAGAAATTAATAATAGATATGTTAATAATGATGTTGATAGATGTATTAACTAACTCTTATTACAAAGTGACACTTTCTGAACTTGCCTTTGTATATAGGAAGTTCCTTTTTTGGGGGGGAAGTTTCTTAATGTTAGAATAACACATATCTCCTTATTACTATTGTCACATTCATTTTAGCATTGGAAAACTGAAGTGTTAAATGATTACATTGCTCAAAGTTACAAAGACAATAAACAGGAAGCTGTCACATTCTGACACTAGAGTCAAAGCTTAACTCTTGTTCATCCGCTCAATTGAAAGAACTTGTTTTTCCAAAATGATACATATATAATTTTGAAAAAAGGCATCCATTATCATGGAACTAGTTTAAATTATATCACATATAAATAAAATATAAAGTGGTTATATAATATATAAGCCATGTTATAATATAAAATAAGAAAATTATATATATATATAAACGTTTGTGAAGTTATACTTTCTGTTAACACATAGAGGAATATGAATAGGAAAAACAAGAAATGGCTTCAAATAAAGTAGTCATTACCATTTCAACATTCTTTGTTCTTTAATTAATTTTATCAGATGAAATGGCTCTCTATTAAAAATGAATATAAGGGCTGGGAATGTGGCTCAGTGGTAGAGTGCTTGCCTCACCTCCATGAGGCCCTGGGTTTGATTCCTCAGCACCACATAAATAGAAAAAGTTGGAAGTGGCGCTGTGGCTCAAGTGGTGGAGCACTAGCCTTGAGCTAAAGAGCAGAGGGACAGTGCCCAAGCCTAGAGTTCAAGCCCCACAGCTGACAAAATATAAATAAAAATAAAGAATAAATAAATAAATATAAAGCTGGGCATTGGTGACTCATGCTTATAATCCTAGCTAGTGAAGAGGCTGAGATCTGAGAATCTCAATTTAAAAACATCCTGTGCAGGCAAACCCCTAAGATTGTTATCCCCAAATAACCAGCAAAAATCCAGATGTGGAACTGTACCGCTAGTGACAGAGCAGTAGCTTGAGTGAAAAAGCCAAGCAAGAGCACAAGGCCCTGAATTTCTATCTGTAATGTCTGATTGAAGTAAAATATTTGTGATGTTAGCAACTGAAAAATGTCACTGATATCTAATCAATATATATATATATATATATATATATATATTATGAGGGGTGGTCATATATTTTCATAAATTCAAATAGGAAGGATGACCCTGGAAAACATACACAAAAGGGTTCGTGGCTATTAATCCTGCCTGGTTAGGTGTGTCATTTAAAAAACACTTGTTTCTTTTTCTTTCTTTTCTTTTTTGCCGGTCCTGGGGTTTGAACTCAAGGCCTGGGCTCTGTTGCTGCGCTCTCTGTGCTCAGAGCTAGTCCTCTACCACTGGAGCCACAGCACCACTTCCAGCTTTTTCTGTTTATGGTTTACTGAAGAACTGAACCCAGGGCTTCATGGATACTAGGTAAGCTCTCTACCACTAAGCCATACTCCCAGCCCCCAAAACACTTGTTGCTTAAAAACAAAACCAAAATAGAAATATGAAAGTGCAGAGAGCTAGTAGGATGCAATAGTCTGGGTATTTCATAGAACTATGACTCTGAACACATTATATACATTAGTGAGCTCCAAAATCAGCTCGACTGTGAAAAATTTCAACCATTTTCTTGCTTATTTTCCTGTGTTATTTTAAGACTCATAACGTTTAACAGGCTCTGGAGACTACACATATGTATGCTTTAATTGTCTGACACCTAATTTAAAATTTCCCTGACCTAAGTGACATGGAATTTAAAACTTCTTCATTAGAAAATCTCATGCTCCTCAGATCATATCACATCAATGAAATGTTCAAAACTTTCTGTATTAGGGAAATTCTCTAGCGTGTAGAATGCGTTGCTTTTGGATAAATATATTATACAGGAACTTTTAACTTGCTTTTAGTTCATTCTTTCATATTTTTCAGTAAATAGCTTATTAGAATAAAAGAGCCTTGTCAGAAATGGTGGCTGTAGTCACACACGTATTATAAGTAGGTTAGAAAACAGCCTCCTTAGCTTAAGAATGGAGGAAAAGAAGGAGGGAAAAGAAAGAAATATTTAATAGAAGAGAGGAACAAGAAGAGAAAAAAGAAGTAAAGGCAAACAATATTCAAAGTTTCAAAGTAAAGTGGAGCATTTCATATAAGATATATAAGGAAGTTTTTGCTTCCCTACCCCCCACCCCCCTGTAAGTTCTTTAATTCCCACAAACTGTAGATACCCTTATAGAACAAAGGAAGTACAAACAGTGTTCTTTACTCTTTTCTAAGAAAACAGAATTCCTGCCTCACAAAGGCAGACAGACCCTCAGGACACTCCAAAGTTCCTCCCAAGAGTTCAAAGTGGGCCATGAAAGCAACTTATCAATCACCACATGAAAGGCACACTTTCTCACACTCTCATGGGGCGAGTATTTATGCAGCATTGTATACTGATTTTCTTCACGTGCTTTCTATATTTTGTCTAGCAATGGCAGACTTCTCAGTGGGGGAACAACCTTTATGCCTTCTGTGAACCTGAACATACTGCATTAGATTTTCTAGGAAAAAGTATACTCGATTGTCCTATTCAATCTTAGATGATCTTAAAATTTCTCCTGTTTCTTTCATTCTTCACAGCCATTACTAAACATTCCTCCCACACAGAACAGATGTTTCTCTGCTTAAAAGAAGGCAAGTAATTTAACATAATAAATACCAAATCACATCTCAAGGTCATACTCCAAAGCTTTTATGTCTCATTAAATTCCAGGCTCCTCATCCATTTATCTCATTGAAATCCCATTTAGATCTTGGTAGGTGTAAACACATGGGACTTGTGTTATCAGTTCAAACAGAAAGCTCTCTTTGACCACTAATGGCAAATGTTAAAATGGTTTCAATGATATGTGTAAAGGGTTCCAATTATAGGTATAGTCTTTTTTTGTATACTTGTTTAGAAATAACACCAGCCAAGTTTTTCCTAAATCAAAGCTGTATGAGTTTTCTGGTCCACTGGACAGACACTTTTCCTACTAAGGGAGAAGAAAGAAAGTACTTCTCTGAGTTAATCCATACCTTAATTGTTCATATATAAAAATTTTGATCTTTATTTTTCTCCCTAAGAACTAAATATTGCAACTCAAGTGATTCTTGGAAGTGACATAATTTCAAATATTAAAAATGTCTTACAGATTTCTCAGAAGAAGTATAAATGGCCAATAGACACATGAAGAAAGGTTCAACATCTCTGGACATAAAAGAAATGCAAATTAAAACAACTCTGAAATTCCATGTTATCCAAGTTAAAATGGCATTCTCAAGAAAACAAACAATAACAAATGCCTGTGGGGATGCAGTCAAAAGGGAACTCTAATACACTGTTGGGAATGTAAGGTTGTTCAACCACTTTAGAAAGCAGTATGGAGGTTCCTCAAAAAAATAAACATAGAACTACCCTATGACCCATCAATTCCACTCCTAGAATTTATTCAATAGAATATAAACAAGCTTACAATAAAGCTATCAGCACAACCATGTACATTGCCGCACTATTCACAGAAGCCAAGATGTGGAATCATCCCAGAGGCCACCTCAATGGACAAATGGATCAAGAAAATATGGTATAGATAGATAGATAGATAGATAGATAGATAGATAGATAGATAGATAGATAGATAGATCACAATGGAATTTTACTCACTCATTAGAAAGGATGATATTGTGTAATTTGTAAAGATATGGAAGGATCTGGAATCAAGTAAAATAAGCCAGACTCCGAGAAACAAAGGTTACATGTTTTCCTTCATTTGTGGGACCTGGAATGTACCTATAAGTTTATAAATAGACACTTCTGGCAGTGTACAAGTAGTTACAAATGAGTTAACTGAAGTATAATAAACTCTATGGAGAGCTCAAATAATATACTCTTTTAAAAAGGCTAGGTTAATATCCAACAGAATAAGTACCAGGAAATAGGCACATCCAAGTGGGGGGGTTAGAGCCAAGGGGAGAGGGTTAGATGAATGAAGGGGGCAAGTGTGGGAGAATGCGGTCAAGAATTCATTGCATATACCATAAAATTAAGAAAACTAAGCTAAGGGGGGGGCGTCAAAGGGCTGATAATGATCTAGATGCACTGTCCTCATAAATAGCTTTTGTTATACAGCACTTCGTTGGTACAACTAAAGATAATAAATTTTTAAAATTCTTAGAAATTCACCCAAAGCAAAACAAACCTACATGTAACATTGTTGGATGTATTCAGGGATGGATGCTCAGTATTGTTATTATGTGAGTGCCATCACTTTAGAATCTACAGCTTTCTTTCAGAAGGTAATCAAAATGACTTAAAATTATACTCCTGTTCTTAGCTGTCAAAGAATTTTAGATTTTTTAACTACTTATTTTCCTATAAACTACTTATTTTCCTTAAACATTAAATAAAAAATGATCCCAGGGATTATACCTCATTTGCTCAGATTAAATTGCAAATAATGACAGTGAATTGGGCTGATAGGTTTCTTATTTTTCTGTGTGCATCTATATACACTAGTTGTTTAGACCAAGACATTTTCTGCTTCATCTTATTTTGTTATGATGGTTGTTAATATATGGTCACAGATTCTTTGACACACATTGCATTCAGAGCCATTGGGGTTCAGCTTCTGCCTTGAGTTTAGATGGGTAGGTGACTGCTTTGAGCAGAAGGGCCCTGTGGAAGTGATTCTTGGCACTTTCTGAGATAAGATGAGAAAGGATCTTGGATCTTGTTTCATTTTCTCACTACATTACCTTTTGAAGTTCAGAGCATTCCTTAAAGCCATACAGCTCCTCAAAGCCCAATCATGTTCTAAGGAAGTCCAAGCCTCATAGATAAGGATATATTTATTGTCTGACTGACTACCACAGTTGAGACCAACATTTGCTATTGTAGTCTCAGCCCCAACAATGTAACCGAAGAGATCTTAGCATACAATCTTCCTGCAAATGTCTAATTTTGGCTATTGGAGTCCCAAGATATCATGAAACAAAGATAAGTCATCGCAGCAATATCTTGCTCAAATTCCTTACTGACAAAATTTGTGACTATAATCAAATAGTTGTTATGTACTCTGGATTTTAAGGTAGTTTGCTATTTTCATTGGCAATAGTAGAATGATTTCAGGAATTTTTTGTTTTGTTTGGTTTGTTTTTTCACATAATTTGGAGTGCACTGGCTTGTTTGACAAATTCAGCTTCCATTGGTTATAGACTGTGTCATGCTACAGTTTTTCATGTCTTAGTGTTTATGGACCAAGATATTTTGTATTCATAAGCTGACTTACAAAATTGTACCTTCTTTGTACAACTACTTAATAAAATGTTTAAAGCTATTCTGTAGTTTTTGGCAACATTGGGGCTTCAACTCAGTCTTGCACTTGGTAGGCTTGCTTGTTTACTCTGCTGGTATGCTACCACTTGAGATATACCCCGAGCCCTGATTTTTCTGGTTATTTTAAAGATGAAGCCTTGTGGGCTTTTCTGTGTGATCTCTGCTTCTTCCTCCTCTTCTTCTTTCTTCCCTTCCTTCCTTCCTTCCTTCCTTCCTTCCTTCCTTCCTTCCTTCCTTCCTTCCGTCCTTCCTTCCTTCCTTCCTTCCTTCCTTCTTTTCCTCCCTCCCTCCCTCCCTCCTTCCCCTCCTCCTCCTCCTCCTCCTCCTCTTTTTCCTCCTCTTTCTCTTCTTTTTCTCTTTGTTTCAGTCTTGGGGCCTGAATTTAGGGTCCCAAAAAGCTTGAATTTAGGGCCTGGCTGCTGTCCCTGAGCATTTTTACTTAAGGCACTTAGTCCTCTACCACTTCAGCTGCAGCTCTACTTCTGGCTTTCTTGGTCATTAATTAGAAATAACAGTCTCATGGACTTTCCTGCCTGAGCTGGCTTTGAACTGCAATCCTCAGATCTTAGCCTCCTGAGTAGCTATGATTACAGCCCCCAGCTTGGATCCCAGCTTCTTATGTATTGAGGAGTGGGTCTAAGAGCTGCCTAGTCTATCTTTTTATATATTTGCAGTTAAGTTACTTTTTCTTTTTTTTAAATAGTTGTGCAGAGGGTTTTATTATTTTTATGAGTAGAGAGCAGTTCTGCATTATTGCTTTTTGGGGAGTCAAATTTCTTCTTTGTTTTTCAAGTGTCCTCTCTGTAGAATTGTGTGATGAATTTATTTAAAATAATGAAAAAAGAATGAAATAATTGAACATCATAAAATAGATAAGGAATTTCAGTTTCAAAAAGTTGTCAAATACGGCAATATCCTTTAAGTTCATTTTTAGAAATTCAAACTCAAGAGAAAAGAACATCCAGGAAAAATATTCTCAATTGAAGGTAAGTTGCACAATAAATTTTCAGCAAATTAATTCCATAATAGACATTTTAAGAGTTATATTACATTTAGGTAATGAGAACTGGAAAAATGTTAATATGTATCATAATCATTAGGCAAGGACATACATCATATTATTAACTTTTTTCATTTCTAAGTTCATATTTCTGACATTCAAGGATATTCAATCATTTTTCTGAACCATATACAATTGTTATAATTTTAGTTATAATTGGGTAATTCAATAAGCATATTTTTTAATATATGGCATAGGGTTAAGTATGGGAAAGCACATATAAATCAGGGGAAACAGAGAAGAGAATTGATAATCATTCTACTTCAGTGCAATTAACAAAAACATAAATCTTTTTTTTAAATATCATGGTTGAAGGATAGAAAAGCCTGGTAGCTCTTTCAAGGGAAGGTGAGAAGTTCTGTTCCTCTGGAGATGGATGGAACATATATAAGAAGAGAGAGGAAAGAGCAAAGCACCCAGCTATCCTCTTAGAACTCATTTGCTCCTCACTAAGGTTTGATAAAGGGAAACAAGACAAAGTAGATGTGTGAACACCTTACTAGCATCATAACTGGTAAGAACGTTTATCTCTGTACACAAATTCTATGCTTTGAAAGACCAAATGTTCATTTTCTTCCAGTGAAATTATGAAATTATTTCTAGGTTTCTTCATCTCTGGAAGTTCTTTCTTTCTCTCTCTCTCTCTCTCTCTCTTTCTCTCTCTATCTCTTTCTCTTTCTTTCTTTCTTTCCTTCTTTCTTTCTTTGCTTGCTTTCTTTCCTTCCTTCTTTCCCCTTCCTTTCTTCCTACCTTCCTTTCTTCCCCCCCCCTCTTTTATTTCAAGCAATGAAGCAGTTTAAACTCAGGTTATGCAGGCACCCTGACCCTAGAACTGTGCCTCTAAGCTTTTTTGTTTTGGTCATTCTAAAGATAGGATTTTTTTTAATATGCCTTTTTATTGTAAAACTACTGTACAGAGGGGTTACAGTTACATAAGCAGGAGGTAAGGAGTACATTTCCTATGAAGCATTATTACCTCCTCCTTTGTTTTTCCCTTATCATCCCTTCCCTCCCATGTCCACAACTACACTCCCCCCTCCCCACCCCCCAGCCGCCCCACATAAATTGTAAAGTACATTTTTCTTTTTTTTTTTTTTAAATTTTATTTTATTTTATTTGAGAACTTACTGTACAGATGGGTTACAATTACATGGGCAGGAAAATGCATACATTTCTTACCAAGCATTGCAGCCTCCTCCTTTGTTTACCCTTCACCTCCCTTCCCAGCCTCCCCCCTCCCCCCCACCCGATCATAACCCCCCTCCCCCCCCCCACCGACATTGTAAAGCTGGTTTTGACATGACATTTTGTACTTCTCATTGTTGCAACAGGTCCACCTGAATCCTTAAACGACTTGTTTGTCCCCGTCTCCTCCACATGTTATACTGACATCAAATATAGTGAAAGCAGGGGTTACACTGTGGGGGAGGGACATACAAAGCAACAAAGAAATAATCTTATAAATGCGTTAGAAACACATGCATGAAAGAAACAAAAACATTAAAATACATATTTGAGGGTTCGTTTTCCTAACATCACATTCTCTGACTTTTTCCACTTGACTCATACCTATACTAGATATTTCAAATAAGGGAAACCATGGGACCTATGTTTCTTTGGGCCTGGCTTACTTCACTTAATATAATTTTTTCCAAGCCTTTCCATTTCCTAACAAATGGGGCAATGTCATTCTTTCTGATGGAGGCATAGAATTCCATTGTGTATATATACCACATCTTCTTGATCTATTCATCTACTGAGGGGCATCTGGGTTGGTTCCATATCTTAGCTATGGTAAATAATGCTGCAATAAACATAGTTGTGCTGGTAGCTTTAGTGTGGCCTTGTTTGTGATCATTTGGGTAAATGCCCAAAAGTGGGATTGCTGGGTCATTGGGGAGCTCTATGTGGAGTCTTTTGAGGAACCTCCATACTGCTTTCCAAAGTGGTTGAACAAGTTTACATTCCCACCAACAATGAAGTAAGGTTCCTTTCTGTCCACATCCCCTCCAGCATCTGTTGTTGTTAGAGTTCTTGATTTTTGCTGTTCTAACTGGAGTGAGGTGATATCTCAATGTTGTTTTGATTTGCATTTCTTTTATGGCTAGGGATGTTGAACATTTCTTCATGTGTCTATTGGCCATCCTTCTTTCTTCTTCAGAGATGCTTCTCTTTAAGTCTTTCGCCCACTTACTTATTGGGCAGTTGTTTCTTTGAGGATTTGTTGTTGGGTGGTTTAATTTTTTGAGTTCCAAGTATATTTTAGATATGAGACCCTTGTCCGTTGTATGGCTAGTAAAGATCTTCTCCCAATCCGTGGGCTTTCTATTGATCTTGCTAGCTATGTCATTTGCCCTGCAGAAGCTCTGCAACCTTATACAATCCCATTTGTCCAACCTTTCTTTGATTTGTTGTGTTTCCGGGTCTCTATTCAGAAAATTTCGGCCTGAGCCGAGGAGACCCAGGGTTTCTCCTATTCCATCCTGTAATGTTTTCAGAGTGTCTGCTTTGAGTTCAAGGTCTTTGATCCATTTGGAGTTGATTCTGGTGCAGGGTGATATATAAGGATCTAGCTTTAGTTTTCTACATGTAGTTAACCAGTTTTGCCAGCACCATTTACTGAAGAGGCAGTCTGTCTTCCATTCTATTGTTTTAGCTCCCTTATCAAAGATTAGATGGCTATAGGTCTGTAGGTTCATTTCTGGGTTTTCAATTCTATTCCATTGGTCCTGAGGTCTGTTCTTATGCCAATACCAAGCTGTTTTGATTACTATGGCTTTATAGTAGAGTTTGAAATTTGGTATTGCTATTCCTCCACCAGTGTTCTTTCCGTTGAGGAGCGTTTTTGCTATTCGGGGTCTTTTATTGTTCCATATGAATTTTTGGATTGCCTCTTCTATTTCCTTGAAGAATGAGGGTGGAATTTTGATAGGTATTGCGTTGAATTTGTAGATAGCCTTGGGAAGTATTGCTATTTTCACCTTGTTAATCTTTCCAATCCAGGAGCATGGGAGGTTTTGCCATTTTTTAAGTTCTGTGTTGATTTCCTTTTTCAAGATTTTAAAGTTTTCATCATAGAGGTCCTTCACTTCTTTAGTTAAGTTAATTCCTAGGTATTTTATTTTTTGTGGGGCTATTACAAATGGAGTTGCTTTCCTAATTTCAGCCACACTTTTCTCATTGTTGGCATACAGAAAAGCCATTGATTTTGGGGGGTTAATTTTATAACCTGCTACTTTGCCAAAGTTTTGAATCAGCTTGAGTAATTTGGGAGTGGAGTCTATGGGATTCTTTAAATACAAGATCATGTCATCTGCAAAGAGGGAGAGTTTTATTTCTTCTTTCCCTATTTGGATCCCCTTTATGTCTGCATCTTGTCTTATTGCTGTAGCTAGGCATTCTAATACTAGATTGAAGAGAAGTGGAGAGAGTGGGCATCCTTGTCTTGTTCCTGAATTAAGAGGAAATGGCTTTAGTTTTTCACCGTTGAGTATAATGCTGGGTGTAGGTTTGTCATATACAGCCTTTATTGTATTGAGGAATGTTCCATGGATTCCTAATTTTTCCAAAACCTTCATCATAAAGGGGTGTTGGATCTTGTCGAATGCTTTTTCTGCGTCTATTGAGATAACCTTGTGGTTCTTATTTTTGCTCCTGTTGATGTGATGAATAATATTAATTGATTTGCGTATATTGAACCAGCTTTGCATCCCTGAAATGAATCCTGTTTGATCGTGGTGTATGATTTTTTGGATGAATTGTTGAAGTCGGTTGGCCAAAATTTTGTTGAGAAGTTTTGCATCAATGTTCATCAAAGAAATGGGTCTATAGTTCTCTTTCTTTGATGAGTCCCTGCCTGGTTTTGGGATGAGGGTTATGATGGCTTCATAGAATGTGTTCGGTAGTGAGCTTTCTCTTTCAATTTCATTGAAGAGTTGGAGGAGTATTGGTGTGAGCTCTGCTTTGAAGGCCTTGTAAAATTCCGCTGTAAAACCATCTGGTCCTGGACTTTTCTTAGCTGGGAGGTCTCTTATTGCTGTTTCTATTTCAATGCTTGATATGGGCCTGTTAAGATAGTTTAACTCATCTTGGTTTAGTTTTGGCATGTCAATATTTGCTAGGAAGAGGTCCATTTCTGTCAAGTTCTCAAACTTATTAGCATAAAGTTTTGAGAAGTATTCCCTTATAATGTTCTGAATCTTGGTTGTTTCCGTGGTGATGTTTCCATTCTCATCTCTGAGTTTATTAATTTGGGTGTGTTCTCTTCTTTTTCTGATAAGATTTGCTAAGGGTCTGTCAATTTTGTTAAGTTTTTCGAAGAACCAACTCTTTGTTTTGTTGATTCTTTCTATAGTTTTTTTGGATTCTAATTCATTTAATTCTGATTTAATTTTGATTATTTCTTTCCGTCTACTTGATTGGGGTTTATCTTGCTGCTCTTTTTCAAGGAGGTTTAGATGCGTCATTAAATTGCTAGTTTCAGATCTCTCCAATTTGTTGATGTAGGACCTCAGAGCTATAAACTTGCCTCTGAGTACTGCCTTTGCTGTGTCCCAGAGGAGCTGGTATTTTGTGTGTTCATTTTTGTTGAATAGCATGAACATTTGAATTTCCTTTCTAATCTCTTCCATGACCCACTCATGATTCAGCAGTGTGTTGTTCAGCCTCCATGTGATACCGGACTTTCTTTGGTGGCTTTTGGTGTTGAGTTCTAATTTTATTCCCTTGTGGTCAGAGAGAATGCAAGGTATAACTTCAATGTTTCTGAATTTAGACAAGTTTGCTTTGTGGCCTAAAATGTGGTCTATTTTAGAAAACGTTCCATGTGCTGCTGAGAAAAATGTGTATTCTGATGCTGCTGGGTGAAATGTTCGGTAAATGTCTGTTAAGTCTAGTTGATCTATGCAGCTGTTTAGATCTGTGGTTTCTCTGTTGAGTTTTTGCCGAGTTGATCTATCTAGTGGGGAGAGTGGTGTGTTAAAATCCCCAACAATTAATGTCTTTGGATCTATATGGGATTTGAGGGAAAGTAGTGTTTCTTTGATAAATTTGGGTGCTCCATTGTTTGGTGAATAGATATTTAGAATTGTAATATCCTCCTGAAGGAGAGATCCTTTAATTAGTATGTAGTGACCTTCTTTATCTCTTTTCACGAATTTTAATTTGAAGTCTATTGTATCTGATATTAGGATTGCAACTCCCGCCTGTTTATGTGGTCCGTTTGCTTGGTAGATTTTGTTCCAGCCTTTAACATTGAAAATGTGTTTGTTTTTATGGGCAAGATGTGACTCCTGCAGGCAGCAGATAGAAGGGTCTTGTTTTTTAATGCAACTAGACAGTCTATGTCGCTTAATTGGAGAGTTCAGTCCATTAACATTAAGAGATAGGACTGAGAGGTATTTGGGAGTTCCTGCCATGTTATCTACCTTCTTGGGGGCTGCGAAAACTGGGTTCTTCCTATGGTTCTTGGATTCTCAGTTTGGGTGCAGTTTCTTGGCCTTTATTGCGGTCTTGTTTGTTTTCTATGTGTAGGACATCTTTAAGAATCTTTTGTAGGGCTGGTTTGGTGGAGATGTATTGTTTCAATTTTTCTTTGCTATGGAAGGTTTTTATTTGGCCTTCAGTTATGAAGGAGAGTTTAGCTGGGTACAGTATTCTTGGTTGATAGTTGTTTGTTTTTAGGGCATGGCATACATCATTCCAGGCTCTTCTTGCTTTGCTTGTCTCTGCTGAGAAATCTGAGGTGATTCTAATTGGTTTCCCTTTATAGGTGATTACCCTTTTCTCCTTGACAGCTTTAAGGATCTTTTCCTTGTTCTGAGTTGATCCTGTGTGGATTATAATGTGGCGGTGGGATGTCCTATTCTGGTCTGGTCTATTTGGGGTTCTAAAGGCTTCTTGTATCTGGACAGGCCTATCTTTTTGCATGTTTGGGAAGTTCTCTGCTAGGATCCTGTTAAACAAATTTCCTAGACCATTAACTTCTGTTTCTAGGTGCTCCTCTATACCCATTATCCTTAGATTAGGCCTTCTGATGGTGTCTTCCAGGTGTTGGATAGATCTATCATATTTCTTGGACTTGTCTTGGATGGTTGTATGTTCTTTCTCTATAATATCTAGGCTGTCTTCAATCCCTGAGATTCGATCTTCTGCATGGTCTAACCTGCTGTCAAGACTCTCTACTTTGTTTTTTATCTCTTTTCCTTCTAGTTGGTCAGCTTTGATGGCTTCAAGTTCTTTGTTGAAGCTCTGTTTTAGGTCTTGTATGAATTTCTTTACTTCCTTAATTTGGTGTTCAGTATTTGTCCTCAAATCGCTTAGTTGATTGGTTATGGTTTCTTTGGGCTCCCATTCCTTCTGTTGGGTTCCATTCAGCATTCCCTTTGTGGTCTCCCTGACTTCCTTCAGCTCTTTGTTAATGGATTCCATGAATGCCTTTAATGATCTTTGTGTGTTCTCTACCTGGTCTCTCAATTCCTGTATTACTCTTTGATTAGCTTCCTCCCGTTCGTGGGATTCCTGCAGATCTCTTTGAGTGTTCTCAGCCTGCTCACGCCATTGCTCCCTTTCTCTTTGAGTATTCTCAAGTTGTTCACGCAAATCCTGTATCAGTTTTTGAGTAGCTTCCTCACGCTTATGATATTCCTGTATAAACTTCTGGGATGCCTCCTCTCTCTCCCTGTCACGCTCATACAGAGTCCTTTGTACATTGTCAAACTTTTCATTTATCATGTTTGCCAGCAGTGTTTGTAGAGCTGTTTGGGAACTCTCCTCTGGATTATTCATTATCTGTTCTAACCCCTGATTATCAAGATTGGGAATTGAGATACCCGAATTTGCCATTTTTCTTGTGTTTTTCCGGCTTACTCTGCCCATTTGAGATGAAGATAGCACCAGTTTTGTGCTAGAACACTATCTTAAGGCAACCATCAACCAAAGTTTGCATTTGTACAGTCAATAGTTTACAGATACAATCTAGTTCAACAGATACATCTATTCGACATCAAACAACTATATGTTAAAGGGCTTCGAACCGCAGAGAAGAATTTGGAAAACCAGAAATTATTAGGGTTAGGGAGAGATGTGGGTAAAAAATAGGAATAGATTGGTGTGGGGAGGCACAGGGAGAGTTAACTATGTACTAATTACAATGCAGGAAATAGGTTGGGTAGGATGCAAGTAGAGAGAGAGAAAAAAAGTAGAAAGGGAAAGGGGAATGAAAAGAGACCAGAAAAAAAAATAGAAACGTAAAAATTAATGTTATTTTAGAGATTAAAAGACCATCTATTTATAGAGGAATATGAATATGTTGAGAGAAAGGGAGGGACATAGAGGATATGTGAAAAACTTTAAAAAAATGCTTAAAATATTATATAGGTATAAAGAGGTAGTACTGCTATTAATGAATTTAAGTCTCAGAGGTTTTGAATTGAGTAATAAGTTTGTGGATTAAGTGTGTACACAATGGGGGGTAGGGTCTACTGGTTAACTACGGGTTTATCTGAGGATGTGCAGGACATGAGTTAAGTCACATAAAGAAGAACAAAGAGGAAAAGATGGAAAGGATAGGAAAGTGAGAAGAAAAGATCAGAAGTTCAGTAGAGCTAGACAAAAAACAAAAAGATAATTAAGAATGAAAGAAAAAGAGAAAGAAGACAAGAAAAGAAAGGAAAACCCACATTCATGTATTCCTAAAATAAAAATTATAAGAGGAGAAAAGAAAAAAAAAAAAGTTAATGGAAAACAATTATTTTTTCAGAAGAGGCAAAAATTAAAGATTAATAAAAGTTTTAGAAAAGCAAAAAAAATTTTTTTATATATATAAGGTAACAAAAAACGAAAAAAAAAAAACAAAACAAAAAAAAAGAAAAAAGAAAAGAAGAAGAAGAAAAAAAAAATTCTTTGATTTTTTTTGGGGGGGGGGGAGGGGTGGGAAGAGTCCTGTATCTCCCTTTTGTCTGTAACCAGAGTCTGGTTGGAGTCTCTGGTCAGCTTGAGGTCCTGTGGCTTGATTGGTTTCTTAAGTCAGTTTGTTGGAACAGGCAGAAAAATGCCCCGCTTTACCCAAGATTTTGAGATCCCCCTCCCAGATTAGTTTACTGGGAGGGTGATCTGCTTTGAGAATCACAAAAGAGGGGGATGCAGTGATGAGGCTAGGTTCTGGGTAGAGTTGAGGCCTTTCAACAAACAGTAGCTTTTCCCTGGGGCTATTTTGTGAAAAAAACTCACAGCACCCAGCCTGGAGCCATTCTCAGGGTTTCTGTTTTTCAATTGATTGTGGAGGCTGCTAGAGGGAGGGGCAGCCTCTGGCTCTGGTTACCCGGTGAGGAGAGCCACTCCAATGGCTGGCGCCTGAGCTGGGTGACTTTTCCCTGGATGGAACTGAGTCTGTGAGGTCACTTCGCCGTTAAGTTCTTGTGACCTGCTAAATGACTCGTTTTATTCCAAGGCCTGAGCTGGAGCTAGCCGCTCCTCCGAGCTTTGTCAGTATCCAAGATGGAGATCACCGGTGCTGGGTGGGGGGAAGGGTGGCCTTCCCTCCTCTGCTCCCTGGGAAGGAGTGAGGAAGTCGGGCTTCTACTCACGCCGAGTCTTGGATCCTGGGTCGTCTCTGGTCTGCAAAGTGCAGGATGAAATTGTCCGCTCCTTGTCAGTTCTTGCTGGTGTTGAGTAGAATCCGCTCGCCCGCTGCGTCTGGCTCCTTCGTCCCAGACTCTCTGTGTGAGCGCTCAGGTATGGCCGCGGCTGTGGTCGCCGCTGCGACCCTGTCGCCGCAGCAGCAGCTGCTGGCAGGCGCTCAGATGTGTCTGCTTGGCTTCCCCTCTCTTGACTAACTCTCTGTCCTGTGATGGCACACTTGGTGTGATTCTCTGGCTTGGGACTGTTCACTGGAACTCTGAAACTGTTTTCTATGCAAGAGCTTGTTCAGATTCCAGCTTCTCCTCCGCCATCTTCCTGGAACTGCTAAAGTTCATTTTTCATCATAGTGTCTTGTACATCTCATTGTTACAATAGGTCAACCTGTATCCCTATTTAAGCATTTTGTTTTCTCCCTTCCCCTCTTCAAATTAGAGAAGTGTATATACAAGATGCAGGGCACCAACATCAAATACAGTAAAACAGAGGTTATACCGTGGGGGAGGAACATACAAAGAAACAAAAAAACACATGGTACATTATAAATATGTTAGAAATAATAGCAAGAAGTAAGAAACCACTTGTGTCCCTATCTTGGGACACAAGATAGGGACACACCTGTAGAAAACTAAAGCCAGATCCTTATATATCACTCTGCACCAGAATCAACTCCAAATGCATCAAAGACCTCAAAGTCAAAGCAGACACCCTGAAAACATTACAGGAAGGAATAGGAGAAACCCTAGGTCTCCTTGGCACAGGCTGAAATTTTCTTAAGAGAGACCCAGAAACAAAACAAATCAAAGAAAGGTTGGGCAAGTGGGATTTCAATAAGCTGCAGAGCCTCTGCATGGAAAAGGACATAGCTAGCAAGATCAATAGCAAGCCTGCAGATTGGGAGAAGATCTTCACTAGCCAGACAATGAATGGGTAAGGGTCTCATATCTAAAATATACTTGGAACTCAAAAAATTAAATCCCCCAACTGCAAATCCTCAAAGCAACAACTGCCCAATAAATAAGTGGACTAAAGACTTACAGAGAAACTTCTCTGAAGAGAAAATAAGAATGGGCAACAGACATATGAAGAAATGCTCAACCTCTCTAGCCGTAAAAGAAATGCAAATCAAAACAACATTGAGATTCCACCTCACCTCAGTTAGAATGGCAAAAATCAAGAACTCTAAGAACAACAGATATTGAGGGGATGTGGCCAAGAGGGAATCCTACTGCATTGTTGGTGGGAGTGTAAACTTGTTCAACTACTTTGGAAAGCAGTATGGAGGTTCCTCCTCCACATAGAGCTCCCCTATGACCCAGCAAGCCCTCTTTTGGGCATTTACCCAAATGATCACAAACAAGATCATACTAAAGCTACCATAGTATATGCATGTGTAATCCTAACTATTTGGGAATCTGAGATAGTCGAATCTCCTGGATAACATAGCAAGATTGTCGATAGTGAAAATCCAGTATCAGGAGAAGCTAACCTTAAGTTGTAGAGCATCACATCTCCTTTTGGTCAGATGTGGGAGAAGAATGCTTTTCCTCAATTTTCTTCTTTCGGGTTCCACTTCCCAGTGATTATAATTTGTCTCATAATATTTATCACAAAAGTATGTCCTTTATGTCGTTTTCTCTTGTTTGTCCAAACCAATTTTTCATAGGCTTTAATGAAGTAAATATATCTCCAATTTTTCATTCCATTATTTCCTTTTAGCCTATGCAGAAAATATTCCCTTTCCATATCGCTTTCTATCCAAGGAAAAAGGCAGCCTGTAGAGTTAGAAGCCGTAGTTGATAAAGCATCTACAAAATATTAATTTTCTACTGTTGAGTAACAAACTTAATAACTAAAAGCAACATAAATATACCATCTCACAATTAGGTGAGAATTTTAACATGTTTCTCTGACTAAAATGCTCAAACCATAGATGGTATCACTAGGAATGAATACACTCATGTCTACAGTCTCTGGGGACTGAGAAATCTATTTCTTGGCTCATGCCAATTATAGGCAGAATTCATTTCTGATTATTGTAAAACTGGGATCCCTGTGCCCTTAGTGGGGCACATCACTACAGTAATGCCCATTCCCAGATGCTAGAGTTGGTACAAATCCCATAGTTTGTAGTCCACACTATCTTCAAAGCCAGCACTGGCAGACCAACGTGCTTTGAATCTTTCCTTCTTTTCTCATTGTCACACAATGTGGAGCCCCATTTTCTGCCCTCATCTTCCACTCCCAAGGCCTCATTAAGTACTGGGTCTACTTGGATAATCAAAGAGCCTCTATCTCAAGTCCTTCAGTTTCATCACACTTCTCTTTGCCACATACAATAACAAGCATATTTATGGGTTTGGGGAGATAGAGAGCCATTCTTAACAAATTTTTAATTCTTAAAAATTGTCTATATGTACAAAGAGTTTTCAGTTCAACATGTCAGATTAGAAGCACAATATATCTTGATCAGTCTCCCTTGTTGCTATTCTCTTCCATCTCTCACAACCCCATTAATCTCTCAATTATCTTTTTAAAAATAAAGTGTGGCATCATTTACCCTATCACACATATCAATCAATATCAATAAATTAATCTTAATATCAAAGGATATAAATAAGTTCACATGAGGGTCTACTAGCTACCAGTTCTTCAAACAGAATCAGAATTCTAACTTGGAATCAGTTACTGTGATTATAATTTTGAAATAAAATGGTAACTTTGGAGGATGTTTGACATAGAGAAAGAAACTAGAATGTGTGTGTGTGTCTGTGTGTGTGTGTGTGTGTGTGTGTGTGAGAGAGAGAGAGAGAGAGAGAGAGAGAGAGAAAGAGAGAGAGAGAGAGATTTTGTTCTAAGATATGGGATGACTCCACAGGTTTGGAGAGTAATAGGAGCAGCTAAGGAAAGGAAGACTCACATTGAAAATTCTGACAGCCTTCTAGCAACAGGCCTGCAGCCCTAGCAGATATTGCTATAATAAGAGCATATACCTTTCCCTATCTAATGTCATTTTGCTGAATTTCAAGCAGGAAGCTGAGATCTACTTAGAATATAAATCATGTCAAAAGTAAGAGTTAAACTCCAAAATAAATTCAGAAAAACTGAAAGTGACTTTGCTAAACCTAGCACATACAGACACAAATTAGGACCACATTGTACACGTGCCTTAGGATAATACACTGCCAAATAAGAAAATGTCTTCTTTAAATAGACAGCTGTATTTTTAAAGTTATTGAGCTGAAAGGAAAGAACACTGTATAATGCAGTTTCAGTCAAGGACCCATAAGTGACCATTAGTGTATTTATGTCATTATTGCAATGTATTTACAACTCCATATACTCTGTAGATGTAGTGATGATAGCCACACAGAATCAAAAATCATCTCTCCATTTTTAAAGGCACTAATACATAATGACATGCCATTTTAGAAGCTGAAATTTTTCTTCAAAGCTATTAAACCATGTGATAGTTAATATAGTCTAAATTATGATTTAGAGGGTATATGTTGCACTCGTTCGTATTCTACTTTTAATTTTAGTCATCAATGTCACAAATATAGAGGAAAAAGAAAGCAACATAAAGAGGTTGAGAAATGAAAGAGCAAAGGAATATTTTTTATCCCTAGAAAAGAAGTAGATCCTTACAGCCCTGCCTGAGCAAGGTCAACACATGTAGACTGAGAGCAGGCAACCATCCTGCAATGCTGCAAGCTGTTTACCCATCCTCCAATTAAGAGACAGATTTTATACCGACTGCCATATAAAGGGGATACCGAAGAATACTATGGGATGGATAAACTAGACAATACAGATAAAGCAATGAGTCTTTCATCAGCTATATGTATGGCAACTTAAAATGTTCCAGGCACATACTTGAAAGCTAGGTGTGTTATAGTTACTGTGAATATTAATGCATCTATGAAATAAAATAAAATGTTTAAATGACTGGTAAGAATTTTTGGGTGTTCCCAGGGACTCCACTCCCAAGTTACTTGAGCTGAAGGAAATGTTGGCAAAGTAGCAGGGTATAAAATTAACCCTCAGAAACCAATGGCTTTCCTGTATGCCAATTAACAAGAAGAGCACGGGTAAAATTAGGAAAACAACCCTTTTTGTATAGCCACACAAAAAAATAAAATACCTAGGAATTAACTTAATTAAGAGGTGAAAGACCTCTATGACGAAAATTTTAAACACCTGAAAAAAGAAATTAAAGCAGAACTAAGGAAGTGGAAAAACCTTCCATGCTCCTGCATTGGGAGGATTAACATCATGAAAATGGCAATACTGCCAAAGGCTACATACAAATTTAATGCAATACCTACCAATATCTCAACCTCATTCTTCAATGAAATAGAGAAAGCAATCTAAAAATTCATATGGAACAATAAAAGGCCCCGAATAGCAAAAACAATTCTTAGCAGAAAGAACAGCATTGGAGGAATATCAATTCCAAATTTCAAATTCTACTACAAAGCCATAGTAATCAAAACAGCTTGGTACTGGCACAAGAACAGACCTGAGGACCAATAGAATAGGACTGAAGACCCAGAAATTAACCCACAGGCCAATAGCCATCTAATCTTTGACAAGGGAGCTAAAAAAATAGAATGGGAAAAAAGACAGTCTTTTCAGTAAATGGTGCTGGCAAAATTGGTTAAACACCTGTAGAAAACTAAAGCTAGATCCGTCTTTATCACCCTGCACCAGAATCAACTCCAAATGGATCAAAGACCTCAAAATAAAAGCAGATACCCTGAAAATATTACAGGAAGGAATAGGAGAAACTCTAGGAATCCTTAGCACAAGCTGAAATTTTTTAGCTGAAATTTTCATCATAGATACGCAGAAACACAACAAATCAAAGAAATGTTGGACAAATGGGATTGCATGAAACTGCAGAGCTTTTCCATGGCAAAGGACATAGCTAGCAAGATCAATAGAAAGCCCCCAGATTAGAAGATCTTCACTAGCCATAAAATGGACAAGGGTCTCATATCTAAAATATACTTAGAACTCAAAAAATTAAATCCCCCAACAACAAATCCCCAAAGAAACAACTGCCCAATAAATAAGTGGGCTAAAGACTTAGAGACTTCTCTGAAGAGGAAATAGAATGGCCATTAGACACATGAAGAAATGCTTATCTTCTCTAGCCAAAAAAGAAATGAAATCAAGACAACATTGAAATTCCACCTCACCCCAGTTAGAATGGCTATAATCAAGAAATCTAGTAACGACAGATGCTGGAGGGGATGTGGCCAGAAGTGAACCTTACTGCATTGTTGGTGGGAGTGTAAACTTGTTCAACCACTTTGGAAAGCAATATGGAGGTTCTTCAAAAGATTCCACATAGAGTTCCCCTGTGACCCAGCAAGCCCTCTTTTGGGCATTTACTCAAACAATCACAAAAGGTCATACCAAAGCTACCAGCACAACCAAGCTTATCGCAAAATTATTCACCATACTTAAGATATGGAACCAACCAGATGCCCCTCAGTAGATGAATGGATCAAGAAAAGGTGGTATATATACACAATGGAATTCTATGTCTCCATCAGAAAGAATGGCATTGCCCCATTTGTTAAGAAATGGAAAGACATGGAAAAAATTTTACTAAGTGAAGGAAACCAGGCCCAAAGAAACGTAGGTCTCCTGATTTGCAATACATGTCTAGGACAAGCAAAAAAGTTCAAAAGCCATGTACATATGACCATATAAGATGATGTTAAGTGAAATGAACCCCAAGACAGGGATACAAGTGGCTTTTTCTTGCTTGCTAGTTTTTTGACGTGCTTATAACACACTATGTGATTCTCTTGTTCCTTTTGTATGATTTTCCCCCACGGTATAACCCCTGTTTTCATTGTATCTGATTTCTGGTGTCCTGCATCTTGTATATACATTTTTCTAATATGGGGAGGGGAAGGGATATAACAAAATGCTTAAATAAGGCTACAGGTTGACCTATTGTAACAGTGAGATGTACAAGACACTATGTTGAAAATGAACTTTACAATTTTTTTTGGGGGGGAGGGCAAGGAGTTGGGGAAGTGAGGAGGGAAGGAAGAGTAGGGGAAAAACAAAGGAGAAGGTAACAATGCTTGGTACTCATTTCCCTACTCATGTAACTGTAACCCCTCTGTACAGTAGTTTTACAATAAAAAGTATCTGGAAAAAATTTGGAAGTGTTTAGTGAAGTATAATTTAAAAATGGTAACCTAGCCTTGTCTTGCTGGGATATTTTATATGTCACATAACAAACACGATTCAATTGAGGTTTGTGTTTGCAAGCATTCTCATGTTAGTTTATCCAACCTTGCTTTGGGAGGGAGGTAGAATAAAAAATCCATTCCATTGCAGAAGAAAAGATAATGGGCTTAAAACCTGGCACAGATTTCATGCTGTTCCTTTAATTTATGGTGGACTGAGCCAAATAATATCCTATAATGCCATGTATTATCCCATAAAACAAAATGCCTCAAGTGCCAATAGCATTTTGAACGAAGAGGAAAATGGGAATTTGTTGTGACCTGAAGCTGTTTTATCACTATCTTAAATTCCATGGTCAGTGATTTTAATCTCTCCATTGCACACAATTTCAGCTCCCTGTCCCTCCTTAAGTTTCCTGTACTCTCCAATAAACCATAACCTTCTTTAAATTCAGCAGTCTACTTTTTCTATTGAGCTGGCTGCATCGGAAGAAACCCATCACATTTTGTTTTCTGATCTTTTGCTGATTCAAGATTATTATATTTGTGTAGATCTCTTATGTTAGTAGGTGTATCTTCTTTCCCATGTGTTCTGGGTATACATCCTCTTTGCTTTTCACAGCAACAAATCTTCCTCCCATATCATCGGGTTCAATTACTTCCTATTTTTCTAGGGACTTATCATTCATTTCACTATCAGTGGTACTCTTATTTTCCTTCGTGAGAGAGGGTTCTACACGTGCTGTTTCCGTAGCGTGCTTCTCCTTCTCTTACCAGTCTATTCCAGCTAGCTTATACCCTCATCACTCCACTAGAAGTGATCTTCTCAAGGTCATCAGTAGCACACACTGCTCTAGCCATTGGTTTCTTCCCATTCCTTAGCTTATTTCATCACTCAAAGGCATAAGCACTGTTGATTAATCCACTGACTTTCAACACACCATTGTCTTGCTTTTCCAGCCATGCATGCCAAGTCTTATTTCTGGCTCCATCTTATTTTCTTGTGTCTAATGTTATAATGGGAATGGCTCAGTCCTTAGCTCCCGTTTTGTTCTTTCTTGACTCTTTTGTGTGATCTCCTCTATCCTCCTGACTTAGTTGACATCTATATTGATGCCTCGTATTTTTTTTTTATCCTCAATTCAGATCCCCATCTGGGATTCAGATTAGCATCATTTTAGCATCTCGACTTACATGTGGAATAGACATCTCTAACTCCATAGAACTCGCTACACTGCACTCTGGATGTTCTTTGCAGGAAATGCTCTTCTCATAGTCTTCCTTACGTCCATGGCTGCTCTATTCATTCATTCATTCATTCAATGGTTCAGGCTTCATAACCTCCAAGTCAGCTTTCTCTTTTTTGCCTGATTCACAGCACATCTTTTCTAGTTTTATCTTCCAAATATACCTGGAGTGCAACCCCAGTTCATCACCTCCACAACCCCAATGCTAGTTATGCCATCCTATCCACTGAATGGATAATTGTAAAGTTTCTTAACTGGGTTCCCATGACTCCCTTGTCCTTTACCTGACTATCCCCAGCATATTATTCATTTGACGGAGAAAATAAGTCAAAACATATGCTTCTATTCTCAGAGGCTTCTGATGTTTCCCCATCTCTCTGCAACAAAAGTGTGAAGAGGTTCATCACAGCAGCTCAAACACACACACCAATCCCCTCCTCATTTCCTTCTATTCCATCCCTCATGAACTCTATCTTTGATAGTCTTCACATCTACCAAGCACATTCATGTGTGAGGGCTCCTGCACACATTTTCCTCTTGCCCTAAGATCCTTTCCCCCAAGCCGGCCATATAGTTTGTTCATGTGTCACCTACTATTCTTTGACCAAAATTCTTATTGAAAATTATAGTACTATTAACCCATCACATTTCTTTCTGTACTATTTGTGCTGTTTCTTTTATCAGCCCTTAAAATATTTTACATCTTACATACTCATCTAGTTAATTTTCTCTCTTCCTACTAGCATGGAAGTTCCATGAACTCAGAACTTTTGTCCATTTTATTTGCTGCTTAGAAACTACAAAGTTCCTAAAAAATTAGCATACCCAGAATCAGATTACCAGTCTACTTATCAAATATACATGGGATGGATGGATGGACATATCAATCAGTTGACAAAATATTCCTCTTAAATTTTATTTTTCAATAGCGATATCTTTCATGTCTATCTTGAACACTTAAAACTGTATAATGGATTACCTGAGAACAAAAGCGAATCTTGGATAACCACAAATGGAGAAAGACTGTAGTATGCACGAAAGATGATTGTTTCATAGATTTATTTTCCGTGTGACTAGATTTACTGCATTATTTAATTATTTCTAGAATCAGGGTCTCTAGACTTTCATTTTATAATGCCATCAGTACAAATACTTTCAGTGTTCAAAATTCTGAGCAAATAGATGGTACGCATACATATATACCCTTTATGTCCTGCAACTGTTCTATAATGTTAATATATACTTCCTAAACAGAAACAAACATAAATATTTAATTTGTGAACACTGAAATAAATACAATTTTAAATTCTAATTTAATTGTTGATATAAACATCTCTTTTTTACTCAATATATCACTATGAGTTTTAGAAAGAGCAGTAAAATCAAATACATGTTTCTGTTTTAGAAAATGTTAGCTTAATGCTTATAGATACTACTAAGGATTGAGAATTTTATTTTTGTTCTATGAGTTTTAGAAAGAGCAGTAAAATCAAATACATGTTTCTGTTTTAGAAAATGTTAGCTTAATGCTTATAGATACTACTAAGGATTGAGAATTTTATTTTTGTTTCCATGTTGTTGGTTTAAATATAATTAGTTTTTTTCACAGATGACAAAAGGTATGACTCAGATAAAAAGTACATAGGTTCTAAGAATTCCATCAATGACTGTGCGTACTCAATGATGATATCCAATTCTCAATTCTCTCCAACAACTGTTTTAGGTTATGGATAAAATTTGGCTACTAATATTAATTGGTAGTACTATCTTGAAAATTATTTCAAAAATTTGACATTTTAGAATATTTAACAAAAGGCATTGAAACCCACTGAAACTTTGTGTATGGAAGGTTAAAAATAAGCTAGTTAATTGTACCTTTAGTTACAATATAAAGAAAAAAGTACTTGTGATTGATAGACCAAATATTAATTTGAGTCTCCAAATCACATAGTACTAGAAGTACTAGAAACCTCTTAAATAGCTCTTTGCAAAATGGCCTCTGTGTCATAACAATTGCTATGGAAAATCATATTATTTCCCCTTTGGTGACCAAGTCTTGGTCAGGTTCCATGTTGTCACTTTTTCTCAGTGTACTTTGTGGCTGGGGCTAAGCTCTTGCTAAGTACAGTAGTAATTGCTAGTATTTCCTTGTGGCTTGCTGCACTTACATTGTTAATACAGCCTTCTCCATAATATTTTTGAAGCATATGTTAACTTTTGTGGATTGTTGGCAGAACCTCATTTGTTAAAAATTAGAAGGTATCATTCATAAATCAACTTAGTTGAACAAAAATAAAGTACAATAGTTCATGTCAAAGTTAATGAAAAGCAAAGGCAACACTTTAAACATGGCACTTTTTAAATGATAATTTTTCTTTCAGAAAAGAGTATGGAGTATGGGAGCCCACCAAGAGAGTAGGCTGCAATTCCTCTGTACATTAACCATTCAAGATGCCTTTCTTTCTTTTCTGTTTTTTTACTTTGATTGATTTTTTTAATCTTTCTATCTCCTCTCTCTATCCCTCCCTCTGTCCCTCCCTCCCTCCCTCACCCTCCCTCCCTCCCTCCCTCCCTTCCTTCCTTTCTTTCTTCCTTCCTTCCTTCCTTCCCAATTCTAGGCTTTGACAAAAGGTCTGCACTTACTGGGCAAGCATTATAACAATTGATCTATGCCTCAAACTTATTTTTATCCACTTTTTAGACTAAAATATGTCCTTTGAAATCCTAATATTACACTACCCATAGTCTTATGATGTATATACTTTCTGAGACTTAGAATATGACTTAAAATGTTTACTTTACAATTACTTATTAAATGTATTTTGAAAATACTATGGGGTTTGAACTCATGGGGTTTGAACTCAGGGCCTTAATTCAAACTCATGGGAACTAGTACATTGTTGGGAGAATTTTGGAGATAATAGATAAATGGGAAATTTTGACTATACGTTGCCACAATTCTCATTATACTGCTCTAAAGTATGAATACACAAGTTTGAAGTCTCAAGTATATTCAGTAATATTAATTTATCATTTAACATTAAATTTAATAATTGGCAGTTGATATTTGATTAAAAAGACCTGAGTATTGGACATATATCAAACTTTAAACACCTGTATATAAAAATATTATTTTATTCATATTATTTCAATAAAGATGAAATATAGAAAATGACATTGAAATGTTTTTGAGATAATATCATCTTTTTTTCTAGTTGAAATACTTTCTATATTTGGGTCACTATAATTCTCTCATTTATTTTACCTAGGACTAGATGGTCTCTTCATTATAATCAATTTTTAGTAAGTATAGAATTCTACTAGGTATTTAATGAAAGTTAGTGAAGAGTAAGAAAAAAAAAAGCATTACTTTAACCTAAAGCTCACACTACATTATGTTCCAGAAGTAGTTCACAAATAATTTAAAATTTTTCCCAGTATTTTAACAACTTCATATACTTTAGCCTGTTCTAGGATTTCATGAGTATCATTAATGCACATCAAACTTTTAAAACACAAATTTATAAAATTCTATTGAATATACTAAAGCACAGAATAGCTTTTGTGTGTAAGGTGGCATGTAAGGGGAGGGTCAGATATAAAAAAAATGAGTAAATCTTATTTCTTCCATCAAGCAGTTTAAAATTTAAAGGAACAGGAACTGAATGAATGGATATTTTTCCAAAATAAAATAAGGAAGTTTAATTGGGACAGAATTCTTATATTACTTAACATATAAGTATGGCTTTATTACTGATATATTTAGAGTTAGTTGGGATGCTTTCTGTGGTAACAGAAAAGCTAGTTTTCACATCATCTGAAATAATAAATTTTCAACTTTTATTTCTGAGTTTCATTATTCAGAGCTTCTGCTCTTGCATTAAAATGTATCATGACTGCTATGACAATGTGGGATTTTGTTGTTTTTTCGTTGTTGTTTGTTTTTTGCTTTTTATTTTTATTTATTTTATTTTATTTCGGTCATAGGGCTTAAACTCTGGGCCTGGGCGCTGTCCCTGAGCTATTCAGCTAAGAGAAGCCCTCTACCACTTGAGCCACAGTGCCACTTCTAGTTTTCTGGTGGTTAATTAGAGATAAAGTCTCACGGATGTTCCTGCCTGGGCTGGCTTTGAACTGCATCCTCAGATCTCAGCCTCCTGAGTAGTTAGGTTTATAGGCATGAGCCACTAGTGCCTGGCCAATGATTTTTTTTTTAAATCTTAATTCTGCTGAAGTTAAGTGCTATGAAACAAAAGCTTTCAATGTTAGGACAGCGCAGTGGCCACTGTGCTCCACTTTGTAAATCTGTAAGGCAAATGGGAATGAGATACTTCTTGAACTTGTGACTGTGCTAGGTTCTTAGGAATCTACAGGCATACCAATTATTAGCTATTGGTCAAAACTTGCTTTTCTCAAGAGCCTGCGAGAGATATTTTGACAAGATCCATTTGTATCTGAGCTTCAGTTCCTGTCTCTAAGTCACAGAGCAACCTTGCTCTGAGCCTGTTAAGGAGCTCTGTCCTTGGATGACAGTTTGGAATAGTTATATTTTGTGCAAAAAATTATTCCAAAGGGCCTAGACCAGATCTTCTAATGATTGTTTCGAAGGAAAAAGCATTGCTTGTTTTATTAGAAAATCTGTATTTCAAAGGTGCAAAGGTCTGGTTTTGCTTGCAACTTGGTCACAGAGGCTCTCCACTGAAATGGCAGCATTGACAGAAGAACCCACAGCTCTCTACTGGTCCTCTTGCTGAAGGCAGGCTGTTGATGCGTTTCTCTGATTTAAAGGGGATGCTCAATTTAATGCCAAAAAAGAAAGCTGTTGCTAAAAACAATTTATCATCCATGTGTATTTACACAGTTAATATGATTATGAATGTTATTGATACAGATTATAGAAGCCATATGTTTGGTGCTGCATATGAAAAGCAGTAACAAGGGCTTGAGAGTCTGAAAGCACATATTTTGTATTTAAAGCAGACAGAGTATTTACTTGTCTGAACACAACAACAAAAATGCAGCTTTCTTACTGTAAATCTAATTTGCAAAAGAAAAGCCTTACAAAATAAGTATCAGGAAGCTGAAACATGTCTTGTCTAAGGGGAATGTGGGCAGAAGGGTGAACAGATAAACAAAAGAAGGGAGGAAGACAGTCATACCTCTCTATATGTGAGTGAAAATGGAACTAGAAACTTTAGGAGAGAGACATGGATGGGATAGATGCACGACAGCATGCCCATTTGAAACCTCTTCGTATAATTATTTGATAATAATAAATAAATAAAAAGGAGATAGGTAATAGCCAACTTTAAATATTATACAATATACATGTATTAAAATTTGGCATTGTATAAATATGTATTTGTATATTTGTACAAATATGTAAATTTTGACATTAGGAATTAAATAATAAAAAAGTTAAAATGAAAGATCTTAATATATGCTGAGATATGGTATGTATATCAGATAATTTCAACTTCTTTGAAATATTCAAAGAAATATTTGAAATTTTAAGGTATTTTCTAATTCTGAAATAAAAATTACATATCATATAATATTAAGAATTTTACCTTCTGTCAATTTAACTTTTTTCTGCTTAATTTTTTAATTTATTTTATTCAATGTGTGCAAATATGCAATAATTGTCTTAAAGAATAAAAATGGAACTTACATATACTCACAACTCAGCTTTGGCTAGCTTTTATCATGATAAATACCTTTAGTTGTAAAATAGATGATCGCATATCCCTAAGAAAATGTCCTTTGTATTTTAGACATTAATTAATACATGTAACATAGCATGAATCATTACACTTTCTAGTAAAGTAAAAATCTACTGATTGCAAAACTAGCTCAAGGCTATTATATCAGATAACCATGTGTCTCTATCTTCATTCCAAAGAACATCATTTTAATTATAGAGATTATTTAATATTTATATAATGTGCTATGATATGCTGCAGGCAGGCTTAATGCATGAAAGGCGTGTTTTGCCCTCAAGGATATTCTTCTGCTCTCAGACTGACATGAAAACAAAGAAGAATCATTTTTATAAATGATAAATGATGAAGTTTCTATATCTACAATGGTTTTTGTTCTTCAGAATGTAGCTGACTGTTACTGTGGTTATACACGTGGAGTTTATGGTTATCTATCATTTGCAAACATTGCTTTCCTGCTTCATGATTTCTATCATATACTGAGTTAATTTTTGTCTTGCACAGTGAAGCTTATTCAGCTGTTATTGCTCCTGTTCTCATGGCATTTGGACATATGCAGAAATTTGGTTAGAGTACTGATTCTGTTTTCTATTTCAGCAAAGCCAAAGAGAAAGGAGGCAGAGCAAGATGGCGGCTAAGCCCCCCTGGTTACCATCCTCCTGTGCCATAGACTACACTTGCAGAAACCAAAGGAGAAAAAAAGGGATAAATATCTCCTCCTTCAGTCACCTGGCTTATTGGGATCTATCGAACAAGTTTGAATGTTGATTCAAGATTTCATTTTTCTTATTTTCTTTCCTTCTTTCTTATCTTTAAGTCATTGTACAAAGGAGTTGCCAATTCACAAATCAGTTTCTGAATACAAAGCATCTTGATCAATGTTACCCCTTTCAACATTCTCACCCACCTCTTACACCTTCGCTTTTCTTAATTTTGAAGGATATAGATTGAATTCTTGACCTCATTTTCCTACTATTTCTCCTCTTTATTTATCTACTATAGCTTTTCCCTGGATCCTACTACCTTCCTTTCAGATAAGAACTTAAAATATTGTTAGGGTATATCAGGTTTTTTTTTCTGAATTAAAGTATAAATGTAATGTAAACCCCCAAAACTAAGCAAGTTATTTACAGCTTACAGAGAATTTATAGTTTATTTAGAACTATGGAGATAGGAAAGAATATGGAAAAAACCTAAGTACATACCACCAAGTAGAAGAAGTCAATCTGAAATGGGATATATTGATTCTAAGCATATGACAGCCTAGAACAGGATCAACTATGGTGAGGTAAAGAAGAAAATGGTGAATCAAATATTGTCATTTCTAAAATATAAGCATATATTTATATGGCTGTGTGTGTGTGTGTGTGTGTGAAAATTTAGGGTGTTAAAAACCCTGTGTCCACGTAAGGGACACAAAGAGATAGAAACATAGCTCGATTTAAGATATCATAATGATTATTTGAAATGATTTAAAATACATGTACTTTTCTTGCTTGAAATCCAGCAGAATAAATAGCATCAAGTCAAACATCTAAATTAAAAGCCACAGCTGACCAAACATTATTGTATTTGTTTATTTTATTATCTTAAAAGGCAGCTGCTTCTTAACAGAAAACAAAATCAATCTCAGTTAACCAACTTCTAGAATCTGTTGACAAAAATTCTAAGTTTAATGTTTGACAATAAGTGGCTTGATTTTAACCTACCTTGACCATAAAGTAAATAGCCTCATCTGTTTTGTTAAATATCTTGCATAGAATAATGAAAGTAGATATGAGTGGAGAGACCCAGAAACAATAAATCTAATGTCTGGGTGGCCTCTAGAGCCTCTGTATATCTTTGTCAAAGTGAGTTAATCTCATTTTCCACATTCCAGTCCTCATACTGTCAACATGTAAAAGAGACCAAATACCCTGGCTTAAGAGGGAAAGGATATTCCTATCTGTTCCATCCTCTATTTTGCCCTCCAATGGGAGAACCACCCAGAACACTGAGAAAACCACATTGTATAGAACATAGCATAAAAACCAGTACTGATCAAGTTCTTTCCAGTCTTGGACTTCTTTGTCCCTGTGTAAATATAAAAAAGTATCTTAACTTCTTCCTGATGCAACCAGAAAAAGACTTTTTTCCACACAATGCTACATGGGCTGATAAAATTTGAGGGCTAGAAAGAACTTGGCAGACTCCATAGGTCCTCCTACTGGTTCCAAACAGATGTGGCCTTGAATGATCCCAGAAATAATGGTTTTACATATTTAGAAAATCTAGTACGGCATTTTTTTAAAAAAGCAACATTTGTTTTAAATGAAGATGATTCTATCTATATTTTTTTCTTGTTCTTCTTTAGAATCAGAAATAAAGATTGTTCACACAACATCTGTGTATTTACTCAACAGGTATTATTGAGTTCTTACGCTTTCTGAAGCAATCTTCTGGCTTCTAAAGTACAGAGGTGAATGGAGTAGAGTTTTAAGAACTTACATTTAGTGAAAGACTTTTAAAGGGCTATTTTCATGTGTGGATCTCAGCACAAGGCCTATAGGGCTCAGCTGGAGTTAGGGGATGAGATCAGTGGACTTTCTTCTGTAAAGTCGACACTTGAACAGCATGTTGTAAGCTAAGTAGAAACCAATCAATGGGAATTCCAGACAAGAATGCTGACATAGAAAAGCTTAAGAGAGTACTGAATATTTGTGGGCTTTTTAATGGCTGGACCACAGGCTTTCTTCTGGAGCTCAGGAAAGTCCAAATCTGGAATATATTTCATTGTATTCTTAACAACAGTGCAATTTTCAAAAGGGCCAAGGATAAGAAAATTTGGGTTTTGTGAGGATCCTTTTAATTAAGCAGGTGAATAATAGTTGAGGGGAGTCTAGAAGTAGAATGAAGGTTCAATGGCTTTTTCTGTAATCTAGGTAAGAAACAATACAGCCTGAACACCTACTGTTCCCTATCTTGAATAATTTCAGTTGCTTTGCTTGGCACATCTCCATTAACAATGGCTGGGTAGATAGATGTCTTTTCTGAGCATCTGGATGGAGACAAGAGCTGAGCTGAGTAAATTCTTTTCTCTTTTAAACTATTGTTCTATAGTCCCTTTACCATACTTGGTGAGGTTATTATTTCCTAGCTAGTGGTCAACTAAGTGCATGATTATATTTGCTGTTAGAATTTCAAACTTTTAAGTGTTCAGTAGATTATTTCCTAGCTAGTGGTCAACTGAGTGTATGATTATATTTGCTGTTAGAATTTCAAACTTTTAAGTGTTCAGTAGATCTTTCTATTTAATTTATCTCTGTTTTTATAACATGTTGCTTCAAAAGCCAGAGTTCTTTGGGCAATCCAGATAGTGAAGACATAAATGTAAGTAAAACCTCTAAGTCCAGGATTTCAGTCCTGCAGCACAATTCCATTTGACCCAATGTGACCCATCTAGACACCATATCCAGCATCTGTCTCGTGGTCCACTGTAACCTGCCATTTCCATCTGAAACCAGAGCCATTCTCATGTCCTGCTGTAATCACAAGTGTCTCTTCCCACCACTTGAATCAGTTTCTTGTTTTGGATATTCTCATGAAGATTTTATTTGAAGAAAAAGAAAAAACCAACAACAAACAGGTTATGTGGCTAAGAAATTTTATCCTCCTCAGTATGAGGATTTGAGGCTCTGTGGAGTTAAGATTGACACCTGTATTGATATTGCAGATAGAAGATCTCAAAAAGCAAAAGTAGCATGTCAAAGCCAGGCGCCTGTAAGCTTAGCTACTCAGGAGGCTGAGATCTGAGGATTGCAGTTCAAAGCCAGCCCAGGAAGGAAAGTACATGAGACTCTTATCTCCAATTAACCATCAGAAAACTGGAAGGGGTACTGTGGCTCAAGTGGTAAAGCTCTAGCCTTGAAACAAAGAGCTCAGGGACAGTGTTCAGGCTCCAAGTTCAAGCCCTACAACTGACAAAAAAAAAGCCATATTTAGGAAGAAGGAGGCATTCTTATGGTGGAAAACTATTCCTGTCCCTTCTTCCTGATTCCAAATATGAATGGCATTGCACTTCAGACTTCCTATTCTAAAAGAAAATAGCTATTTACTAAAGATAATTTGCATCATATATGATTGTATATGCATACACTTCTGTTTGTAATGAAATTGTAATTTGGATATTTATAGCCTTTTGTGGTGTTATTTTAGGGTTCCCCTGAACATGATAAGCTATTAGATAAGAAAGTCAGCTTCTGAATTTGGCCAACAGCATGTGCTAGTATTTGTTTTTAAATTGGAAAGCCTAGATATCTAGAAGTATCTACAGATAATTAGGTATCAATAATTTTAAAAGTAATTATAAGGAATATCTCTAATAAATTATGAGTGAACAACCAATTGGGAAAGCTGTTAAAAACTGTTGATTTCCAGGTGACTCTGGAGGTCCTTTGCATGAATCCAGAAAGGGTCTCCATTTCTCACAAAGACTCTAGATTACTTAATGTAGAAGGGATGATACATCAACCTTCAGAGCAAACTATTTGACCATGATCCCCCTGTTTCTGTTACCTCCATATCTGGGATGTCAGCTATTATGCCCATCCTGTTCTTTCAGATAGGGTTTCAGTATTTCCTAGCGCTGTCCTGAAACCATGATCACTTCATCTCTGCCTGCCAAGCAGCTAGAGTTTATAAGCACAAGCCACCAGCCATAAACCTACAACTAGATTTTAAAAGGTGTTACTTTCAGTGTATTTACTTAACCTTTGAAGTCAACTTATCTATTTTAGCTGAAAACTATTGCTTGGTTTGGGTCAAGGATGTGGGGTTAAACTTTGTTTTGGCTAGATATAAGGATTCAAGCTGTCGTGGGTTTCATTCCTAGCATAGTTAACATTTTCCATAGCCAGACACACAGTTTGTAGTTGGTCCCAATAGGAGTAAATTCTTGTTTCAAACACCAATTCTATCCATCAGCTTCCATGTGTCTGCTAGACCATTTTAGCCAATAATTGCTCTTTTGTGTTCTGTGTAGTTTCAAAAGAATTTCTTATCAAGAAGAAAAATAAGATTACATGCTACTAGCATCAAATTTTAACCTCTAAACTTGTTTTGAAGGGAAGCACAAAATAAAGTACTTTCACTTTTAAATGAAGTCTTTAAACAACACTTTTAAAACCAAACCATCTCTTATTGAATTTGATCATGAGATTCTGCTAGACAGTTGCCTGAATGCCTGAAAAACTATGTTCAGTAGATTTCTATCCATTTCCCTTTCCTGCTCCATTTCTTCATTATTTCTAGACTTTCCCCTTTCCTTATCATCTGCTTAGCATCCTTCTTTTTTCCCCCTCCAACATTTTTCCTTTTTCTTTTCTTTTTTCTTTATTTCTCTTCTTCCTTTTCCCTTCTTTTTTTCTTTATAAATATGGTTGGGGAACTCTTTTCTAAATTCTCAATGAAATAAAATATGACCTGAACTAAGGCATGCATGGAGTTGATAATAGTGAATACCATGTTTTTATTATTTTTATAGCATCTTGAATTCTGAATATTTGTTAATTCAGTTAATCCTCACAGCAACTCTGTAAAGTAGGTTTTAATATTATTTACACTGAAACAGTACCCAGAAAGTCCAATTAAGTATTGCTATTATCTGCAACTATCAATGCTAATAAATTTCATCATACTTATGTTTGACAATGCTGAGAGTAAGCATAATTTGCAATCCCTATTATTAAAACAATTCTGTGAGTACATCCAAGACAGCTTTGTTCCTGGAACATGATCAAACCCAGATAGATTATTTAAAGACTAATAGCAAGCAGGCTCTTTACAACATGATTCAAGACCTGTGCCTCACTCTGCTGACAAATGCAAAGCTGCTATACAATAAATTCTGTCCAGTCACAAACATTTTCCAGCCATGTAAAATCAATCTTGAAACCACTCAATGTTTCCTCTAAGCTCACAAACTTTATCCATTGACCCCACTACTTCATCTCCAAGTTGCTACTACAGGCCTGTAAAAGTGCTATTCCCCCTCATGTCAATAATTTCATAAACTTAGTCTTGCTTGACCGATAGGTATTTTCAGGAATATATTTTGGAAAGCTAAATCTACCTCAGACTTATCAAGAATCAAAAGACTGCTCAGTTATTAAAATAGACATTTTTCTCACTCTCTTTTTATAACACCATAGAGACAGCTACAGGAGAATTTAGAAATGATCAAACCAGTAATTCTTCAAGAATTCTTGACATCTCCATAAGATAGAGCACTTACAATTGAATGATTTGTAAACTATTGATCTTTATAAACCCTCTCTACAAATAAAAAGGAATCTTTTGAGTAGTTGCTCTAATATACATGAAAATGAAACTGAATTTAATGAGTGAAATTATATTTTTTCCAAAATACTTATTCACTTACTAAATGGTTCTTCATTATAAGAAGATATTTTTTATCCTGAAATATTCCTTAATTAGGAGCCTACAAGAGTGAGATTCAAGCAACAAACCAAAACAAAAAAAAATCCCTAAATCCAGTTATCTCTGAATATTACAGGCAGGAAGGGGTTTCTTTCTAATGAAGGAAGTGAAGCAGTACACCGTAAATATTTCAGGCATCAACCAGAAAGCACAAGAAGGGCCCATTTTTTTTAAATCACTGTAAATATATTCATCTGAGTAAAACAATCATCCGTGTCTAGTCATGCATGCTCTCTGCTCCGTGCTGTCACTGCTGTCGATCTGAAGCTGAGAGGTAATGGCCTCATGATTCAAGGAAACTGCTGAAGTGTGTACTTAGGCTTCAGTTTGAGAGATGGGTTCATTTATCATCATAATAAGCTATTACCATTGATAGGTCACAACTCATTGAAGAGACAGTCAGTCTAATTGGCTCAATTCCGTTAGCTTTCGATGTGCCTCAAGGAGATAAGCACTCTTTTGCAGGTAATTTTCAATCACCCACAAACTACCTGTTTAATAATTCATCACATTTCAGATTGGGGTCCGATCATATAGCTCCCTTTTCAGTGTGGCAAGTGTTAGATATTAGCTGGTTGTAATCTCATACCCAGGCAAATAGAAGAAGAGTCTTAGAAAAACAAAGTAAGAGTTAGCTGCTACTATTGGAAGTGATAAGACACTTCAAGAATACAGATGTCATATTTATCCTTTTTCCCAGAGGCTTCTCTGCAAATAACTGAACTTCCTGAAGAAATATGGAAAGATAAGACTGTTGTGTAATCTTGTGGTTAATTAAGCATGACAACCATTTTCTGCAGATAGAACCTAACACTTAATACTTCAGCGATCACACTGAAACAACAATTTAATAGTAGAAATTCATAACAAACTACATGTATAAATAAAAATAAAGTATTTTAAATTAAAATATCCTATGTGGAAAATTGGAGAATGCTATTTTTTGAGTGAGTACAGTAGAACAGTGTTGGAAAATTAATTTCAACTTATATTAAAATGTTAGCTAGGTCACTTTATAATTTTATATATATATATATATATCACTTTTTCTCCATTTTAAAACATATGATAGTCATATATATATATATATATATATATATGTGTGTGTGTGCGTGTGTGTGTGTGTGTGTGTGTGTACATACCCACACATTATTCTACATCTAGGATTAACCATTTAAAATATAACTCTGTGGGCTAGGAAAGTGGCTCATCGGTAGAGTGTTTGCCTTGCATGCATGAGGCCCTGGATTTGATTCCTTAGCACCACATAAGCAGAAAAAAGCTGGAAGTAGTGCTGTGGCTCAAGTGGTAGAGCGCTAGCCTTGAGCTGAAGAGCTGAGGGACATCACCTGGGCCAAGACTTCAGGCCCCACAACCAACACAAAAAAATATATGTAGAGAGATGTAAATATAGATATAGATAGATAGATATAGAACTCTGGTTATTCATATATATATATATATAACTCTGGTTATTCATATATATATATATATATATATATATATATGCTTCTTTTCTAATTAGTTGTTTTTCTTTCAGAGTCTGATTACATGGTTATATCAAAATTTATTTAACCATGCTATCACGGATGGACATTTTCATCACAGTCACCTTTCTGGAATAACTTCACATATGCATCATTTAATTTATATATACTTGTAGGCTAAGTTACCAGAAGAGATATATGTAACAATATGTGCTTTTGTAACTTTGATGGTGATTTCTAAATTTGTTTTATAAGTTGGTAGATATCCAACTATCAATTTCTGAGGTGATTTTCCTCAAACTTTTAATAATAGAACACACTACCTTTTATTGATTGATTGATTGATCTTTCCTGTATGGTAGATAGCAAGTGATTTTTCAGGGTTAGTTAGTATATTATGAAACAGTTTGAACAATGTTTCATATAGTTCAGAGCCATTTTTACTTTCTTTTTAGAAAATTACACATTCATATTTATTGCTCATTTTTCTGTTGGACTGTTGCTAGACTTGTTTACAACCTCTTTGACTTCTTACAGATTAAAGAGGATTGACATTTGCTTGCTATGTATTATACCAAGAATGAAGACTATGAAAATTTTAAAGAATTAGTATCTTGTGATATATATATATTGGTTTGCTTGGACTGCCATAACAAAATATCAAAGGCTGAGAAGTTTAAACATCAAATATATATCACCTAACATTCCTAGAGTATGGAGGTTTGAAACTGAGACATTGGCACATATTCACGGGTCATTATTTGAACTCAAATATGTTAGTTTATTTATTTTCATACCAATGGTACCTGTTAATATTTGCTTAATGTATTTGCATTTATTTTCATGAGTGATTTTGCATGGGAATTTTCTTTTGTTCCATTTTTTTATAATTAGTAAAACGTGTAAGACTAAAAATACTACAGATTTTTTCCTTTGTTGAATCAATTTATGAAGTTGCATTTTCCTTGAATTTTATTCATTTTTCTAAATTTTTCAAATTAAGTTATGATATGCAGGTTTATGATACTTCTTTATTTTGTGTCACCTCTTATATACTTCTTTATTTATTTTCTGACATAACATTTCTTTTTACTTGATTAATCTTTCCAGAGTTTTATAAAATCTTGTGGTTTCTATTCCTTCTGTTGATGTTTGCTTTCTACTCTTCTATTTATTTTTAAATAAACTCCTGTTTTATTGCTTCTTTTTTATACTTTTTTGGACCAGTGGCTTGAAAGCTAAATAATTCATAAAAACCAATAAACATAATTGTTTGAAAAAAATCTTAATTGAAAAGGGTTAACACATCTGGATTCTAACCTTGGCTCTATTTCTTTGTTTAGGAACTAATGTCTTTGGTTGTGTATCTTGACAGAGATGAAGAAAGAAATCCACATATAAGCTGGATATAATATGTAACATGTGTTCTGTGCAGAATTAGGATGACCATTGTCTTCTTTGTTCTCAACAGTAAATTCCTATGTATGCAGCTATAAACTACTTTGCTGCAAACCACGTAACAGAACCACACTGAAATCTCTAAGTAAATGTCTTCATTTTTTTACCACCACATTATTAACCTAAATGGTCCCTACCTAGTATTTCTTCAGTTGTAAAGCTGGTATTTGTGTCTATTACCTTTCATTCTGTACAGTGGAATTGGGGGGAATACATATAAATATTAAAATATAATTTCATGTCATAATTTGTAATTTGAGAACTAATGCTTAATAAATTTAATTAAGGGAAATAAAGATATGTAAGAGAAATTTAGCATGGTGAGCCCTAATAACTTTAACTGATAAGTGTTTTTTTTAACTTTTCTGGTGATGTGTTTTAATATTTATTTTCTCATTTACCTCTAGCAATTTATTTGGCTTATTCTAGGTACATTTTTTCATTAGTCTTCCTGAATTTCCAAATAATTCTTGATAGGATTTGATTTATGAAATAAATTTAAAAAAAACAGTTGATTTACCCTTTTTCCTTTTGTGAACATGGCTGTCTCTGTACACATAATGATTTTAACCAACCCAAGATTTAAATTACATTGAGTTGTACATTGGTGGAGTGGTTGTTAAGCTCCACTTCTGGATAACTTGGGGGGATATAAAAACAAAACAAAACATGAGTACAAATGATGTCACTGAGAAGAGGGTAGATCATACTTTTTGGGAATTCAAAAACAAAAAAGTGAAATCATCTTCAAACACACACACAAAACTGAACTCACAGGCCATTTCTGAGAAACAACCAAAACATTTAATGTTTGTTTGTTTGTGGTGGTAAGCATTTAGCATCCATCACAATGTATTTGGTGAGCTCCCTTCATGTGACAAAAACTAGCCTATTCTGTAAATCTCAGGCCTCAATCGCCTTCAAATCCTCAGCTGTAATTTGTGCTCTTCGAAGTAGAACTGAAAGTCAAGCAAGTACAACAAAGGAGTTTACCGGAGATTACTTTCAGAAGCCAATGCTATTATGTCAGCAGGCTTTCAGAACGCCCATCTTAAGCCAGGCTATAGAGATATTATTGGCAGCTACAGGAAACAATTTAAAAAGTTTTCTCTAAGCTAACAAAAGAAAGATAATATAATGTTCTGTAAAATAAGAATCATTTTGTAAAGAACAAATCACTTAAGATTAATTTAATAATGTTCAGGGACAGAATTTCAAACCTTCAGGGGAATGTTGAAAGGAAAGCAAATAGGCCAAGTCAGATTTTCTGAAAACTTTACAGCTGCAGAATTGCTTTTGGAAGCTGTACTATTTTTTAACCGCTAGGGTAACCTTAAGTAAATAACTATTTTAGTGTTCCTACTGTAGCATTTAGTTTACTATAGCAGTAAATTACCCCAACTCTGAAATTCCCAAATTGTGCCTTGAATAACTGGTAGAATTCTTTGTCCTCTAGCTCTTTCCTCCTTGTCTGGTTGCCTGTTTACACAAATGCTTTAACACCAAGCATCACCATGACCAAACATTTTTAAAATAAAATACTGCCTCTGTTCAGACCTGTGGGTGGCTCACTTACTTTGACTATCAAGAATGCAGTGAAAATTTTACATAAAAATAAATCACTAATTGTGCCAAATAGTCACTCACTCAGAGATGTTTCTTTTTTAAAAAATTGTGATTACTATGGAAGAATTAATTCATAGTTGGGATTGTGAGATATTTTTATAGGTAGTACATAAATATGCTAAGATTTTCTGGGTCTCATCTGCTAGCCACATATACTCTTACAATCATTTACATATACTTCCTTATTCCATAGAGCAAAATTGTGAAAATATTCCACAGGATAAAAAACATGCTTTACTAACTTGGCTTGCATTCACGAGTTATATTTACACACAGACAGATTTGCATATTAGCAAAATGCATCCCATGTGGCAATAATTTTATAATATGGGGTCAGGTTTGTAAGAATGGAAGAAGGAAAAGTAGCTTCCCCATTAGGAGTTCACACAGCCTCTCTCCTTTCTGATACAAGTAGCCTTTGAACCAACCAATTGACTTTGAAAATGTTTGAAAATTAGTTCCCTAAATATTTAGAAACTGCTAATGGCCTATCATAAATATCTTTTTCAACTTAGAAATTAACAGCAAAAAGAAGTGGAGGAGTTTTGGTGCGCCACAGCTTACTACTCATGGATGTCAATAAAATTTGTTATTTAAGCAGATGCTGACTGGTCTCTTGTTATACTATTACTGTTGGGTTCTGGCAATGGCTTGGAGTCAAACAGCAATTGCTGGTAAAGAATTGAACTTCAACTGTTTAGAAAGGGGCTTTATTGAATTTGCAAACAAGGCCCTACAATTTTTCCATTTCCTTAGCGAGATATTAAATCAAGCAAGCTAAGCATGTCATCATGACTATAATTTACGTGATGTGACATGACAGTTAAGATGTAGTGTGGTAATTTCTGAGAGCTTGCAGTATTATTGTAGTATCAAAAATTTATATGGCTCAGTTATTAAGGCAAATTGTTTCATTCATACTGCGACGTCTGACAGTGAACCACTGAGGGCTTCCACATTATACTAAAAAATGTCTTCCATATTCAAACAATTTGCACACTCTGTTACCACCATTTTGTTCATGGGAACTGGAGCACAGGCAAGCACAGCTCTTTCATGTGAAAGTAATCTGTAATGGAATACGAAGTGCTTCTTTGTGGGTGGTGGTAAGGAACAGTTCAGCCAGGATAAGGGAAGTTATCTTTGGAAACCAATGACTATGACAAGCAGGATGTCCAAATTCTTTGCTCTGATGCTATTTAATACCCCATTTGCTAGCTTTCCTTCTGTCAGATTGATTTTCAGCCAACAGAAAGAAAAAGCATATGACCAAAGAAGAAATGATGGAAAATACAGCAGTTTTTATTATCATCTACCTTTAAATAAATTTTACCTTGGTTTTCAAAAGTTAGACCTCTAAAAATCATTTAGTTTTGAGCCAAATCCCTTCTTGGAGCAATACTGAGCAGTAAAATGAAAAAAAGTGATAGCTTATTTTTATTTTTTGGCAATGTTAAGCAGTAGAAATTTGAAACTTATGTGCTGTTTTATTCTTGTTGAGGATATAGGAGGTTTTTAAATAGAATAGAATGAAATGACTTCTTGTTGTAAAGGGCTTTGCAAATAAAAGTTTAATTGGATTTTTATTACAGCTATTGAATTTTATGCAACATATGCTGTCTCTTTTAAAATACATGTTCATTGAAAACCTGTTTTATTCATTTACTCATTTTTCATAATAGCATTTAGAAACCTGTTAGAAATGAGAACCTAGCCATGAGTTAAAACTTTTCAATCAGTTAAAGTCACCACTTCCCATTCACTGAGTAGCATCTGAGACTGTTTTTCTATTTCAATACTTAAATGACATGCAAGAGAATTAATAAGTATAAATATACCTTATTTAACAAATGAAGATTTCATCAAAAGCAACACTATATTAGGTTACATCTAGATTTAAATTCACAAGTTCACCAAGAGACTTTTTTCATCACACTTTCTGGTATAATTAGGAAATTTAGGAAGGTGGAAACAAGAGCATCAAAATTTGAGGCCATCCTGGGGGCAAAAGCATGAGGATGGGGAGGATGGCTCATGCCTATAATTCCAGTTAATTAAGTGGTAGAAATACAAGGATCAGGATTGTGGTCCAAGGCATGCTGGGCAAAATTACAGTACACTATCCAAAACAAGTCAGGTGTCAAGGAACATCCCCATAATCTGAGTTACTCTGAAGGCAGAGGTAGGAAGATTATGGTTCGAGGCCAGTTAGGCAAAAGTAGGAAACTACATCAAAAACCTCTGAAGGCAGAGATAGGAAGATTATGGTTCAAGGCCAGTTAGGCAAAAGTAGGAAACTACATCAAAAACAAATTAAAGCTAAAAGGCTGAGTACTCAAGTGGTTGAGCATTCACCTGGGAAATCAGTGGCCCCTTGTGTTCAAACCCTAGTATTAATAATAATTATTATAAAATTAAATGCATTACTGAAGTAATAAGACAATTTAATGCTTGGCAAAGCACTAATTTTTATAGCACATGTAAGCATTCACAAGATTAAGACACCAAACTTAGATTCCAACCAATTTTTTAGTGAAATAAAATAAAATTCTAAATACTAAGGTTCCTGTCCAGAAAGAGTTAATCAACAACAAAGAAAAACATCCACCGGTAAACACTTTGAACAATATGCAAGTGGAGAGTTCAAATAGTATAATCTTTTAGAAAGACTAGCTGAAAGCCCAGCAAAATCAATACAAGGAAGTGGGTACATCTAAAAGGGGGTTGGGGACAAGATTTGGGCCAAGATTCAGTAGAGGAATGAAGGGGCAAAGATATGGAGGATGCAGTCAAGAATTTACACAAAATTAAGAAAAGAAGGAGAAGGAGTGGGTCAAAGAAGGGTGAGAATATTGAAGGGGTGACGCTGACCAAGACGCATTATATCCATAAACTGCTTTGTGATATGGCATACCCTCTGAGTATTTAGATGATAAAAACAAAGTACAAGCAGAAAAACAGCCATAAATGGAAAAGCCTGTATCTCTGAGGCGCCTATATTTGTTTATCCCTATATGTTTTTATAGACACACGAGTAGGTTTTTAACAACATTGCTTTCAATCTGGCATATTCGAGATAGTTCTCTATCCATTCTTGAGGAAATATGGTGTTTACATAAGCTTCATAGCAAGCATTTAATTAGTTATGTAATAAATTTATTTTCCAATTAACATTCATACCAGGTGGGAGATAAGTAGCTGCCTTCCAAGTCAGCTTTGAAATGGAATAGGATAAAAACAAGGAAAATTCCCTGTCCTATCATCAACTACTTGAAAACCAGGGATTTTCAAACAAATATAGTACATTTTCCCCCCAATATCTATACTATGCTTCAATAGCCTAGAGTTTCATTAACTTACTCATTCATTTAAGATTCTTACATATGACTCTAACTATACAAAGAATTGACCCATTAATACCTTTTATACAAATTTCACCCAATTGGCATGGGAGAAATGTTCAACTGGTCTGATTTAACTGGTTTTGGCAATCCAACATGGTTTGCATCTGACTTCATGTTTCTGTAAAGAAATTCTAAATGAAGCCCACTCTTGTGATTGATCAGTTAAAGAAGAGCAGCAAGATTCAAGCACTATGAAGACTTACTTTGTTTCCCAGATACACAGCAGGTGCACTCCAATAGTAGTCATCAGGCAGGGCCCGCCTGGCCTCCATATTACTGATGCTAATTTGCTGAGGTAGTTCTGGGTCATCCTCATGAGGAGCCACTTGTGTATGGCCAGAGATGTCAGTCAGAGACCAGCCACGCATGCCTTGCACCTTAGAGAAAACACATTGTCTTTAATTACAAAAAAATATTCCATTGGCTTACTTTCTTCCTCATATTCTTTGTAGTACCTATTACTGTAAAATAAAAATAGCATAAACACTCCAATAAATCAATAAATAAGTGCCATGGGTGTCATTAACTCATCGTATGTATTCATATAGACAGCCAATCCTCAACCTTTCTGTGATGTTTCTAAGGGTTTTGATGACACTACAGAACAATCAGCATGTATTGATTCTGCATTTTAAAAAACAGTTTTAAGTACTTAAAAAAAAGAAGAAAGTCATTCAAAGTTATACATGGACTATACCAGTTTATCAAATAAATGTACTTCGCATTTCATTTTTCTTTTTCATTTCATTAGTAATTTGTTATTTATAAAGGAAACAAAATATCCCCAAAGAATTTCATATGTATTTGTAAAACTGAGGAAAAAAATATACAATTACTTGAAAGGTAGCTTTTCATTCAGTATTTCCTCTCCTCTTAATTATAGAACAATTCTGCTTTAATGCTTAAGGGCATTGGAGCCCACCAGTCTGTAGCAATAACAACCAACAACACTGTATTTTTTCCCATAGGGTCAACAGTGCTATAGCAATACATAACATAGACCACTAGACTAGGAAAAGAAGTCGTTTTATTTTTTTTTTTAATCTATATAGATCTGTCCTAACAGTTCTGGTATTTATTTTGTAGTTATTTTTTATTTCTTTCTTTTATTGTAAAGGTGATGTACAGAACAGTTACAGTTACATAAGTAAGGAAATGAGTGCAATTCTTATCGAAGATTGTTTCTTCCTCCCTTGTTTTCTCCTGCTTTCTCTGCCCCCCCGCACTTCGCTCTCCCACAAGTTGTAAAGTCATTTCCAACAGTAATATTCACAAGGAGGATGCTTTAAAAGAAGAATAAAGAGTCACTTTGCCATTTTTATACTCCAAACAGGGCCTGGCACACTATTATACTTGGAACTGAAGCCACTATCGGGTCAGGACAACATGGTTTTTACTGAGGCTGCAAGCTGCTGCTATCAGTACTAGACATGTGTGCCCAGCTCAGTGTTGTAGGTGAAGAGGAGCAAAATGGGAATGGTAACAATGTGTGCCTGAAATATTTAACATTTTTCTTCATGTAGAGATTATTTGATTCTGCATATCCCAAATTTGTGGAATAGTTAAGGCTGCTTTTTTGAGAGAAAAAAAAGAGAGCATATTAAAAACAACAACAACAATCAAGCAAACAGAAAAACCTCATTGGCTAGCTAGAGTATAGGTACAATGACTCTTCTTTTTCCCTTTCCAACATGACCCATTAGGCATCTAAAAGAATTGAGTGGGTTTCAGTGGACCTACATGCTAGCAATCAAAGCTTGGATGCCACTACCCTCTGCCTCTGGCTAAGCTATAAAACTTTAATATGTCAAAAGAGCTGTCAGGATGGTGGAGTAGGCCTCTATAAACAAAATGAAAAAGTTAGACTACTTGCCCCTGCCTTGTTGATTTTTCACAGTCTGCGTTTAGAGTGATACCTTGGATAATGTATACATCTATTTATATCTAGACATAAGAGTACTATCAGCAATGATTCATAATGTTTCAAACTTGACTTAAAAGCAACAGAGGCAAAAAATGATACTTGTATTTTTGATCAGTTAGCTGATCAAAGCTGAAAAAGAAGTATTTGGGAGATGGTTTCATTTTAATAGCCGTTTTTGTAAAACACAACTCTGATCGTGTTCCTCTGCTGTTCCTAATCCATCAGTAACTCTCCAAGTAAAACATTCTATGGCTCAGAAAGTCTGGTTTTGGATGTACTTCTCTTTCTCAGGCTTGTTTCCTATACCCTGTGCTGTGAAGTCTAGTCAAGTGGCTCTCTGAAATTCTTCTCAGCCTCCATTTTCCTCCCACCATGTTTTTTTTTTTTTTTTTTTTTTTTTAAATAGCAGCTTGAAGTACTCTCTGCACAGAGGGGTAGAGAGTACAGTGACCAGTACAGCTAGAAAGATATTTTTATGCTATGTTACTATACAATGAGTAATACTTCAAATATTTTCAGCTCAACTAATAATGAAGATGTCCAAATTTAGTGTCCTTTTTAATATTGAAAGGCCCAGGAAGCATCCAGTAATAGCAAAAGATTAATGGGTAATAGGTATTATGCATGTAAAGTATAAGGAATTTTTCAGCTGGGCACCAATGGCTCATGTCTATAATCCTAACCACTCAGGAGGCTGAGATCTAAGAATCGTCATTCAAAGCCAGCCCAGGCAGGAAAGCCCATGAGACTCCTATCTCTATGCTATTTGTGGCACACACGTGTCATTTCTGACATGCACGCCATGTCAATTCTGACACGCGTGTTGGGACACACGTCAATTCTGACATGCATATCAGTCCCAACACACGTGCTATTTCTGACATGTGCACCACGTCAATTCTGACATGTGTGCCCACCCCAATAAGTTGGGAGACATGGTAATTCTGACATGTGTGTCATGCCTGACACTCGTGTCAATTCTGACATGCGTGCCAGCCCCAACACGTGTTATTTCTGACATGTGTGCCATGTCAATTCTGACATGTGTGTCTGTCTCTGGCATGTGTGTCAGTCCCCCGACACATGTGTGTTGGGACACATGTCAGACACAATTGTCCGTTCTGACATGAGTGTCATTTACTTTGTGACATGCATGTTTTGTGTGGCATGCATACATGCCAGTTGTGATATACATGTCAATTGTGGAATGTCGGTCAGTTGTGATAAAGGACTCATTTGTTACATATGTCAATTTTGACACATGTCCAAAATTTGACATGTGTTCCAACTGTGGTATGCATGTCAATACTGGCATGTATGTTGACTGTTATGTGTGTCATTTAAGATGTGTGCATATTGTAACACACATTGATTTTGACATGTGTGTCAATTGTGACATGCATGCCATTTGTGATATGCATGTGGATTTTAACTTGTGTTGTCTGACATATATGTCAATTTTGCCAAATGTGGCTATTGTGATGTGTATATTGTTTGTCACTTAGACCATCCATGCTGTGGGTGACGTGCATGTCATTTGTGACATGAATATTAATTTTGAGAGGTGAGATGTTTGTGACATGTGTGCTGATTGTGACATGTATGTTGGTTTGGGCATGTGTATCACTTGTGAATGTGTATTGATTTTGACATGTCAACTGTAACATGCATGTCAATTTTGCCATTTGTGTCAGTTTTGAAATGTTTGTGAATTATGATATTCCTGTCACATGTGGCATACATGTCATTTTTACATGCATGTTGATTGTGTTGCACGTGTCATTATGGCATGTGTGCCATATGTGATGTGCATGTCAGTCATGGCATGGGCATCACAGGTGGCATGTGCATCATCCGGGACATGTATGTCATCTATGACATGTATGTCAAATATGACCATCGTGACATGTATATTGATTTCAAAAAGAGTGTCTTTGGGATGTGTATCATGCACATGTGACATGTATGTCATAGGAAACAATTGGCCACTTGTTTTGTTAGCCCAAGAATTTTTTTATATTGACCTATAGCCTTAAATATACAATAAGTGTTATCAAATATGTAACAAAGCTGGTGTTTAGAAAATGCATAATTCTCCCTAAAAGCTATTTGCTAATATGGAACACAGGCCTCTAAAATGTGATGAAAGGAAGAACTGTGGAACAATGGGTCATGATGGCTAATTTTATAGGGAACACATGCATACAGTATAATTTAAAACACATGCCACAGCAGTTAAAGTGAAAGGCTCAGAAAATTAGAAAGGAATTCTGCTTCATAAAAAAGAAAACAGTTCCTCCTTTCTTTGGCATTTCTCTTTGAGGAAAAAGGTCGGATACAATAATGCTTTAACGACCACAAGGCCCACCCATAAGCCTCCCACAGTCTAAGTCTTCTCCCTCAGGTATGGCCCACTGTGGCTGACTCTTCAGAGATGTGCTGGGGAATTACACCCAATATGCTTCTGTTATTTTGAAACCCAATCTTTTTAAACTATTTTTCAAAAATAAAATAGCATGTTATTAATTTTTTTCTCTCTCTCTTTCTCTCAAAGAAAGAGCTACACTCTACTAATCAAAACTTTAAGGGCAAAGAACAGACCATTGCATGCATTCTTCTGTTTCTAGGCAGACAGTTCAGGCTTAAGGCAGTCACATACTATTTAGAAAAGCTCCAAGAATGACAAAAAAATAAAATTCTAAGCATTTAGTTGCTGTAATTTCATCACAAGTCTTTATTCTTGCCTGTCAAAATAAAGCAAAGAGAAAGAAAAGGAAAATATCACCTTGAGTTTTGGTTGATTTGGTGTTGATTGGGACACAGAGTACGACGTCAGTATTTGGTTAAACATTGTTTCTGGACGTGTCTGATGAGTGTTTCTGGGCAAGAGACATCAGTGGACTGACCAAGAAAAACACAGTGTCCTCACCAGTGTGGAGGGGCTCTCTGATTAATTACCAAAAGACTGGAAATGGCACTGTGGCTCAAAGTAGTAGAGCACTAACCTTGAGTAAAAAAGTTGAGGGACAGTGCCCAGCCCCTGAGTTCGTGTCACAACAGACAAAAATGAAACAGAACAACTTTCTCTTAATTTATATAAATAACATCTTGATAGAAACTGCAACTCTTAATGCCACTATCTCATGTTTTCTGCACTGCAGCATTGTAGGCTTCGAGCTGAAAAGGCTTAGTTTCCATTTGTTCATATGCTAATCTTGCACACTGTACAGTCTTCAACATTTCTTCCCAAAGAACAGATACAGTAACAAAGATGGGGCCTATAGAACAGCATGGAAAATGCAAGGTGGTTCTTACATTGCCATAGGTCCAGTAGGAGCTCTGACATCTGTTTGAAACCCCTGAACAGAAGCATTCATCACAGCCTTTCTGATTATCCTCTTGCAAATTGAAGAAGCCAGATTTGCAACGACTGCAATCTTCTCCTTCAACGTTCTCCTGTGAAGAGAGAGTATATTCACAACCAGAAGACACATCCCTCAAAATTAACAGTCATACAATGCATATGTCTGGGTAGGAGGAATACTGACCATATAATCTTCATTTTACCTTCTCATCTGCACCATTCTAACCACTCTAGAGGAAAAGACTACTGGAGATCTCCTGTGTTTAAAGTGATGAAGGCTAATGAACTCTATTTTTTTTTAAATAGAGCAACTGTAAGGAGTAGCAAAAAGTATAATCTCTCAGTTTATGAAATAGTTTCTCTTGACCAGTTCTTCCAAATGAAGGCTTCCTGTTTTAAATAAAAAGATTTTCAATACTCCACTGGGTTTTATTATTTTCAACTTTATTTTATCTTTAAGTAGTTGTACAAAGAATTGACATTCAACTAAAGTAGTATATGACTACAATGACTCTTGATCAATGTTATCCCTTTCATCATTAAACATCTATTACTCTCTATTTCCTTTTGTCTTTGATCATCATGTATCTTAAGAATGTGGAGGCAATCGCATGATAGATAAGAGTTAGTCTGAGGAAAATGGTGCCACTTAGTTTCACCCTTCTGTTACTGATCAACTTCATCGTCAAATACAATGAAACTAAAAACACTGAACTATACTGGATATATAATAGAATATTTATTTTATACTACTAACAAAATACTTTCCATACTATACACTAAAAATACATACATACATACAAGCCAAGTATATGTATTTGGCATGTGCAGGAACTGAGTATATAGTGGTAATAGTTCCTTGATCAGAATAAGTAGAAAAGGGGAAGTTTCTTCCCCATTTTTTATTAATATGTTTCCTCTCACACATTAGCCAGTGAATTATTTAGTTAAATCACAGGAAAAAAATTGTTTTGTTTAGTGATTGCTTCTTAGATTCCCTCCATTAATTCTAGTTCCAGTATACTAGAAAATTAAATGCTTCTACGTAAAACAATCATATGGATTCAGACCAATATAAATGGACTATGAAAAACAAAGGGAGGGGATAACAATGTTCAAAAGGTGTACTCATTACCTTCTGTATGTAACTGTAACGCCTGTGTACATCACCTTGATAATAAAATTAAATTTAAAAAACTAATGAAAAACAGAGAGGGGTATAATTTCTCAATTTAATAAATATTTAATATTAAATAATGCTTCTTCATGAAGGCTTCCTGTTTTCTGAGAAACAGATTTTTAGTATTCCTTGCATGTGTATTACTCCACATTTCCTCTTTTCTTTGGTTTTCCCTTTCATCTCAATTCTGAAGTTTTCTTTTTCCTTAGAGAACAAACTTTTCTCTCAGTTCTATTCTGTTGTCTTTTAAACATTGTTTTATAGAACCACAAGAAGCATAGCTAGATTTTCAAAGACTGTTCTTTCCAGATACTCACAATGCCATTTCCAAGGTAGGAATCCTACCTTGTTTATATTTATTGTCTCCAGAAAGTAACAAGGTTCTTGGTACAGCATTGGAAATAGCTTTATAAAACTTTATCAGTTTTAAATTAGTCTCTTATTGTAGTGTTTTTCATGCATACTAAAGTGATATGCACACAGTAGATGCTTAATAAAAATAGTTAAAAATAAGACTAGAGAGAAGATAAGGTTAATAAAATATGAGAAAATATAAGAGATTTTAAGACATGAATAGAAAATTTGTAAGAATAAACTAAGAGTTTTTCCTAAATCCAAGAGAACTTGTTTAAAAAAATATACCGTTTGGATCTTAATTTCTATGACCCACCTATAATTTCTACTACTTCAACTAGTTAATGAGGGACCCTGAGCAAGGGGTTGGCTCTAGTACTAGTCTGGTGTACACAAACTGAAGTATTGTCACTATCAGTCTCACCAGTTTTAGTGTTTTAGGAAAAATTCCAGCTATTTTGAGATGATAGATGACAGAAAAACTAATGAAGCTGATCTCAAACCAATAGGGACAAATAAATCCCCAAAGTGCTGAAGTTGAAGAGCATCTTCAAAAGAGTACCCAGGCAGGGAAGATGAAACATGTTTATAATTTAGCTTTTCCAGTTGAGGACACAGGACAGCTGTTCCGTACACTGTGTTCTTTGCTGCTTGGTCTAATCTACTCTTTGCAGTCACTTTTATTTAAAAGCAAATAAAAGCACTTCCCTGTGATTCAGACTGAGTTCAATAATTGCAACATTTTAGACATTAGTTACATTTTCCTTAGCTCCATTTTAGCCTGGTAATCTGACCTTGAAAAATTATGATTAAGTAATTGTATATTCAGTTTAATCTAATAACCTGAAGCAACTCAGTAGGCTAGAAGATCTAGGTACTGCAAAGAGGGAGTAAGTCAAAGTCTCTGTCTTAAAAAGCCAGTTTTTCTTTGGGTTAAAAAGATACACTCACAATCAACCTGCATGCAAGGTAGATGGAACTGTATGCCAGACTTAAACTAAATAAATTATATGAACATAAAGAAGGCACTGAATCCTGTGTGAAGGTCTCAAGAGACTTTCTGGCAAGAGTAGAATTTCACCTAAACCTTGAAGCTTGGCTTGAAATTTTAATTTGTTGGCAGAGATAATTATATCTCTGTATACGTCACTGGGAATAAGAATTATTTATTATCTTAAATAAATACCTGGAATACTCCTTAAATTCTGTAAATTGCACTCAGTTTTTACAATCTCGAATCCTTATCCCTAGCTGCAAGCCTATTAGAGGTATATTGTTAAAACAGATGGTCATATCTCAGCCAGTCTCAAGCAGCTGAGATTGAACTGGTCACAGTGAGCCAACTAATGAGATCATGCCCAAACAAAGCACATGCCTCCATTCAACCCATCATGTATTACTACTTTACTTTTGTTTTTCATGGATACATATTGACCCTATTAAGGAGCAAAGCTCTCTGAATCCCTTCTGGCTTGAAGTATTGCTTGATTCATGGATCATTAATGAAGATACCTAGGAAAGTATTTACCTAATGATTGCTCAAATAAAGTAAGTTAAATCGATCAAAAAACTTAATGTTCTTAATCAGATTGCAGGAGATTTATTTCATTCAAAACTGCTAGGTTTGGGGTTTTCTTAGATTAGTACAAATATTAAAAACACAGGAAAGTACTAAATATGGTGGGTAAGGACCCATTTATCACTCTTTGAGGCTGACTTAAAGGACCTCTGGAGATTAGTAGGAAATAGAGAATCAGAGAGAAAATCTGTTTCGCCAACTATATTTATAACTCTTCTTTCTAGATGTGTGTGTGTGTGTGTGTGTGTGTGTGTGTGTGTGTGTGTGCGCGTAGAAAACTAGGAACGTCTATTTCCTTTTTCCCTTTACCAAGGTCACTGAAGAGAGAGTACACATCTAACTATATATCTAAGTTATTATCACTTGAAGAATTGATTGGAATTTTTTTTTGTAAAAACATACTTTTAAAACAGTGATTACTAGGGGCTGGGAAGGTGGCTCGGTGGTAGAGCGCTTGCCTTGCATGCCTGAGGCCCTGGGTTCGATTCCTCAGCACCACATAAGCAAAAAGAAAAAAGCCGGAAGTGGCGCTGTGGCTCAAGTGGTAGAGCGCTAGCCTTGAGCTGAAGAGCTGAGGGACAGCGCCCAGGCCCAAAGTTCAGGCCCAAAAAACTGGACCCAAAAAAATAAAAAATAAAAAAAATAAAAAAAAAACAGTGATTACTAGGTCTGGGAAGGTGGCTCAGTGGTAGAATGTTTGCCTGGCATGCACAAGGCCCTGAGTTTGATTCCTCAGCACCACATACGCAGAAACATCCAGAAGTAGTGCTGTGGCTCAAGTAGTACAGCGCTAGCCTTGAGCTGAAAAGCTCAGGGACGGTGCCTAGGCCCAGAGTTCAGGACCCACAATCGACAAAAAAACAAAAAAAAAACAGTGATTATTATTGATTTTATATAATTGAGACTAACACAATGTAATGCAGACATATAATGTTTCAAGATTTTTAGGTATATCTTCACAGCAGCAAAGGTTGCTCACCTTTTTGTAATATGATACATAATTATCTATATGATTAGTATCTTAATGCTATGTTTCTGGGTTCTAATTCGATCTGTGGGCTCCTGGGGTATCATTGCTTTTTCAAAATTTCTCTGTGACTCACAACACTGTCACTTGTAATTCTGCCTCTGTTTGCTTTCCTGAATCGTTTTTGAAGATCCTCTAGGACTCTAATGATTGGCTTATAGCTTTGGAGTGAACCATCTGCTTTTTGGATAAGCTCCAAACAATTTCATTTTCTTTGCTATTAATAAAAATTATAAGCAAGTTTCCTGTACATTATTTTTCATTCTATCTTTATTTTTTACTTTACTCATTTACATATGAAATAATAGATGAACAAGTCTATACAGGCTACATTGGGAAACAGTAGTAGGAAAAGGAAATTGGCCTCCCAAGGATCATAGCAGAGCAGGGAGAAAATGTACAAAGATGACATGACAAGGTAGAAGGAAATTGCTCCATTCTATGGTTAGCAGAGCTCATAGCTTATATTTTGACATCATCTAGCCCAGTCTCTAAATCACAGGTTGGACTACTAGATTGCTAGTAGTAACAATGAGAGTTTACAACTTCTGGTCTAGATGTTATTTTAATTACTATTTATTTCTATTTTGGGTCATTATTTGTATTGTTCAACTTTGAAAATGTTACCAGCATAAGTTGATAAGTTTCACAAAAGTATTTTAACAGTTTATCTAGCCAAACTAGTATCTGCTTCATTCAATCTCTTGGCATTTCCAATAGGAAACTCATCAATTCAGTTTTAGTATTTTATTTGTTTAGGGTCCATTTAATGATTCTTAGTAATTTGCATATATAATGACAGTTTTCACACTGAAGCCTATGGAAAAGTATAACTTCCAGAATGCTCTGCTGCTCTAGATATTTATATTTCTAAGCCTCTCATTGTTTCTAGACCATTATTCTGATGAATCATATCAACATTAAATATAACACAGTTATTTTTCATGATAAATGTACCATATAGTAGATGTTTATATTCTTACATACTGTAATATTAAAGTATCATTCTACCAGGTAACTTGTTTATATCCTTACATACTGTAATATTAAACTATCACTCTACCAGGTAACTTGAGAGGATGGTTAGGTTGAGAGAGATGGCAGAAAAGGAGTGACACTGATCACTGATATTTTGTAGTAGAACTCCTTTGCACAAGAACAGAAGAATTTTTTAATGTTGCATTCTGCTTTAGAACTGTGTTTTCAATCTATTCAATGTACTTATCGTCATGATGTCCTTAAGGAGCCTGCTCAGTCACTTTTTTCATAATAGTCTCCACCATGACATTTCAAGACTGCAAATATGCTATATATGCAGATATGTTGCATGAATACATTTGTCCTCTATATAAAATGAATATATTTTTGTCCATTAAAAACTAAGTTTCATCCCCTAAGGGAAAATGTTTATTTTAGACATTATTTCCATTGAATGCATTTAACAGAATGTGTAATTAAATATGTTGGGGTCTGTCTTGCTCCACTTTTATGATGGCCGCCCTTCATTTTTTTTTTTTACTCTTTTTTCCCACTGTAAACCTTACTAGATTCCTTTATTTTGGAGTTCTTGGAGTCAGACTCTGTTGGGCTGACATCAATTTTCTTTTTGCTATAGTTTTCTCAGTACAGGTTGTCTCTGGAGAAATAGTCACAATAGTTTTCCCATTTTCTCTATCATGCAGTTGCCTTCTTATAAATTAGGAACAACTTCAGCAAGACATGCTCAACAGTGATGGTTCGTCAACTGGGAATTCTGTTGACAAAGGTACCCAAGAATATCTGCTGTGATATTTATGTTGGTTTCCATGCTAATTGCTTTAGGAATTTTATAGTCATGTTTGCTTTGACTATGTGTGTGCGTATTCAATTTCAAGTTTCCTTCCATTATGGTATTCAATTTAACGCATTCCAGTATTAAAGGAAATTAACAAATGGAAGATAATGAACTGATTAGCAGTATCTGATGAGTGTTTATTTTTTTAACACACTGTGCCAAAGCTGGATAATAGATAGTTGGTGAATTAGAGGGGAAAAAAGAGAACAAATGAAAATTAGTTTTTACTTTTCATAAGCTGAGCTTTTAATGTTGTCAATATGCAAAAAAAATGCGAAGGCAGTAAAACAGATTTCATTCATAAACTATTGAGCGATGAGAAAAGATGGTCATTATAGATTAGGGTTTTATTCCATATGCAGCCAGGATAAATGGAGATTTAGAGGCAAGAAGTAGGTGAAGTTTAGTGAATAGAAAATTAAGAGAAAGAATTAAGGGTAGCTAACACGATTTTTGCTTAAGGCAAGCTTGAGTGCTAAAATATTGAATATTAAGAGTGTGATGTTAAATATACATATACATACATACATATACACATACACACATACATACATATTCTTATTTAGCAGGATTCTTGTTACAGTGGGCAAGGCTTGAGGATAGATTGAATGTAGTTATTGGCTTACCTTCTAGAAAGGCAAGCCAAGTCCAGATCACACGATTTTTTGGGTTAGCAGGGACTTAATGGAAAATGCATTAAAAAACAAAGGAAAACAAGGTGGAAATTCAGACTTTGATTTTTACTCTTTTACTGAGGCTTTGATAAAAATAAAAGCAAATGTTCCCACTGAGATCAAGGTCAATTTGTATTATTTATCAAATTCTGCCATCCAAATGACTGAACAAAACTACAAAAGAACCAATTTCTAGCATAAGGTACTTACAACTTACAATCCAAGAGTCAGACAGCATTTGTATTTGGTAGATTCAGTATATTTTGGACATTGGCTTATCTCTTGTAATATGTAAGAAGGAACAAATTTTAAAATGTATAATGCACAAGGTTCATAAATACTTTGTCTTGAATTATTCTTTTCATGTTTGGGAAAATAACGAGGACAATGTTCATTAATATTATTGTCTAACAAGGACTATAAGGAAAAACAGGTGTATAAATAATAGTGTGATTAGTATAGTACTAAGTAAACCTTTTCTTTTGGATCTGTTTCAATCTGCAATCCCTTTATACGTTCAAATCTAAAAAATTTAAATTGGCAATTATTTTAAAGAATGAGAAAGCACAGGTTATATGACAGCAATTACTTACAACCTAGAGGAAACAATAGTATTTTGTATGTTTGCTTAAAGATACTTAAACAGAATTGTCTCTAATTTAATTTCTATTTATGTCATCCTTTGTTCCTGTAGAGTTAACTACTATTCTAAAATTAATATATACCTTTTAGTGAACATAAGCTTTTTTATTAAACATATGTGCTACAAAAACATGGAATGATAACTTTATGGCAATTTTTCATGTGTAGGTTCCAAAATCTAACAAGGCTTATATAGTACATCTACATTTATCTTAATCATTTTAGCTGTTCCTTTTATTAGATTAAATGACTGTTCCACTGTCTTTCAGTATTTCTGGGGGATTAGTCAACTTGTGGGTATTGCAATTCAGTGATGCTTCGGGGTACTGGTGGCTCATACCTGTGATTCTAGTTAATCAGGAAGCTGAGATCGAGGATTATGGTTCAATGCTTGCCCAGAAAGGAAAGCCTGTCAGACTATGATCTCTACATAACCAGTATAAACAAAGCCAGAAATGGATCTGTGATTCAAATGGTGGAGTGCTAACTTTCAGCGTAAAAGCTAAGGGACAGAACACATAAAAGAAACAAAAAAAATCACATAGTACATTAAAAACAATACAACAAAGAAAAAACACCTTGTGTCCATATCTTAGGAAGGTTCATCTCACTTAGCATCATCTTATAAGGTCATAAGTACATAAACATAGTTGTGCTGGTAGCTTTAGTATAGCCTTGTTTGTGATCATTTGGGTAAATGTCCAGAAGTGGGAATGCTGGATCATAGCGGGGGCTCTATGTATATAGTCTTTTGAGGAACCTCCATACTGCTTTGTCACTGTATTTGCTTCCGGTGCCCTTCATCTTTGTATATACATTTTTCTTATTTGAGGAGGGGAAGGGAAATAACAAACACTGAAACAAGGATACAGGTTGATGCTTTGTAACAATGAGACCTACAAGACACTATGTTGAAAACCAACTTTACAACTTTGGGGAGGGGGAGGAGAAGTGAGGAGCTGGGGAGCTGGGGAGGGAGGGATAATAGGGGAAAGGCAGAGGAGGGGTAACAATGTTCAATAGGAAATGTTTTATCTTACTCATGTAACTACAACCCCTCTGTACGGTATCTATACAATAAAAAATGATAAGAAGCTAAGGATTTCTTGATTATAGCCATTCTAACTGGAGTGTGGTGGAATATCAATGTTGGCTTAAGGTGGATTTCTTTTATGGTTAGAGAAGATGAGCATTTCTTCATGGGTCTAATGGTCATTCTTATTGATGGTGGAGGGATGTGGCCAAAAGGGAACACTACCGCACTGTTGGTGGGAGTGTAAACTTGTTCAACCACTTTGGAAAGTAGTATGGAGGTTCCTCAAAAGACTGCACATAGAGCTCCCCTATGACCCAGCAATCCCTCTTTGGGGCATTTACCCAACTATCACAAACAAGGTCATACCAAAGCTACCAGCACATCCATGTTTATCGCAGCATTATTCACCATAGCTAAGACATGGAACTGACCCAGATGCCCTCAGTAGATGAATGGATCAAGAAAATGTGGTATATATACACAATGGAATTCTGATGCCTCCATCAGAAAGAATAACATTGCCCCATTTGTTAGGAAATGAAAAGATTTGGAAAAAATGATAATAAGTGAAGTAAGCCAGTCTCAAAGAAACATAGGTCCCATGGTTTCCCTTATTTGCAATAACTAGAACATGTCTAGGACAAGCTAAAAAGGTCAAAAGCTATGTACACATGACCATACAAGATGATGTTAAGTGAAATGAACCCTAAGACAAGGACACAAGTGATTTTTTCTTTCTTGCTATTGTTTTTAAGGTACTTATAATGTATTGTGTGATTCTTTTGTATGTTCTTCCCCCAAGTATAACCCTTGTTTTCACTGTATCTGATTCTGTTGTCCTGCATCTTGTATATACATTTTTCTAATTTGGGGAGGGGAAGGCATATAACAAAATGCTTAAATAAGGATACAGGTTGACACATTGTAACAGGGAGATGTACAAGACACTCTGTTGAAAATGAACTTTACAGTTTCAGGTGGAGCGGGGAGGGAGGAGTTGGGGAGGTTGGGAGGAAAGGGATGGTAGGGGAAAAATAAAGGAGGTAAAATGCTTGATAGGAAATGTACTCATTACCCTTCTCATGTAACTGTAACCCCTCTGTACAGTAATTTTACAATGATATATATATATATATATATATATATATATAAATGAGTTCCATTTTTTTCACAATCTTATAGCCTTTACAAATAACAGAGGATTGCTACAAATTTTAAGTGATCACTAGGTTACTAATAAGTCATAATACATTGCAAATACTTTACAACTAGCTGTAATATTGTATTATTTAGGGAATGATGACAAGAAAAGACTGTACATGTTCAGTACAGGTAATAGTTTATCAAATATTTTTAGTGTGTGATTAATGTAATTCTTGATTATGAAATGTTAATATGCTACAATTCATTTTGATATTTGGGGGATATTTAGTTATATTTGCATTTTTATTATAGGAAGGCTTACATTAAGCTTCTTTTATGAACTTCTATGTGTGTATTGTTAAAAGTTTCTTTGGAACAAAATGTTTAGATACAAAGTTGATAACCAGATTTTGTCATCTGAATGATATTATGTAGTGCCATATTGCTTTCCTATGTTTTGTGACTAAATCACGATGACTTCACATTGCATTTGGGATCTAAATTCACAATAGAAAAAATAAGGCGCACTGAATCATCAATTTCCATTTCCCTAGATTTCCACAGATGTTTGTGTATTATCAGCTGTCTTTGAATTTTAAATTGTATTTTACATTCTTTAAAAATGTCTAAAAGCTATAAAGTATGTACTTCTTTGGTTATTAGATTTCTTGATTATAGCCATTCTAACTGGGGTGAGGTGGAATCTCAATGTTGCCTTGATTTGCATTTCTTTTATGGCCAGAGAAGTTGAGCATTTCTTCATCTGCCTATTGGCCATTGTTACTTCCTCTTCAGAGACGAAGGCTCTCTTTCATTTAGTCCATTTATTAATGGGGAGGTTCTTTCTTTGAGGTTTTTTTTTGGAGGATTTAATTTTTTGAGTTCTAAGTATATTTTAGATATGAGCCTTGTCTATTGTGTGGCTAGTGAAGATCTCCTCCCAGTCTGTGGGCTTTCTATTGATTTTGCTAGCTATGTCTTGTGCCATGCAGAAGCTCTGCAGTTTCATGAAATTCTATTTTTTTTAATTGTGAAAATACCATACAGAGGGGTTACAATTGCATGAGCAAGGTAATGAGTACATTTCTTATCAAACATTGTGGCCTCCTCCTTTGTTTCCCCTTCCCAACCCTTCCCATCTCCCCTCCCCTCCTTTCCACCCCCCCAACCCTCACCCTCCCACCCCCACCCCCATGCCAAAGTTGTAAAGTTCATTTTTCGACATAATGTCTTGTACATCTCATTGTTGCAATGGGTCCACCTGTATCCCTATTTAAACAATTTGTTTTTTCCCTTCCCCTCCACAAATTATACCATCATCAAATACAGGTTTTACACTGTGGGGGAGGGACATACAAAGCAACAAAGAAATCATCTTATAAATATGTTAGAAACAATAGCAAAAAAGAAAAAACATGTGAGTCTGTATCTTGGGGTTCATTTCGCCTAACATCAATTTATTTGACCATTTCTGCTTGTCTCAGACATATACTAGTTATTGTAATAAGGGAAGCCATGGGACCTATAGTTTCTTTGGGCCTGGCTTACATCACTTAATATAATTTTCTCCAAGTCTTTCAATTTCCTAACAAATGCCTCCATCATGAAATTCTATTTGTTTAATTTTTCTTTGACTTGTTGTGTTTCTCGGTCTTTATTAAAAATTTCAGCCCGTGTCAAGGAGCCCTAGTGTAAACTTGTTCAACCACTCTGGAAACAAGTATGGCGGTTCCTCAAAAGACTACCCATTGAGCTCCCCTATGAACCAGCAATCTCACTTCTGGGCATTTACCCAAATGATCACAAACAAGGCCATACTAAAGCTACCAGCACGACTATGTTTACCATAGCTAAGATATGGAACCAACCCAGATGCCCCTCAGTAGATGAATGGATCAAGAAAATGTGGTGTGAGAGAGAGAGATTATGTGGTATAAATATATATGTGTGTGTATATATATATATATATATATATATATAATGTGATATATGTATATATAAAATGTGATATATATGTATATATACATATGTATAATGTGATATATATGTATATATAAAATGTGATATATATATATATATATATATATGTAATGGAATTCTATGCCTCCATCAGAAAGAATGACACTGCCCCATTTGTTAGGAAATGAAAAGACTTGGAAAAAATCATAATAAGTGAAGTAAGCCAGACTTAAAGAAATATAGGTCCCATGGTTTCCCTTTTTGCAATAATTAGTATACATCTAAGATAATTTTATCAGATGAGCAGAAAAAGTCAAAAGCTATGTAAATATGACCATATAAGATGATGATAAGTGAAATGAACCCCAAGATATGGGCATAAGAGGTTTTTGTCATTGTTGTTTTTAATGTATTATGTGATTTTTTGTTTCCTTTTTATGTTCTTCCCCCATGGTATATCCCCTATTGTCACTGTACTTGATTTTGGAACCCTGCATCTTGTATATACGTTTGTCTAATTTGGGAGGGGGAGGGGAATAACAACACACTGAAACAAGGGCACAGGATGACCCATTACAACAATGATACTCACAAGACACTATATTGGAAATGAACTTTACAACTTCAGGAGTGGGGAGGAGTGAGGGAGGGAAGGGAGGGAAGGGATAGTGGGAGAACAACAAAGGAGGGGGTACATATGCTCCACAAGAAATGTCCTCCATACCTTACTCATGTAACTGTAACCCTCTGTACAGCATCTTTACAATAAAATAAAATTGAAAAAACCATGTATTTCTACATATCATAAACTTGACATTAACTGGTCTAAATAGTTGGTAGACTTCTGTGTGGATGACACACTTGTGGAGAAACTACTGCTTTTTATGTATAGATTTTTACATTTTGTGAAGGAGAGTAGACTTCCTTTTTTGGGTTTAATGCTCTTCTATCTAAATACATGTATCACTTAACATTTCTTACATATAGCAATATAGCTTAATACAATTAAGATGCTCCAAACTAATTTTAGAATTTTTCTGTTTAATCTTAATATTGGTCATACATTCAACATACTGTTGACTGTCTTACTTTCTTCCTGTTGAGGAAGAATGTGTATGTATTTTTTTTGCGGGGGGGGGGGGGGTCCAGTCATGGGGCCTGAACTCTGGGCCTGGGCACTGTCCCTCAGCTCTTCAGCTCAAGGCTAGCACTCTACCACTTGAGCCACAGCGCCACTTCCAGCTTTTTTTCTTTTTGCTTATGTGGTGCTTAGGAATCAAACCCAGGGCCTCATGCATACAAGGCAAGCACTCTACCACTGAGCCATCTTCCCAGCTCCTGTGTATGTATTTTTAATTCTTCATTATTCTTTTCTTTTTAAATATTTCTTGAATATTGCTTCTTCTCAATTATATTTACTTTGGTAACTTCTACATTTACATTGATTTTCTTCATTCCGTCATTAAGTTTGTACCATATTTTTTTTTTTATCGCTACTCCTATGGAATTCGACACATAATTTTCAAAGAATTGTATTTCCAATTAGGCACTGATGGACTCATGCCTGTAAGCCTAGCTACTCAAGAGGCTGAGATCTGGAACATTATTGTTCTAACTCAGGTTTAAAAAAAATCATCAGATTCCTCTCCAAAATAACCAGCTAAAAGCATGCTGGAGGTGTGGCTCAAGTAGGAGAGTACCAGCTAGGCAAGCCAGCTGAGTGTGAAGCTCTATGGTTAACTCCTGTCAAGTAAAGAATCATATTTCTTTCTAACTTCAACAATTACATATGTTTTTTACTTATAGAGATGATACATTGTGTTTTTCAAAACCAGGTATCTGAGTTTCTTTGCAGTGTTGTGGCTCAAATCTAAGGCTTCATATAGGCTAGGTACAACTTTACCACCAACTTGTGCCCTCCATCCTCATCCATGTATTACTTTATTCTATTTTGATTGTTATTATAAAGGTGATGTACATAGGGTTACAGTTCCATACATCAGATAAAGAGTACATTTCTTTGGGGACAATGACATAATTTCCCACACTTTCTCTCCCAGTTTTCCCTTGGTATCCTCACACACAATTTGCATAGTTCATTTTCAACAAAGTACCCAGTGAGTACCACTGCTACATTTATTTACTCTTTGTCCTTTCATTTCTTTTTTGAATAAGTTTTTTTATTGTGAAAATACCATACAGAGGGGTTACAATTACATGAGCAACGCAATGAGTGCATTTCTTATCAAGCATTGTTGTGGTCCTCTCATTTCTGTGCCCCTTCTTACCCTCCCGAAGACAGATAAACACACAAAAGAAAAATACAAAAGAAAATGAAAACAAAAAAAGCAACAAAGACAACACTTGTTTCCATTCCTGAGAGTTCATTTTGATAACTATTATTTTCTATGATCAGAAGTACATAGGTATTGCACCTTTGTATTCTTCTCCTAAGACTATACTCCTAGAGACCTGTATAATTTATCATATGCCAATGTATTTTATTTTATCATCCAGTGTGTTCACTTTTAGATTTGTAGGCACATTCTAGCCACCACAAATTAGGAAAACTATCCAACCTATATTTCTCTGGGTCTGATTACTTCATTTAATATAATTTTTCCAAGATTCTACCTCACCCCAGTTAGAATGGCCATTATCAAGAAAACTAACAATAACAAATGCTGGTAGAGATGTGGCCTAAAGGAACTCTAGTACACTTTTTGTGGGAATGGAAATTTGTTCAACCACACTGGAAAGCAGTATGGAGGTTCCTCAAAAGCCTAAATATAGAACTACCCTATGACCCAACAATACCACTCTTAACCATCTATCCAATAGAACACAAACAAGGGCACACTAAAGATACCAAAATAATCATATTCATTGCAGCATTATTTACCATAACCAAGATATGGAATCAACCCAGATGCCTACCAGTGGATGAATGGATCAAGAAAACATGATATATATTATACACAATGGAATTTTACTCATCTATCAGAAAGATGATACTGTACCATGTATTACTTTAATATAGTAACCTATTTTATATTATATTATTATATTCATTATTTGTTTAATCTTTAATGATAGTTTTGTGACTTTACATTTAAACATATTTTAATGAGCTCTATGGAAAATAGAATTATATATCTTTATGATTATATCATTTTAGACTATGCTTTCAGTTTATAAACTATTCGGTAGATAGAAAAGCATTAAGTTCAGAAGAGAAATTCACTTTTTCCTTTTCTTTGTTTGGACATTAATTTCCTTCTGTAGTTATTACCTCTTGTGTACTCTGTTTTTTATGGTGAGGTCATTTTCAGTTGAGGTTATTGCTCTTTTCTTTACCTTTCTCTCTCTCTTTCTCTCTCTTACTCTCTCTCTCCATTCTTTTTTTTTTTTGCTATTTGCCTGTGGTACACACATTAGCTTGGCTAATTGGAGTTATTAGCTTGATCTCATTTTGATGTGTAACACAGATGTGAGGACTGTACTCCTCACAATGCATTAACTTTCCTCTATCCAAAGCCCTAAAGAAAGGGGAAACTTTGCTTGCTTTTCCAAGTTTACAGGAGAATTTTTCTAGTTTCCCTTTTGAAAGCATTTCCAGAGTATCCACTGAGTCAGTTCAGTTCTAGCTTCCCTCTGAGTCAAGAGCCCTACTTCCAAACTCTGGTTAGAGCATTTAAACACCAAACTTTGTCTCTGATCTTCAAACTAAGGCTGTCCTCCTTCGATAGCCCACCACTTTATTACTTAGCTATCTTTGATCTTATGCTTGACATATTTCCTTCCTTGGCCTGAAATTCTGAAATGTTTTTTCTTGAATTGAAATGTGTTGTAGCACTTGTACTATATTATGCACATTTTTGTAATAGCAGGAATTTAAATGCAGTGCCCACATCAATTCAACATGGCATTTAGAGATCAGTCATGTAAAAAACTGGAAAAATATTAAGCCCAAGGTGTCATAATAAAGTATTTCCTTAAAGCTTCTTCATACTTCAGTGAGATATTCCTTTCTAATAAAAATTACCATAAAAATCTTATAGTCTAAAGGAATGCATTGCATATGTCTATTGATCATTATGTATGTTGGAGAGGAATATGCACATGTATACATGCATATAGTTTTACATGTAGTGTATATATACTAATTATATATATAGTTTATATTCTGGTTGTGAATAGCTTCGATAGTAATTCTCTGTGCACATGAATGTACATATATGTTCATCTATATACATATGTATTCTTCCAATTCAGTCAAAATTCTACCACTTTACTTGAAATTAAGCCTTCAACAATTTTTAATATCGTTTTGATACATGCTGTGTTAATTATTTGTTGATAAACCCATGTCAAATCATATTTTTATGAAGCCAAGGAATTATCACACTCCTCTCTACATTGATAAGTGTTCTTTTCAGTTCTTGAAATCTATGCATAGTTTATTGAACTACTCTGCTATTTAGTACTCTTGTGAATAGAGGCAACAGGCCTTTGCTCACAGTACATTCCTTGCACATTGAGATAAAGTGTACTATGCTATAATTATGAAAAATACACGATATAATTCCTTTGCTACAGGCATGTAATTTTTGAATTTTGTAATTATGTAGATTTTTTACTAAACCTTCTTGCTACAAGCTTTTAATCCTAAAAAAATTAAGAGCTGATATTTTTGTATTTAAAATATCACATCATTCAAAGACATTATTTTGAATGATGCTATTTACTTAATTTTTCAATCTCTTTTATTATTTCTTAATTGCTGTTTATTGTAGCATTTTAATTGTGTGTGTAGAGTCTCAAGTGTCTTCATGGGAGGCATTTTTCTTATTAGGATTATAATGACTCTCAGTACAATGTTGAGTCAGGCAGAGCACAGGCATTAGCAGCTTTCCCTGGGAGCTCCACTAATCAAACTGCTCTCCTGTTTTAGCCTTCCTGCTGCATTTCCCAAAGTGAATGAAATGAGGCTTGTTTCCTGTATTTGTTTGCTCCTCTTTTTCTGAAGCATATTCAACATCACTAGTCTATAAATGATAGCTAGAGTAATGCTTCCTTTTTTATCTGGCCTAATTTTCTCCACTTTACAGAAGAAGGAAGTTCCTCTTCCATCATAAGCTTCTTATTGCCTGTCTTTATTGTTGTTGTTGTTGTTTATTAAGTAGCTAAGGTTTGAAATTTCTACAAGTTTGCAGACTGAATGAAACACCCTCAATATGTTTTGGTAAACATTACTAGAGAAGGGGTACTAAAACACTGCAGGACTGTTCAGAGGAGTTCAGCACAGAAAAAAGAGTATCCTGACCAAGTCTGCACTCACAGACTGCTATTCAATCTTGGGGTGCAAGAGCAATTTTTCATTTCAGATACTATTGGAGTGAGATGTACTAAATTTAGAAAATCTACTATATTCTACTATATGATAATTATTTACACAGAACTTAGTGACATTCTGCTCACTTGGGCAGCTAATAAGTAGTGTAGGTAAAATAATTGCAGTAGTCCAAGATAGGTGCCTAACATGCAGACTTAATATACAGATTAATGTTAGGTATATTAACATCCGAATATACCTAATATAAGGCCCTACAAAAGATGGGTCCTTAGTATAATAATACACATCTACTATATAACTGTTATTATATTTAGTTCAATAGTCTTGTCCCAATACAAATACATTTAATGTTACAATTAATATTTCTATAACATTACTACTTACTGTTTGTATATGTACCTATCTAAATTCAAATATATCAACTCTAACCATACAACATTTGATAACTTTCTTGCGAAGATTAAAAAATTAATAAAAGAAAAACTTTTAGTAAGGTTCTGTTTAGAATTAAAATGTAAAGGGTGAAAGAGGACTTTCATTTTTAAAACAGTACAGCATAATACTATTTCCATGGAATTATTTATTCTCTCAGTTAATGTAGCCATCTGATTACTACAAATAAACCAATCTTATCATTTTAGACTAGTGCACGTCTCTCTGCTTCCTCTCTGTGAAAATTGTGGGTGTAATGCATCCCTTGACGCTAAGAGGATGAGCTATTACTGGAGAATGTACAACAAATAAAATTGCATTTCTAAAAGCACTCTGAGGAGAAAATATTGAGTCTCAAATCAGTTCTACTAGATCTTCTTACTCTTCTGTAATTAAACAGAAGAATTAGCTATGGTGAGAATTTTAAGATATCTTCAGACTTCAGAGTATCATTTAAACAGAATTCTTTCTAGAACTAGATGCTAACATATAGATTTGAGCAAATTAAAATTTCAAAGGGTTTGCATTTTTGAGTGCTATGAATAGCATTTTTAAATGAATAGGCTAGATGAGAAATGAACAATGAGAGGCAGTCTTTTCTTTTTGAAGTAATAGGTACTGAACCCAGGGCCTTGCACTTGCCAGACAAGTATATATGAGGTATTTATTCAGTCCCTTTTGTTGTTATTTATATATGTATATATACATATATATGTATATATATACATATATATGTATATATATATATACACAAATATTTTGGGGTCCAGTCATGGGGCCTGAACTCTGGGCCTGGGCGCTGTCCCTCAGCTCTTCAGCTCAAGGCTAGTGCTCTACTATTTGAGCCACAGCGCCACTTCCGGCTTTTTTCTTTTTGCTTATGTGGTGCTGAGGAATCGAACCCAGGGTCTCAGGCATGCAAAGCAAGCGTTCTACCACTAAGCCACCTTCCCAGCCCCTATTTTTATATTTTTTGTAGACAAGATCTTGACCTCAAATTTGCAATTGTTGTGCCTCCACTCTCCAAGTAGCTGGGATTAAAAGCATGGACCACCGTTTCCAGCTTACATGAAAGACTTTGCAAGTGTATATTGTAATTTGTAGATAAGTGCAAGTCACGGATACATCTGTTCAGCAATGAATGTTATGAGCATTTATAGACATAGTGAATAGATAGTAGGTATTTGTAGACATGGCTGTAATTGCTTCGTGCCAAGAAGACGTAAGAGAGAACACAAGGAAAAGGCCTTGGGTCTTGAGAGCAGGGCATTGTGAAAGACAAACAGCATACCTTGCAGCTACATGGGCCCCAACAAGGGTCTTCGTTTGTGCTCCCTAAACCACTGCAGTTGCAGGGCTTGCATTCTGGATAGCCAGTGTAACCGCGGGCACAGCGATCACAGCCCACTCCTCCAAAGCCAGTTTTGCAGTGACAGGAGCCAGGAGCTCGACCTCAGGGAAGAATGTATGACATGTCAACCTCTTTCAAGTACACAAAGGATTTAATACTTAAGGCTCGAGTTATAGTTATCATTTGGACCACCTATTAGAATGGATCTCAATTATATTTTAATTTGAAAATTGCAGAATGATTGTTTAAAATCAAATACCATTGTTAAAACTGTGAAAGGACAAATATGTCCCTGACAGCATCAGTTAGTGAGAAATGTAGGAATGATTATTTTTCTCATTTCACGTTGCAAGAGCATAATGGAAATTAACTATATAACTCTGAAGGGAGGAAAATAGGGAGGGGAAAAACTGGTAGAGAATGAGGGAAGCTGTGACACTGTTCAAAAGGAAATGTACTTATTACCTGAATCATGTAATTGCAACCTCTCTGTACATCACTTTTACAGTACAATTTAAAATAAAATAAAATATTTAGAAAAAGTTATAATTTAAGCTTTTTCTAATGTCATAAAGGTACCATCATACAGATATACCATAATAAAAAATATATATAATAAAAATGTATGGGTTGTTGGCGAGAAGGCAGAGGTGGTAGAAACGAATCATTTCTTTGCTTTTTAAGATGTAGTCAACATGCAATTATGTCACTTACATCACTGATTATAATGTTATCTAGATATTTGACACAAGTTATCAAGAACTTCACAGGAGAAAAATTTGGGGTCTGTGGGTATACAGGTTGTAGAGGGCAGTATTGCTAGTTATTTTCTTCCCTTCTTTGTTTTAAAATTATCTTACTAGGAATCTTTATCATAATTTCAAAGTCTTTATAAGCAAAATTCTTCATTAAAGCATTAGTTACAATAAAACTGGAAAAAACCTGTAACTGTTTTTATAAATTTGAATGGGTGAATAATGATGATACTGCCATACTGTAGTACATATTTAGGTGCAAATCAAGTTTCAGAAATCTTAATCATTGGCAGAAAATGCATTGTGAAAATTTAAAAGAAACAATAGCAAAAATATTCTACACCCCTTATATTTGTGATTCTACATGTCTATTTTCTTTAATATTTTTTAATGATAATCTACTTATTTTAAAACAAGAAAGGTTCAGAAGGTTGAAATCTGAGGATGATAGCTTGAAGGCTAGTGCAGGCAGGAGAGTTCTTGACAGTTACATCTCTAATTAACAACAATAAAAACCAAGCAGTGTGGAGCCAGGCTCTGAATTCAAGCAGCACACACACACACACACACACACACACACACACACACACACACACACACACACACACACAGTAGTAGGCGGGGGATAAAATAACAGCAGTGACAATTACATTATGATTTAATTGGTAGCAAAAAGATGGCTTTAAACTGAACAAAGACTCCAGCAATTCATCCCTTGAATATCAAAACATAATGCTCTTTTAATCTTTCCAGATTTAAGATTGCATGTAAATTTCTATATTGATAAAAAATAAATTGTATATAAAAATCAGGTATGCCTTGGAAACATAGCCAATATTTTAAATTTAATCTCATTGCAGAAGGAAACATCCTTCACAGTGTAGGCATAATTTACTTGTCTTTTCAAAGAAGACAGGACTTACTCTATATGCTATAAAGAAACTGTTCCAGATATATTTTATGAATTTTCTACTTGGCAAGAAATTGCTCTGGAAGTAGTTTCAAGCATTTTCTACCAAGTAGTTCCATTGGCATTTGATTCCTTAATATTTGGAGTTTATTGTGAATTTCATTGCTCAAAGTACTTGGCAGTGGCAGGCTCTGTTCTTTAATTCATGACTGTGCCCATTTTCAATCCTTTATGTGAGCTTCTTGCCTTCTCTAATCTTGCTGTGTGATCTCCTCTGTTTTGCTTTCCATTCCCATACATTCATCCCTCAGTGAATGTACTAGTACCCATGCAGTCTACAAAACAATGTAAGAAGATATAAAAGCTACATCTGTCACAGGTTTGCGATTTATACACATACATATACACTCTTCTTTTTCTGTGGTATAGTCTGTCCTGAACTCAAGGCCTCATTCTCTTGTTCAGTTTGCTTGCTCACAACTGGTACTATACCACTTGAGCTATACCTCCAGTCCAAATTTTTGCTGGTTAATTGCAAATAGTGTCCCAGACTTTTCTGCCTGAGCTGGCTTTGAACTAAGGATGATGCTGTGATTTCAGCCTCCTGAGTAGCTTAAAATGTCAGATGACTGTCTTCTCTTCTTTCTTCAGGTACACACATGCACACACACACAAACAAACACACACACACATACATAACATGCACCTTCGAAAATCACTTTTGTTAATGACAGTGGTCCTGTAAGATTATATAGTTTGATTTCTCGATGACATTTGCATAACTAACTCACTTTATGACATTACAATCAAAGAAAAAACTTAATTATTGAGATGAGCAAGAAATTGGCTCCTTGGGGAAACGCTGATGCACTGATAGATGTAAGACTGTTCGCTGTAGGGAAGGAATTTACTGGAAAGTGATCTAAAAATAATTGACATTGGTTTGTTTGTTTCTCTTCCAGTCATCGGGACATGACTATATGCAATGCTTACCTCGCAGGGCATATTTCTCATCCTTGACACAGATCTCACTTAAAGAGCCAGTTGGATCACAGTGACATGGCTGACAGGGCATTGGATAACTTGGTGATACCTAAAAAGTATTTACAAGAGTAAGTAAATATTAAGAGTAATGAAACACTAATATTAATTAATTAATTTTGTGCCAGTAGTGGGGCTTGAACTTAGGGCTTCTAAACTCTCTCTTAACTTTTTCGGGCTGGTAGTCTACCACTTGAGCCATGTCTCCACTTCTGTTTTTGTTGTTGATGTTGTTTTGCTGGTTAGTTGGGAATAAGAGTCTCTCAGCTTTATCTTCCCAGGCTGGCCTCAAATCATGATCATTAGGTCTCAGCCATGTGAATAGTTAGGATTACAGGTCTGAGCCACCAACAGTGCAACAAACTTTCAAAATAAAGTAGATTAAAAATGAATACTAATTTTAAAAACATTATAAATTATCTATAACATACATGGGAAATTTCTAAGATTAAATTTTAAATGGAATCATATTTTTTCTCATATTTTTTTCTAAATCCAAAGCCCATAATTTGTATTTTTTTTCCTTTAGAGCACATAAAATTGTTTGCATCCTAATAAAATGTGTTAATATACACAGAAGCATACCTACTTGTTTACATATTCTCAACAGTAAGAGAAAAATCACTTGAGAGCTTTGAGTGATTTCCACATAGCATACCTTAGAGAATATTCCTAGTAGACAAACTATATAGAAGAAATTTTCTTGCCTTGAAAATACAGTTTTAGGGCTGGGAAGGTGGCTCAGTAGTAGAGTGCTTGCCTTGCGTGCATGAGGCCCTGGGTTCGATTCCTCAGCACCACATAAGCAAAAAGAAAAAAGCCAGAAGTGGTGCTGTGGCCCAAGTGGTAGAGCGCTAGCCTTGAGCTGAAGAGCTGAGGGACAGAGCCCAGCCCCATGACTGGACCAAAACAAAACAAAAAGGAAAATACAATTTTAAAACCTCATATTTTTGTTATGTAGATTCAACAATTATCAAAATTTTGCCAAATCAGTTTCATTTTTCATCCTTCACTATTTTTTAAAGGAAATCTTAGCTAAAGAACCTTCAGGCCATAAAACATGTGCCTTATAATCAAAGTATCATTATTATAACAAAGAACTATATTATATCTGTGGTAAGCACTAGTATAATCTCATCATAACACCTTCCTAATTGTTTTGTTTCCTTATTACAACGCTGTTCAAATAAGTACAGTTTCCTCCCATTTTGCCATTCAAGAGCTTTACTTTGATTGATTGTGGCATAAACAAAATAATAGAAATTTATTTTGTTGCTCAAAAATATACTACTAAATATTTAAATTAAGCTGTATAGTTATTTAGGGATCTCTATAACCTGGGAGAAAACAATGCCTGCTCTGTAATTAGGAAATCTTGAGCTCATATCCCAATGTGACCACTTACTGGCTGTGTGGACTTGTGTAATTTGTTTACTTCCTTGTAATACAAGGATAACAAAACAACTACAGTGTGGTTATATAAATTAAAATGAAAAGAAATGGCAGGTGAGCCATCTCAGAAGATTTCTTACCTATCCTAAATGCTTAATATAACTAGTAGCTTACTGTTGACTGTTTTAATTAAGCAAACCTAGTCAATGTCCAGATATTTTAAATACATTTGTTTCTCAGATGGCATAGAGCAAAAAACTAAATTAGCTGCCAAAGAAATATTGAAATACTATTGAATATGTGTGTGCATGCGGTTTCCACCAGTAAAAAAAAACATTTTTCATATATACATTCATACATTTAGGCTTAGTTTATAAGTAGAAACTCATTCGCTAATATAAATCAGAATGTCAAAACTGCAGTTGTTTGCACAGCTGATAGAATATGAATCAGCCACATCCACACAGCAGTTTCAAAATCATTTGTTCAAGACACATTTGTCTCTCATCACGAAGAAAAGATTGAACAAAACAGACTGAAGGCAGAGTCTGGGTCTTCAAGCTTATAGGAATGTCAGATTTAAAAGACATTGATTAAAGAGAAAATGGTAAATGATAAAATAGACACATAAACAAAGTGTTATCAGAAAAAGAAGTATAATAACACAATACAATGAAGTCAAGGAATGATTTCTGAAAAAAAGAAAGAAAGAAAATCTCACTTAAACTTGAAGCTTGAAATAACAGTAGCAGAATGAAATTGGGAGAGTTTTTTGTACCCAAAGGAAGCACCTAACCATTAAAAACAAATGAAAACCATTTTATAGCACATTGCAACTTGATCAGAAAAAAATGCTAAATGAAGTTCTTTAGGGAAATAAATAACATGGGAAAACAGGTAACTAGAAATGGTGTACATATCTTTATAGTTAATGAGAACTATCTTTTTACTTTCTTTAAAAGAAAATTAAGTTGAAACAAGTTATAATATTATTTAAGGAGATTACTTGTGAAATATGGAAAGAACAATCCAAAAGGTAAGCCAAGATGAAACCAATTTAAATATCAATAATTTAAGTTTCCAAACTGATAGGTAGTAAAAGAAAAAAGATAAACTAAGGCAGGTTAGAAGAATAATATGACAAGCACAAGAAGCAGAAGTTAATAAAGAAAAGATTAGGCAAAAATAATTTTGAAATGCTAAATAAGAAGAAAAGCAAAGAAGAAAAACAAAATAATTTTAAAGTGTTAAAAATTAAGAATATAATATCAGTATAGAAACTCTAAACTTTGAGAATAATATGGAGATATTAAATTTTAGAACTTTAAGGAAAAAATGTGTGACTATGTGGATAAAATAAACCAATGCTTTGTAAAGTATAATGTATCAAATTGATTTACAAGGATCAAGTATCATGGTACAAGCTTATACTACCAGTGCTTGGGAAACTCTGGTAGGATGAAAAAATGTTCCATCTAGGACTAACCTGAACTACAGAAACAAAGACAAGAAACAAGACCATGAAGCTTATTTAGTTCCTAATAACTGAAAAACTTAATTCATTATCTAATTTCCACAAAAAGGGACTTAAATAGTTTTCCTAGGTAATCCTATTCTACAAATGTAAATTATTTATAAAAGAAAGAATTTTGATTATGCAACCCATTTCCCAACTCCTGTTTTGAGGTCAGTGTACCCAATACAAATATTTGTGAACTATATTACAAAAAATACTCAATTACAGATAAGTATTTCTTATGCAAAGATGTAAAACTCTTTAATTAAATACAACCATGCGAGAGTCAAGTAATATAGTATTTCATGAGTCAGTTAGATTTAACCACAAATACAAACTTACTTTAATATTTTACAATTCAGTTAATGTAAATTGGTTACACTAATGAATAGGGCGAAAACATATATAGATTTAAGTAGACACAGAAAGGCATTTGGTAAAATTCAATCCCTCTTTTTTTCACACACAGTCTCAGCTACCTAGAAATAGCAGGGAAATTGCTGAATATGATAAAAATGCATCCATAAAACCCTACAACTCATGTCATACTCACAGTGAATTATTATGTTTCCATTTGAGATGAGGAAAGAAATAAAAATGTCATTTCTCACCATTTTTACTTAACATTGGCATGAATATTGCAAGGCAGAGTAAGCCTGAATTTATCTTCTGGCAACACTTTATGTGTGTACTTCTAATGAAAATCTAATGTAAAACTACTAGAAGCTATAAATGAATGTTGGATGGCTTCAGAACATAAAGTCAATATGGAAACAACTTTGCAATAACAGCATAGAAATAAAAAGGAAAAGTCTTTTAAAACCAGTTTTTATGGATAATCTTTTAAAATACAACACTAAAGATTAAATTTAATTAAAGATATTTAAAATCCCTATACCATAATTATTGTTATGAATCATTTTAAAAGAGACACATATATAGATATATCCATTGATTAAATGATCTCGCTCTATTGCAATTTTAGTTCTCTCCATCTTTTTGTAAATATCTTTCCCCCCCAAAAAATCCCCAAGTAATATTTTCTGTAACAACCAAGTCAGTAGTAAAATTGGACACAACTACAAAGAAACTACAAATGTTCAAAATGAAGATAAAGTTGGGGTACTACATTACCTGAAACTAAGTTTATTGAAGTTAATCAAGGTATTGTGGCACTGGATGGCAAAAACAATGAAGGAGATATCCACTAACACTCTAGATTTTGAACCACATTGCTTATCACACATCTAATTTTAAAATGACTTGTTGACCATAAATCATTATTTTATACAAGTTACAAAGATTTGCTTAGATCTGTACTAGCATTAAAAAGAAAAGCTTCTGAATATAAAACTAATAATATTTTGTCAGGCATTAAAGGCTCCCACCCGTTATCCTAGATACTCAAGAGGCTGAGAGCTAGAATTGTGATTTGAAGCCAGCCAAGGCAGAAAAGTCTGTCAGACTCTTATCACTAATTATCCAGCAGAAAGCCAGAAGTGGAGGTATAACTCAAGAGGTAGGGTAAAAGCTTGGAGAGGAAAAGCTGCTAGGCTCTGGTGGCTGGTTCATCTTGTATTCTTGTCTATTCAGGAAGCTGAGGTCTGACAGAGTTTGTTCAAGGCCAATGTGGGCAGGATAATCCAGGAAACTCTTATCTCCAATAAAATACCACAAGCCAGAAGCGGACTCTTTATTTTGACACCTACCTTTTTGGAGAACCTATCAACATTATTTTTCTGTTCAACATACCATTGTATAAGATAGTAAAAAGAACATGGGATAGAAGAGCATAATTTACCCCTTTGGGTCTGAAGAAGCCATCCAGGCACGTCTCACAGTTGATGCCGGCTGTGTTTTGTGTGCAGTTAATGCACACGCCACCTCCAATATACTTCCCATGAATGTTCAAACTCAGGTTTCTTCTAGCAACATTTTCATCATAGTAGCACTCGTCAGCTTTTCCATGACAATTGCATGCTGTGTGAAGAGAAAAAGAAATTCGTGACCATGAATTTCATGCTTCAGACAGATTTAAAAGATGTTTTCTATGCCAGGCGCTGGTGGCTCACGCCTGTAATACTAGCTACGCAGGAGGCTAAGATCTGAGGATCACAGTTCAAAGCCATCCCAGGCAGGAAAGTCTGTGAGACTCCTATCTCAGAAAACCGGAAGTGGTGCAGTGGCTCAAGTAGTAGAGCTCTAGCCTTGAGGTGAAGAGCTCAGGGACAGAGTCCAGGCTGAGAGTTCAAACCATATGACCATTTTTTTTTAATGTATTTTCTCCTATACACAAATGGATTCAGAAAGCACTTGGATTTATTGGATATATATTATATATACAAATATACTTTTAATAAAATCTGAAGTAATGAAACATGAATTAAACTGAATCCTATGAAATTACCAATATCTTACTGATTCATGCCTTACAAATCCACATAATTCAACCTGTAATTTCTATAAGAAGATGAATAAGAGATGAATAAAAATGATTGAACAATAGCATTAAATGGTACACAATCAGGTAATCAGTAATGAATAATTATCATGTGTTAATCTCTGGCTAAATCTAATCATAAAATGATACCTAAAGGGTACATTTCCATTCTATTAGTACAAATAACAATGAAGCAGAACTTTGTTTTAATGCTTTAAATTTTTTTTGCTATTGCTACTAATTTTAATTTAAAAAAATATATATATCTTTTGTATATTGGCAAACTGAGTCATTGAGAGCTGTAGTAACACAAATTAACCCAATCAATATTTGAAATCACATGCTGAGGTTCAATTCCTAAGTCTGCACTTCTTACCACTGACAGCCCTTCACATTCTACCCAGTAAACAAGAGAGAGAGAGAGGGAGAAAGAGAGAGTGTGTGAGAGAAAGGGAGAGAGGTAACATATATGGTAGATGTCAAGTAATTAGGACAAATGAGAACACCAGGCAAACCTGGGTTTGAGAGTCTGTTCCACTATTTAGAAATCATGTGATGTAGAAACTTCATTTCACTATATACCATGGGGTAGTCAATAATAATTACCAAACTGGAATATTTAAAAGCATCAAGTGAGATAGTTCACGTGAGATCATTAACATAATTGCTTATAGAAAAGTTCTCAATTGACTTGTCTGCTCTTCAGCCTTCTTGTCTTTTTCATGTTACTTTACAGTAATTGGGGAAAATGAAACATCACTTTCACTTGAAGAACTGGGTAAGGTGTCTAAGGAGCACATGGTAATAAACATAAATTTCTAGGCATTATAAGCAATCTTATCTGTTTAGATATTGCACAAGAATAATTAAGTAATCAAGAATGATTTCTGCTGGCAGTATGGAGGGAAATACAGTGCAATGAAATTTTATTTTCACAGTACTTAGAATTTGCTTTCCAAAGATGAGGTAGTGCAGGCAAAGCACTGATGATGCTCAAGGTCCTTCTCACTCTCTGAAGCTAGGACCCTTCATCTGTCTTATCAACTGCACGCAGCCCAGCTCTAGGTGGACAGCCCCAGGGGACAGGGCTAGCACCCTAGCATCTGGTATCAAAGAGCCATTTCCATTCTGTCATCAGAAGCAGCTGTTTCACAGAATGTCTAAGACATGTGATATCTAACTGTTTTGTAATAAGACTTAGGAATGGAATGATTATTCATTGCTCTTTAGAGATATATCTTGCCTTAAATAAGCTAGATTAATGAAAATCCAAATTAGACTCAAAGGAATTAGAAGGCAATTAAACATTTTATACAGGGATTTATCATATCAAAATGATTTTCCTAAATATTAGGGCAATTGGAATACAACTGAACTTGGAAGGTTTTATACAAACTTTAAGTAATGGATCCAAAGGCATGAGATTTATGTAATATTTTATGATTAATATGCCCATATTCAATTCAGGGGCTTTAAAAAGGTTTCTTTAGAAATATAATCACTTCCCTTCCCCATTGAAAAGATATTGTTCATCATCCCAATATTCTTGAAAGGCATATAATAGTAAGTGAAAATCCTGTATTCAGCAGTCTTCTGTCTCTGCTGCTTAAAACCATTTTGGTCTCTGTTTAAACACAGGTGCTCAAGCACAGAGTGGTAAAGGATTTACAGATCCACTTAACATTCCACAACTGTGTATGATGAACCATGATAAGATGTTAGATACCAGAATTCCTACCCTCCCAACTTTCTCCATGATTACTGATATTCTACAAACTGAAGCTTAATTCCAATTAAATCTGAAAGCAAGAATCTCTGGGTGGTAATCTCTCTTAGGAATAAATGTCTACTCCCTGAGGGAGAGGCTGAGGAATGTCATAAGGATGCCCTGGAGCAGGGTTGGGGATTTAGCTCAGTGACAGAGTGATTGATTCACATATAAGAATATAAGAAAGCCTAGTTTTGATTTCCACAACCACAGGGAGAGGAGAAGGGGGACTTAGAAAACTGAATGACTAAGATAGCAGCTTTGGCCTTAGGTAAAATATACAAAATGATCTTAGTATGGTGGGCACATGTATAATCTTATCTACTGGGGAAGTATAGACAGAAAAAAAAGCCAGTTTGAAGCTGATCATACAAAAATATAATATCCTGTCTGAATAAATAAAAAAATAAACAGTTGAGAAATATGGTTCAGGTGGAATGCATGCCAAGGAAGCAAGAGTTCCTGAGTTCAAACACTTAGTGCCATCAAAGAATGGAAAGATGAGCTTCCTTATCCTCACTACAAAGGGCATGCTGTCCACTTCTCAACAGCATACCTTCACATTCAGTCTTTGTCAGGAAAGTACCAGCTCTCCAGGGTTTCTGGTGGAATCCTGGACAGCACTGGTCACAGCTGTCGCCACATGTGTTATGCTCACATTCACAGCGAGATTTCTAGGGGGAAGCACACATTGACTGTTATTTAGAACCACAGGTAGTGTAGAGAAAGAAGCAGACATCTAGACTAATATGTAAGACTGTCAATCTTGACAGGAATTTGTGCCAACCTGAGAATGGGCACAAATAAATCCATATCAGCACGACGTGGTCCCAGTTGATTCTGGAATCACTGAATTTTATTCTAGAAGAGAGCGGGGAGGCCCAAAGGAGGTATGAATTCTCCCTCTCTGATATCTGGGATCTATAGGTTTTTCTGCACGTGTCGTGCATTTCAAGACTTTGCTCAAAGAACTACTAAGGTTTGTGGGTGTGTTGAAAAATAGAGGAGTTGATTTTTCCCCAGATACTCAACTACGGTTAGGGGAAAATCACCAATCTCAGGTTTTCCAAAACTAAATCTGCTGAGCTCTCTGACTGATGTATGGATTCATCCCATACAACTGCCCTTCCATGGCTACCTTAGATCTCAGAGCCTAGAGAGCACTACCCACCATTGACATTTAGAGAGAGCACTCGACCATTGACATGCAGCACTCTCCACCTAGGAGATAACATTCTACAATCTGGCACTTAAAACACTAGTGTGGAGAGTAATGGAATTTGTACCAGGTACAGTAGAAGCAAAAGAAGAGAGAGGAAAACATAGCCCTCCTGACATTCACTGATTTTTACTATTCCATATATTTATTCCATATACAGCACAGTTGATGATTTTTAATTTCACCAGTTTGTTTATGACAAGAATAAAACAGGTTCTCATTCATCTTCCTCTCTAGGTTACGTTCACCTAATATATTCATTGTCATTAATGAAAAATGTTCCACAAAAGCACTCCAGCTTGACAGCCACAATGCTCTTGAAGTGTTTCTTGTACCCAAGAAGAGAAAATGTCCTCATCTCATTTCAGCCTCCTGTGCCTCAGCCATTCCTATCTTTCCCTCCATGCCCAGTTTATAACCAAGCATTTAAAACTGAGCCACAGATTTTAAATATTAATGTATAATGCTTTGCTTTTGAATGTGCTTGCATTAACTTTTTGTATGGAAAAATTTTAAAGAAATGATTGTGACAGCTAAAATCATGCCACTGACTGTCATAGCTGGAGACATTTCAAAATAGATACCACTTTAGAAACTTTTTTCTTTTTGTGGGGGGGAGGGAAAGAACTGAATCTGTTTTTAGTTACTTCAAAGTCTATCATCTTAACTGCTAGCTCTATTTCACCCTGGCATAGCTTTCTGTTACACTGTCTAAGTGGGGACCTGACACCCATTCACAGCATTCTCTGTCGGTGAAGACTCTCAGGAAACATTTTCCAGTTCAGCATTTCATTTTTCCTAAGCGGCCTATAAATATACATACATTTGTTGCTGGATCAAGCGGACAAGCTCGGGCATGACCGTAGCAGATGCACATGCCTCCGACGGAAATATCCTTGACTGAGTAGTAATACTGCAAAAAGCAATGCAGAGAGGGGTACTGTTAGCCGGCTGTAACGTGCAAGGAACAAAAGGGAACTTTTTGTTCAAGAAATGAGCTTTTGCTTTTATTCTTCATTCGAGTTGTACTTGTTTGCTTCCTGAGGACTTGCAAAATGGATGAGGCTTCAAGCTAGTTTTGGAAGCACAGAACCCCCAAAACAAGGCCTCTAATTTCAATGATGGGGCCCCGTAAGAAATTTATTTTCCCTGGTCTCTTCAAAATCCAGGCTGGGGGATCCACTGTCAACAGTAGCTTTTAATTTGAACTATGGATAATGATTCTTCACCTAAAGCATTCTTTTCTGTTTGTTTTTGTTTTTGCAGGTCCTGGGGCTTGAACTCAGGCCTTGGGACAATGTCCCTGGGCCTCTTTGTATTCAAGGCTAGCACTGTACCCTTTGAGCCACAGTGCCACTTCCAGCTTTTTCTGAGCAGTTTATTGGAGATAAGAATGTCACAGACTTTCCTGCATGGACTGGCTTCAAATAGCAATCCTCAAATCTTAGCTTCCTGAGTAGCTAAGATTACAGGCGTGAGCCACAAGCACCTAGCAGCTAAGGGTTTTTTGTTGTTGTTGTTGTTGTTTTTTAATGTAGTTTCCTCAAAGAAAAACACTTTAATTGTGACCATTAAAGATGATATTCACAAAATCTCCTACGTTACTTGACAGATTTGAAAAGAAATAATAAATTTATAGGAAATTGTGGTATGCCCAAATTTAGAAGAGGGGGAAAAAAGTAAGTATAAGTTTGATGTGCAGAACATTTGAGCTTTTATTATTATAGTAGAATGCCAGACAAAACTTTTGTATCTGAAGTTAATAAGGTTATACTGCTTATTTTAACCTACTTTTTGGTAAAGCAATTCATAATTTTATAGCTAAATGAATATTGAAATAAGAATAACTGTATTTATAACATTTTATAATTGCCAGAGACCTTTACACTATCATATACAGTCCAAACAACTCTCTCAATAGAGAGTTCCAATTTTCCAATTATGTATGTGAAAAAATACTATACCGAACAAGAGTAATTATGTGGACACAAATCTTCAGTTTGTGGCTTTTTCTTTTTACTTCAGTTTTTCCTACCACTTTTGTTTCTCTCTCTCTCTCTTTCTCTCTCTCTCTCTCTCTCTGTCTCTCTCTCTCTTTCTCTGTCTCTCTCTCTCTCTCTGTGACTGTCTCTCTGTCTCTCTCTCACACACACACACATACAGTCTTTTAACTTTTTTTATTTTATCACCTTATTTACATACCTCGAATTTAAACTAATGGTAGTTTCTAGGAATTTGGATAATGTAAGTATCTCATTTACATTTAACTACATTGCTCAATAATACAAATACAAGTGGAGATATTTCCTTTAAAAACCTGGTATAGCATTATTTGTAAATGCATTTAAAACTGAGCAACAGATTTTAAATATAAATGTATAATGCTTTGCTTGTGAATCACCGAGGGCTGAAATTCAATATTCTACTTTGATATATTTAAATTTGCATGTAGTGTTTATTGAACTTGAGCACTTTAAAAATTATTTATATATTGGCTTGTATGCACTATTTTAAAGTCTTATTCAGTTCTAAATAATAGATATGTACCCCCACCTCTACTCTGCCTTTTGGAAGAGATAATGAAAGGAGTACTAATTTATTTTCATTGAGATATCCTACTATACTGCTAAGAAAGAACAAATTTCACCTCAATATTATTCAGTATTCCTTGGTGTATATGTTTAAGCCATGTCAAAATTAAAATTAGACTCAATTTTTCTCAAATATGTGAAGAATCTAAACATTGCTATTGGAAAACTATTACTTTTGTGTAAGGTAATTGACAATCTGGTGAAACAGAATGATAGATAAAATTGTATCAGATTTGGAAAATACAGGGCACTAAAACATCTAACATGTATTGTTTGGTGATGATTAAAACCACGTCTTTTTTTGCTGTTGAAGTGGTTAAGTGATTAAGACAGCAAGCATGTGAATAGTGTTCAACTCCAGTGGTATTCAGTTCACCAGCTCCGCAATAATGCAAGTGGTACCAATGGTCTGATTATTAACATCATTCTAGAATTAAGTGCTTTGTCTCACAATATAAGTTACTTCCTCTTTCTTACCTACAGATATAGTAATAATAGACAATTGTTAACGTGGATTTGCTTTATGGATTTATGACTGAATTTTGTCTTGGTTCAGTAGGGGTCAATAGCCTATGAACAGCGTACAGAGTAAACAGGCCGATGTACAGTCATCAGTCTGGATAGACCAACTATTCATATGTGAAGGGCTAATAAATTTAGTTCTAGAAAGCAGCATTTCTTTTAACTCTAAGGGTCAGAGATGTGTTCAACTTTTAGATTTTTTTTCTGTTATTTCAATTACAGAAAATAAAGTAATATATGGAATCGGCTTTCACCTATAGCAATGTTTTTATTTTTAAAAAAACTATAGTTACATAAAGAATTTTAAAACCAGAATATCTGATAAGACAAAATGATCCAGAGACCCGCAACATTAACAACACTGGGAAATTTTCTAGAACTGCACAATCACAGGCCTGTCTTACTATAGGAGCTACAGGATTCTAGTTGGTTCTTTAAACTTTAAAGTTTAAGAAATATTATATTTTTCTCTCTTTCTCCCTCTGTGTGTGTGTGTGTGTGTGTGTGTGTGTACATATTTCTGTCTGTGTCTGTATCTTGTCTGTGTGTTGGATCATGATTTAATATTCATGTCTTAGAGTGGGCTGTGGTCAAAAATGTCCCCAAGTCCCTGTATTTTTAGTAGCAAGTGTTCAAAGCCCATTATAATGATAGTGCAGATCACCTGAAGTGACAAAATCCAATTATTTAGTCTTTACAAAAAGATTATGAGCAAGATTATTATGATCCTCATTTTACAAAATAGGAAATTAAATTTCAAGCATATAAAAAGGCTTGATAAATGTCCTCTACCTAATGAGTGGCAGAGCTTGGATTTGGACAAAGGATGGTCTATTGAATTTTAAAATCTTAGATAACTACTCCTAGCATCTCTGAGAAATTTCTTTCTAAATTCCTTGACAGAAAATGGAAAGGAAGAGTGTGATCTCATTCACAGGTTGCCAGGAATCGCTTTCACTTACTCTTCTGGTGACAATGGGGTCGATTTCTCTGGGGTCTTTGTGAGCAAACATCATCAGGTCGGCATTCAAGGTGCGGATCCTCTGAAATCTCAGGCGAATGTAGCGAGCAGAGGTGAATTCCAGAAGTTCTGGGGAAGGGTCATCAGCACTTGGTCTCCCATTGATCAAAGAAATGTGAATCTATACAACATGGAAAATATTTGGACAATTATTTATCAAAACTAAACATCTTGTTTTGCTAGTTTCTTTTTCCTTAAGAAAATGAAGAGTTCTTGTTTCACAAGGAGCAGATGCAAGTTCATGTTTATTCATCAGATAATTGAAATAACTGGGGTGCTTCATGGACTTTCTTATTAGAACAAGTGCATAAGGTCATCTACTTAGGTTGTCTCCAATTTATATATATATATATACATATATATATATATATTCCTCTATTTCAAGTAAAAAATATCATGTGCGTGTATGTGCATGAGTGCGTGCGTGTGCGTGCGTGTGTGTGTGTGTAATGGGACTTGAAATCAGGGCCTGACCTCTGTCCCTGAGCTTTTTCCCTCAATTCTGGTACTCTATCATTTGAACCATAGCTCCATTCCTAGCTTTTTGCTAGTTAATTGGAGATAATAGTCTCATGGACTTCTCATGAACTTCCCTGCTCTGGATGGCTTCCAACTGCAATCCTCACATCTCAGCTTCCTTAGTAGCTAGGAATACAGGTAGTCACTAACACATGATTCTGAAAATTATTATATGCTGCATTATGTAAAAATCTGGTTAATGCATTGTACTCACAAACTGTCATGTTCAATCAAAACTCATTTATATAACTACCTAAGGATAATAATAATCATCATCATAATAATATAAAGAATCTGGAGAAGTGGAGCTATGGCTCAAGTGTTAGAATGTTAGCCTTGAGCAAAAAGCTCAGGGACAGCACCCAGGCCCTGAGTTCAAGCCTCAGAACCAGAACAAAAACATACAAAAAGAATCTAGTATATAGCTGGACTCAAGAAAACTTGGTAAAAAAGTATTTCGAATTATCTGACTAGATTAGGAGCCCATATCTTTAAAATTCCTGAAGTTGAAACCATCTCATTACATATAAAAATACATGTCTATAAAGTATAGAAAACAGAATTTATAAATGAGGAGAAAGGACAAAGCTCTGTTCACAGCAAGACATTTTAATAAATTGGTTTTTTGTTTTCATTCATTTTTTTAGTAATTGATAGAGCCACACAATAACATTTTAGCAAGGATATAATATGTTCTAAGAAAAATATATTATATGAAAAAGACATTGAAACTGAAAAGGAACGATAATGTTTTAGGAAAGTAATTTAGCACAATTGACTCCAGAAGAAATACAATATAATCAGACCAATTTTCGTGTCAAAATAAAGACATTGTCAAAAAACTTTCTCCAAAGGCACATGAAGTTGTCATACCCCAGGGTTGTCCTAGAACCAAAATTCTAGTGAAGGATGAACATTAGATAATAGGAAGTGAACTTTTATCACAAATAAGGGAATGGTCCTGTGTTCCTAAAGTGCTCTTATAAATCAACAAGGTAGCATGAAAACTAGATGAAAGGAAACATGAGGGCATTATTGAAAGAAACAAAGATAAATGCTTATTAAATTATTGATGAGAAATCAAACTTCACCCAAATAAGATAAATGTTCAAAACAAGCACACAGGTAAGCATTTTTCTAAATTTTCAAGATGGCCAAAACTCTTCAGGAATCCAATGACTGGACTAAAGGAGTATAGGAGTAGTTCTTACATTCAAGGGAATGAAGATAAAAGAAATGAAATATAACTCAATAAGTCATTTGAACAATAAATACTACATTGGAAATGTACATAATTACTGAAGTAGCACTTAAGTTTCTAAGATTGATGCTAGAAGACTACAGATAGTAATCATATTGGGCTCTATAGAGACAGGTTGTTCAATGTTCTGAATATTCCCATTCTCTCATCTCACATGTATATGTCGGGACTTTAATCTCCATGTGATAGTATTTGGAGGTTAGGTCTTTGGGAAATAATTAGGTCCTAAGATTAGTAATTGCCTTGTGAATGGAATTAAAGCTTTAACAAGGGAAGCCTGAGCACTAGTTTTCTTCTCGCCATGTGAAAATAGAGTAAGAAGTCCGGAAGAGAGACCTCACCATGATCCAGGCCATGCTGGCACTATGATCTTGAACTTCTGGAACTATGAAAAATATGTCTTGTTTCCAACCCACCCAATCTATGAAACTTTCTTATAACACTTTGAGTAGACAAAATCAACATTATTTTTTTAGCTTTTTTTTTTTTTTTGGATCCTAGTAAAACCCTGCAGTTTAATATCCATCATTGTAAGACTGGTTAACTAAATTTAATTACATATAGCCATAAAAAAGAATAAAAATCCCTATTGTACTTGATAGGAAGAAGCACTTTCATTTTTGCATTATGGAAATGGATACTACCTATATGATTAATTTAATGAGATAAAAATGTTAAAGAAACTGAAGCTGACTGGTATGTTTTCCAATTAAAAATATACACACAAGCATGTATACATACACACTGGGTTAAAATGACAGGAAAAATAAACTGCGAGTTCTGTGCAAGAAGGGGAAATACTCAAGTACAGGATTCAAGGTCATCCCTGGAATTTGGATACTCTTTTGCAAGACAATATGTCATGCATGTTAATTATACTTTTGACAGGGGAGTCGATAATATGTATTTCCATCCTAGTATCCTTTGCATTTAGATAATCCCAAAGATCATTTTAGAAACTTGCTGCCAATAAGTGACTTGAATCACAAGAGAAATATAGCACACTCTGTGAAGAGAAACTAATTTTGATGTCACAAAAAATAGACTCAAAATACCCCATGATAAAATATGAGCTGTTTGAGCTAATTGAATCTATCTTGGATACTTACTGGAGAATAAATTCACTGAGTAAACAAGTTGGAGGTTGATAGAATGCAGGGTTTTCTACCATATTAAGTCTCCTAAAATGCTAAATAACCTCTAATGCAGAAACACTAAGGAGAAAGGAGATCTTGCATGTTCCACAAATCCAATACCTAATAGGAGAACCAAAAATATGTTTGAAATTAACTTGTCTCTGTTGCTTAAGGACACCCCAATTAAATGTTCCAAGAATGTCAACATATATATGATACTTAGAAATTAATTTTGGCATCCAAAGAAAGATGTTACCAGTGCCCTTGAATTCATGCTTAAATTTCTTTCAATTCTTCCCTGAGTACTCCACAAAACAATTTGAAAGGAAACAAAATTACAACATGGCTAGAATGAGTATTACTAATGCTTCTTTGATGTTCACACTCTACTGATCCACACTGGTGCTGTATAAGCAATCAGCCAATTCCTCACTTAAACATAAAAAGACATTGAAAAGCAGGGGATGCACATTCTTATACAAGTTAGAAAACCATATGACTGTTCCATGAAACATTTCGCAAAGGAACACTTCTCCTCACAGCTTTGGTATTTTTATCAAGCGTCTCTGCCAAGAGATCTTGGGAATATACTTAGTCCCAAGCTGTTTCTGGGATATAAAGCCAGCCAGCTGTTTGGCCATGATGTGTGCAACTTCCTTAAACTGCTCTCCCCACCCTCTTCTTTCCTTTTTTTTCACACTCTCCCTCCAAATAAATCATAATATTGGATAGGATGTTATATCTGGCACAATGTTGTGTAATTTCAAGTGTACAGAGAGGGATGGTTTAACATACTTCCTGATTTCCTATGGGGTGACAACTGGAGTGTGTCTGTCTTCAAAGAAGATGAAAGGATCTGTCCCCAGGATCGCCACTGCCTTGCTGTGAGCCCCTGGGAAATCTGTGACAATCTAGTGTCATCTGAAATGCTTCCCATTATAGATCTGTTGGTGAGTGTACATTCACGCTGTCACAGGAATGCCTTCCAACTGAAAATGTGTGACTGTGATTACCAAGTGGCTTTTCAGATTTGAACCTTACTGTTGTCAGCAAAGACTTTTTACAGACAAACACATGGAAAACGTATCAGAATATTTTTATTACCCAACAACTGTATGCATATTAAGCTCTGCTTACCCAGATCATTCTGCTGTCACTAGGTAAATCATCCTACACATTGTGTTTCCCTTACACATGGAAATGACTTTCGTGACTGGATAGGATGTTTACTTTAAACTTGAAGAGATTTTTCCGAGTGGAAAATTCTCCTTCCCATGGATGCAAAGGTGATGAGGGAATGGATGGATGGGGAAATGCTAAAAGAAAATCAGGGTCCACCTGTATCCCTAGTTAAACGATTTGTTTTTGTCCTTCCCCTCCACAAATTATACCAACATCAAATACAGTGAAAGCAGGGGTTATACTGTGGGGGAGGGACATACAAAGCAACATGGAAATCATCTTATAAATATGTTTGAAACAATTGCATGTTTTGACTGTGATCTATCATGTGAGATCATGTGTGGATTATTCCACAAGTAGTGTCATGTGATGCCATGTAGGCTCACATTTTAGATCATTTCAGATTTTAGGTGTTGAGATTAGGGATGCTCAACTTATAATGTTGTTGCTCCCTAAGGCACAATGTGGAATCTCTCTAATACTGTGCTCAATGCTTGGCCCTTTCTCTCTTGTACCCACCCACACTTAATCACCCCATCAACACCCATCATCTTCATTGTGGCTCCCACACTTAAGTCTCTAGGTTTGACTTCTTTTCTGAAGATCAGAAACCACCTATTTGTTATTTGTTAGCTTACACAGTTCTCCAATAGGCATCTAACACTACATTTCTCCTTTTTTTTCTTAGTTTTTTTCAATTTCACTAAATCTTTCTATCCTTTTAGTTACGCCCACTAACAGTTTAGGATGTTTGGCTCTTTTTAGTTTTATTTTATGTCAAATTTATTGGCAAATCTTGTTTACTAGACTCAGAATTTATCTGGCATCCTATCACTGACTCAGCACCTCCACCCTTACCATGGTGGAACACACTTTCATCATCATAGACCGAGCCACTGCTCTTGGTGGTTTCCTAAATATTTAGTAAATATAACTGTGACCCCAAAGCATAGATCAGTCATATCTTTCTGTTTCTAATGAGAGTAAATATTTATATGTGTTATTTTCCCAAAAGTAAAGTTAATAATCTTTTGTATCAGTTTCTACTCAAATACTTTGAATTAAGTTGATGTAAGGGAAATTAGGGGCTGGGCATTGTTGTTTATGCCTCCAATCCCAACTACTCTGGAGGCAGACATCAGAGGTTCCATAGTTTAAAGCCATTAAAGGCCAAACTTCAGGTAGACCCCCATCTCAAGTAATGAGCCAAGTGTGGTGGTTTATGATTCTGATCCCTGGTTCATGGGAGGCAGTACATAGGTGGTAGACAAGAGAATAATAATCTAAGGCCAGTCCCAGGCAAAAACAAGAGAACTTATCTGCAAAATAACTGAAGCAAAAATACTCTATGGGCCTGGCTCAAGTGGTAGGGCAACTGTCTAGCAAGTGTGGAGTCTTGAGCTCAAACTACAGTACTATAAAAACAAAAAAGAATCAAAGAGACAGAGAGCTCAAGAAAGAATATGAAAATTAATAGCTCTTACTCTCCTCAAACATTTACAGTGGTATTTTGTTTTAGACAAGTACTTGGTTCCATTTCCCAGAAACTTAAATTGTTTTTCTCCTGTTCTTTGAAATTATAATTCTTTCATTTGTCATTCCTAGATGAAAGCTTTGCCTTCCATGAAATATTTAAACAGATTCTTCACTGTCAAAGCTCCAGTCATTAATAAATTGCAACATAATAAGAAAATCAGTTCTCTTCAAAGTGTACTTGTCATTTTAGGATTTTCTTTCTTTTCTTTCATCATTCCTAGTGGAACAATTTAAAATACTCTGTTCCATTGGTTTGTGTTGCTTCTTTTCTGGCCAGAGAACCTCCTCATCCCTTCATTTTCCAAAAGTTAGTTACAACATTTTTTTAAATCCCATACTAACAGCAGATTTCATGTGACAGTGATTTCTAACTCCTATGGAACTGCTGAACACACAGAAGGTCTAAATTTTTAGGAAAGTTCAAAAATAGAAGTAAAGTCTCAGCTGCTTTAGGAGTTCCAATTTTCTCAAAGTCTCGCAGTTGGTATGGTCCTGCTTTTCAAAAAGCTTCTGGTGGTCTTCCTTTCTACAATTCAAAGCAATCCAGCCACCATTTATTTTTAAATTTCTTGCTCAAGATGAGCTGAAATTAGCTTCATGTGAAACACGTCCAGATGGGTGACCTATAATACATCATGATTAAATGGAAGCTCTTCAGATGATTTTTCACTGGGCATGATGTATAAAAAGAACATTGACCACAACGTGCTTGAAATTTTTCACAGGAGGAATTCATTACCAAATGCAAATATCACCCCTGGTTCTTCTTCTTTTTTTGCAAGGGACTAGTACTGGCACTTAAACTCAGTGCCTCAGGCTCTCACTTGGATTTTTTCCCAAGTCTGGCACTCTAACATTTGAGCCATAACTCCACTTCTAGCTTTTGTTAGTTAATTTCTGATAAGAATCTCTTGGTTTGTCTGAGCTGACTTCAAACCTCAATCCTCAGGTCTCAGCCTGCTGAATAGCTATAATTATAAGCATTAGCCACGGGTTCCTGGCATTTTTGGTTAAATTTCATTGAAAAGATTAGAGTTCATTTTACATATTTAGATGCATTTAAAAATAATAAAATTGCACACTAATTACGTTATTGATGCAATTGTAACCTCTCTGTACATGACCTTGACAATAAAATTAAAATTAAAAAAATAATAAAATTGTATTTCAAGTTTTATTTACAACTGTGTTCTTCTTTCTTCCAATTATATAATAATTGCATGGATAAAAGTAGGAGTTTAAAAAAAGTAGGAGTTGTCATAATTGTCTCTTTTGGGAACTTCTTGCTAAATCTTCCTGTTGTCATATGATGCCTATACAAGGGTTCAGCCACTAGCTGAACTTCACACCCAGGAGAGGTTTTAGAAAGAGTAGGTCCAAAGAAGCTTAATGTGGGATAATTCCAGAAGGAAGCGCTCTTACCCTCCTTAAATATTTACATTGCTCTAAGTTTTGCTTTGGATGGGCCTTAAATAGAGAGGGTTTAAGAGAATAGCACCATTTCCTATGTGGATTCCAACCCCATAGCTATTTCAGAACCTTCTTACCACAAACAGGCCCTTGTGTACAGAAATAACAGTGATGATTAATGTGTACTTACTAAATATCAAAGACTACTAACTCACAAAATATTAACTCAGTGTTTCTAACAATCTCATGAAATGGGAGTTATATATTTTTTTAAAGCAGATGTTGAAATTTTAATCATCATAGTCAAGTATAGCTATGATTGGCTGATCATAGTTAGACATCATTAGACACCTCAGTTCATTACTATACTACCTTGTAGAGAAGGGATTCAATAAAAATTGGTACAATGGTTGTGTAGACACCATTTGAAGACTTTTGTGTATGCTCTGGGGCTTGATCTTGGGGCCTGGGTGCTGTCCCTGAAGTTTTTGTCCTCAAGGATAGCACTCTTCCCCTTGAGCTACAGTTTTACTTCTGGCTTTTAAGTGGATACTGGGAAATAAGAGTCTCACAAACTTTCCTGAGCAGACTGGCTTTGAACTGCAGTCCTCAGATCTTAGTTTCCTGAATAGCTAGAATTATAGACATGAGTCGCTGGCACCTAGTTCTTCCAAGACTTTTATTAACACCAAATTCACCACAGAAGAGCTAGTCTTTTCCATGTCTCCTCCCCAAGTTCTATCATCTGACATGCTGATATGATTCCATTCTAGTTCTGTGACAGACCTTCTATTTTATCTTCATTTCCACTTCCCTGCCTTCTCTTGCTCCTCTGACATGATCATTATTGTTTGTTTTCTCTAGCAATTGGCTTTTCTTCATGAATTTCTATAGGATTTGTCTCCTTAGTTCCACCATTCCAGACATCCTGGGGTAGGTTGGTTACCATTTCCCCAGTTGCTACTCAGTACTTGCCTCTAGGCCAGATGGTAGTGTGAGGCAGCTTAGAGAACAAAGCACGAAGTCAGGGATGCTCCTACACTGGATAATACCTTTTTACAATGATCCATAGCAGAGCAGGCTCTCCTGGTAAGAGTGCCAAACAGATCAAAACCAAAATTGAGTCCATCTCAGGGCTGAGGGCCAAAGTATTATTATTTAAAATAAGCCAGGCCCAAAGAAACATAGGTCCCATGTTTTCCCTTATTTACAATAACTAGTATAGGTCTGAGACAAGCAGAAAAGGTCAGATAACATGATGTTAGGCAAAATGAACCCCAAGATAAGGACACAAGTGGTCTTTTCTTTCTTACTATTGTTTCTAACATATTTATAAGGTACCACATAATTTTTTTTGTTGCTTTGTATGTCCCTCCCCCACGGTATAACCCCTGTTTTCACTGTATTTGATATTGGTATAATTTGGGGAGGGGAAGGGAAAAAACAAATTGTTGTTTAAATAGGGATACAGGTTAACCCATTGCAACAATGAGATGTACGAGACCCTATGTCGAAAAACAAACTTTACAATTTAGGCGGGGGAGGTGGGGAGTGTAGTGGTGGAGATAGGGAAGGGATGGTGGGGGGAAACAAAGGAGGAGACAACAATGCTTGCCAAGAAATATATTCATTACCTTGCTCAGATAACTGTAACCCCTCTTAGAGTATTTTCACAATAAAAAACTTATTTAAAAAATTAACTAACAACTCTGAAAAACTTATTAATGATATAGTAAGTAAAAGTGATTGCTATAGGTTTTGTACTTTAGCATTTTATTAGGTGGAAACCAATTGTGATAAAATCTATGAGACACAGAAAGCTAGACACTGCAATTACATGAAGAAGAAACAAATTTGCTAACACACAAATAGGTATCTATGAGTCTAATATTGTTAGTGGGAAGACCCATTAAAGAAAGTTCTTAATGGAAAAATGAAGCAAGAGAGCATCGATGACCTACATTAGTAGAACAGAACCATTAGTACACTTGGAAGGCATATTATAACGCACAAAGGAAAACTTAAGTAATATTTTCCTGTTTTGTTTTCAGTTCCCAAGTGGGAACACTTGTTTAAAATTAAAATCTTGGAACAGCAGGTCTAAATACTGTGCCAGATCCTGTTTCCTTTGACTGGAGCAGGACCTAGACACATACTGGAAAGAGAAATTCAGTCTCTTCCATTCTCCTTCCCTGACTCAAAGTTTCCTCAGAGAAAAATTATGTGGTGTATGTTTCTTATAAGTATGTAAATGGAAAGGCAAAGCTGTACAAATATATTAATTTCACTTTTACCCATTTATATTGTTACATCATTTTAAGAGAGCTATTGGGAATCTCAACGTTGCAGAAGGTTCTATCTCAAACAGCAAGAAGTAATAAACTTGAAATTGTATAGCTGCACTCATATTTGGAGAAGTTTTGAACATAGACACAAGAGCACATCCACAAGCTTTGTGTACTCCTGATGTCCCTAACTTGATGTGTGCAAACTAAAGTGCCAGCGGCAGCTTGGAACCTCTCTACTCTCTACTTGCCTGACTGTGCCTTGTTCTCTCTAAGGAAGGGGCAGTGTTATTCTCCAAATACTTCATTGTATCTCCAAATACTTCCCTCTGCTATTATTTCTGTTTCTTGATAGCTACTTTCGCATCTTTACCAAGTCTCCATCTATCTCCCATTTCTTTACTCTCATATTCCCTGATATTGCTTATCAGGAAAAAAAAATCAAGTTTCTATGCTTTCAAGTATATGCCTCTGTTCTAGGAAATCTGTATGGATTTAGCCTAACTTTGACACTGAAATCACAGGTAGGTCTTGTCCAATATCATAAACTTTTCATTGCATAAAAGAGTTTAAAACTAAACAAAACTAAATATTGTCATTGTCAAAAATATCTAGTGACTTTTCATTTCAATGGTTTTGTGAACCTGAGTATGTATGTAAGACTGTATGGGTGGTCACATGTGTTACTGCCACTGACAGTCCTGTGTGCCTGGTATTTTGTCTAACTGTGATTGTATGCATGTATGTTCAAAGACTTAACCGTAGTGTGTGAACAAACACAATGGCAACTTACTGCTTGTGTTCAAAGTATGGGAGCTCTGCTTTGCTTTGTGTGTATATATTAGCCAGTTTTTAATCATTCTGTGCCTCAGTTTCCTCTGAAAAGGCATGCAACAATATTTGCCAGACTTTGATGTTAGGTGGATTAACTGAAATTCATGTGAATTGATCAGCATGATGACTATTATACCAAAAAAAACCACGATGTGTTAGCTGTTATGAGGAAATGATGGCCTATATCTCTGTTAGTTTTCCAATGTCAACTTGGACAACCTCAATCATAAGCAGCAGTAACAAATTCTTACATTAGAAATGTGATTCTCAAGTGTTAAGTTTGAACATTGGTGGTCAAACATGCATCAAGGAGCAGAATATATTCTTTACATTGAATTCTTATTTATATCTAATTTTCACACACTCACAGTTAGGAGAAGGGTTAGAGGATTTCTTAGCTCATACCCCTCTTGGTCTGTGCTGAGATCACCACCCTGGGGATGGCCTATAACCTCATCCTCTGATATGAAAACTTTTGGAGTTGATATCAAAGGAGGTGACCAACTACCAAGACAACGGCTACAGGAAGATTAGTCTGTAGAATGACGCAAACCTGGGTAGAATTCTATAAGAGGACAGCGATACGAAGGACAAAAAGTATGTGATGTAAGAAGGAACTCCCTATCAATCTGACTTCATTCTTAAAAATTTTTGAAGCCATCAGATTTTCAGCTCATCACTATGATGTGTGTGGATGGCTAGAAATCATTTTAAATGAATAAGGTTTGAAGAAGGCACTTCATTAAGGAATTTGATCTTCATTCCATGTATTTTATACAACAGCATCAATAATTGTAATGCACATCAACACTATCCTAAGCTAAGGCTCCTGTTATTCTTTGGTATAGAGTTGGATCCAAAAGTTTGTAAGATGTCCGCTATGTGGACTTGACATCTGTAGCTGCAGGTGGCTAGTCTTTTCAGGAGTGTACAAAAGGACCTCTCCTCCCACACAACTGAAAGATGAAGCTTTCTGCAGATTTACCAAGTACACAGTGTTCTTGCTCTTTTGCTGGATTCCAGCTAATAACTGACCACAGGAAGCTGCGGGGCATGCCCTCAAGCTGAGAAATAGCTCTTGTTGGTTAGCTAGCCTAGCTGGGAACATGCGAGAATCCAAGCCCATGTAGAACAGCTGATGTTTAGGAATACTGAAGCTTAGGAAAAATGAACAGCTGATTAGAAGTCATTGATCATTATTGTAAATTATTTGTCTAAAGTGGACTTCATTGCATGGCAGGTTTTTTTCCTCTTTCCTCTTGATAAACACAGTGTGAATGAAAGGTAAAGAGAATAAAACATTTAATCAATCATCCTGGGGCCAGGACTGGATTGCTTTCTAATATACATTTGCTGCCAAGTTCACAGAATCAGGTTTGTTTCAATTATTTGTAATATGCTTTCCCAGAAGAATTCATAATAGGTTGCTTAGGCAGTGTCCCTTTTTCTATTAATGACCAAAATCCAAACGTCTTGCCTTACCAAAATGAAGACTAGCTCCAGTGAGAAATGTAAACAAAAGTATTACATTGTTTTATTTGTTCCACTGTCTTCCTTCCAAAATAAGAATTTTTATTATTTTTATTGAAATAGGTTATAACAATAATATCTATGAAAAAATAAAAATAAGCATGTGTCATGGCTATCTAATATTGCTCTTGAAGTTCTAAAAATTCTGACTTGCTGTCTAAAGAGAATTTTTAAAAAAGGTACTAAAAAAAGGAGTGATACAGGGGAGGAGGGCTTGATTGAAATACATGTATAAACAAGTAGAAATATCACTATGAAATCCCCCCTTGTAGTATAGCTAATGTGTGCTAATAAAAAAATACATAAAGAAATGATACACTATAAATCTTGTGAATATTTACTTCCCCGAATGCAATGCTTCTAACCTTTCTGTTTCTAGAAACTTCCCTTTTCTCTACTATCCCTGGCTTCCCTATTGTTTTTCTCAAGGACACTCAGGTTCCTCCACTAAGAGCACCATTGCTATCCTCAAAATTTCTCACCCTGCTGAGAAGACCCAATCTCATTGCTAGAAGAATGGTGCTCATACCTAGCCATCCTTATCCCATAGCAGTCATTTGAGAAACAGAAGGAAGAATCTCTGCAATACTATATACACACAGCCCAACGCCACTTACTGTTTCTATGAAACAATGTTGTTATTGCCTCCTGTCAATCTCACTTATAGCACAGGGCCAGAGACACAATGGTCCTACTCATTGCCTGTCTCTGTTCACAGTGAGCCCAAGCAATAACACCATGAGAGAGATGTTCGGAAAAATATCAGTCCTGGGAGTCCTGTGGGAATTGATTGGGGTTTGTATGTAGATTTTCTAAAAGGTAGAACAATATTCATTTTTCTCTTTGACTCCATTCCTGATATTTCATTTCTTTTTCTCTGTTCCTCCCATTGTCATTTCTGTGTCTAATCATTTGTTCACTCTCAAAATTAAGCCCTTCAATTGGAATATGTCATGATCCTCCCATGCTTTAATTATATATGTTAGTCCAAATAGCCCTTCATCTAGCTGTTGGATTTGTATGTCTCCTTTGGTAGAATTCCTCATTATATCTATAAAGCATATAAGGCATTACCTTTTCAGTTCCAAGAGCACATGCCATCTGTTTTGAGATGAATACCTTCCTCCACATTTAACATCCCTATTCTTTGTACTAGTATATTTGAAACAACATGTTGGCCCTAATAACAGAAAAGGAAAGCTTTTTTTTTAAAACTTTTATCACCTCCTAGGTTGTAGGAATTTTACTGTTGATTACATTTTTGATACCATTCATGATGTATAGCACACATTAATTGTCTAAAGTTATCTGATTGTGATAGTTACATTGTAATAGTTATATATGCAATATATTATATAATAAGAAGAAGGATGAGAGAAAGTTAAGAAATAGTATATATAATACTCTCTATTACTCGCCCCTCCTTAGCCTTTTCTAGAAAAGCTTTCTTGTAGGACACAAAAACCATCATCAGTTTATGCAATTTGCAGAGAAGTGTGCATACACCAAAAACCTTATTGCTTCCTCATGTTAGAAGCATATCAAAGTGGCCAGGTGCTGGTGGCTCATGCCTGTGATCATAGCTACTCAAGGGGCTAAGATCTGAGGACTGAAGTTCCAAGCCAGAAAGAGTTCTGCTACTCTTTTCTCCAATAAACCAGCAAGAGCTATGAGTGGAAGCTTAAATGGTAAACTGCCAGCCTTGAGGGGAAAAGTCGAAAAAGAGTACAAGGCTGAGTTCAAGCCCCCGTACTTGCACCAGAGAATCCCCAACACACACACACAAAGGCACACACTCAACAAATTAACTATCCCACAGTATGTACATCCAAATGAATGCTGCTCAGAATAATTATATTGGGGTACACTCGGTGAAAATATTGCCCTGTCTCCAATCATTGTAACACTCCTATGTTCTTCTATAGTCCTGAGATAGACATTTAAAGGTCAGAATAGAAATAGTAAACTCGAAGTGAAAATGGAGGAAATGCCAGATAGCAAAAACGATCCACTTGTATACTTCACTACCCAGAATTCCAGGATAAATTTCAGTTCAGGTTTCTTAAGAATCATCATCGGAAAGTACTGGGAAATACTAAAATTTCAAGGAAATAACTAGAAGCCAAACATAGTTTACTCAAAAACAAAATATTTTCTCTTATAGCAATCTTCCATTATCTTTGGTTTTTCCCTTCTTGGACTCAGTTACTAGAAATTAACTAAGTCTTGAAAATATTAATATTTCAATATTTGTCTTGACTTTTTGGAGAGACAAGGTTCACATAATGTTAGAGTATATTGCTGCAATCATTCTATGTTAATATCATTTGTTGTTAATTTCTTATCATGTTGAACTTACAAATTAAACTTTATCATGATATGCACGTGGAGAAAAACAGTATGATTTCCTTGGTTTAAGCATGCACTGGGTGGCTAGGATGTTTCCTCTGAAGGTAGAGGAGACTGACTACAGCATTATAAAAGCAAATCCTTGCAGTCTATTTTAAACAAAAATCATTCATTACCTACAAGATTTTTCATTTAAAAAATATAGCATGTTTAATCCTGTACTTCAACTTACATTATTAATTATGTTTAAATTATATACATTATGGCATAAATTATGTTTAAATAGCAACTTTGTCCACTTCTGTGTTCAGTCATTAATAACATGGGAAGGAGGTGTGGCCCTGTGGAAGAGTATTCCCCTGGTAAATGAGAAGCTCTGCGTTCACATCTCAGCACCACCAAAGACAGAATGCCAATGTGTCAAACATTAATAACTTTAAAAGACAATAGGTTAACTACACAGCTAACCCATTACTGTTTTACTATAAACTCCCGTATATACAGAGTCACAAACCTTATTTTATACATCATTAGATTATGTTGACAATGTATATATTTATAATGGGACTGGGAAGGTGGCTCAGTGGTAAAGCACTTGCCTTGCATGCATGAGGCCCTGGGTTCGATTCCCTAGCACCACATAAGAAAAAAGGAAAAAAAGCCGGAAGTGGTGTTGTTGCTCAAGTGGTAGAGCGCTAGCCTTGAGCTGAAGAGCTCGGGGACAGTGCCCAGGACCATAGTTCAGGCCCCACGACCAGACCCCCCCAAGCCAAGCCCAAAGAAACATAGGTCCCATGGTTTCCCTCATTTGCAATAGTTAATATATGTATGAGTCAAGCAGAAAAGGTCAGATAAGGTGATGTTAGGAAAATGAACCCTAAGATATGTATTTAAATGGTTTTTTTCTTTCATGCATTTGTTTCTAACGCATTTATATGATTATTTCTTTGTTGCTTTGTATGTCCCTCCCCCACAGTATAACCCCTGCTTTCACTGTATTTGATGTCGGTATAATTTGTGGAGGGGAAGGGGAAAAACAAGTCATTTAAATAAGCATACAGGTGGACCCATTGCAACAATGAGAAGTACAAGTTGTCATGTCAAAAACGAACTTTACAACTTTGGTGGGGGGGGTGGGGGGAGGATGGGGTGGGGGGGAGGCTTGGAAGGGATGGGAAGGGGAAACAAAGGAGGAGGCTACAATGCTTGATAAGAAATGTACTCATTATCTTGCCCATGAAATTGTAACCCCTCTGTACAGTTTTTTTTACAATAAAAAAACAAAAACAAAAAACACAACAAAAAAGAAATACTAATTAATGTATATATTTTTATATATGCACATATTTGCAGATATTTGCATATATATATATATGTATATATATATATATATGTTTGCTGGTTGTGGGGCTTGAATTAGGGCCTGGACACTGCATCTGACCTCTTTTGCTCAAGGCTAGTGCTCTACCACTTTGAGCCACAGCACCACTTTCAGTTTTCAGTGGTTAATTGGAGATAATACCCTTATGGGGACTTTTCAGCCCAGACTGGCTTGTAACCATTATCCTCAGTCCTCAGCCTTTTGAGTAGCTAGGATTATAGGCTTGAGCGACCAGCGCCTGACTGGTTAGCAATTTTTGGAGTGATTTTTCTTGAACTGTGAGAACAGATGAGCAATTATGTTTAGGTGGGTCATCCGACATGCCCTTTCAGCTTGTGAATAGGTTGTGTTTGTTTTTCAATGAACATCTGTTTGACAAATTGAAATGCTCGTTATGATTTATCATTTCCATGACATCCAACATCCAGACAGTAATAAACGTTGATGACTAACTATACTTTTTTGTTTTACCCAGATGTTTGGCATCACATAAGACACCACCTTAGTTTTTCATTAAAAAAATGCTTCTTGAGTCTGGCTCATCATTACAGAGAAAACACTAACTTGATTAACATAATAAATGCTTTCTTTTACTCAATATATGCAAATCTACTGCAAGGTGTCTAAACTATCACCAACAAAATTATACTTAAAAACAAATATAAGATGGGCCTAGTGGCCCAAGCATTCGGGAAAGTAGTTAGGTAAGCAGATCAAAAGTTCAAAGTCAGCCAGAGCTATGTGTGGACACCCTGTTGCAAAACAAAAATAAATTTTTCAACATTCAGCAAATGAACCCAAAGGCCAACTCAAATCCTAATTTTGTATACCCACTGTTAAAATGGGTATATCAGATAGTGTAGTTGGTACTATAAATTGTCTAAAACATGTCTATATTCCAAGTTTGTCCAACAAATATTATTGAAAGAATTTACCATTATACTATAATCATAAATATACAATATTTACAAGCTGGTTTAACCATAGATTAAGTATAGAATTTAATTATAAATACAGAATTTAGATACAGGAGTCACATTTCTTTTAGGACTCAGAAACCTCTTATTTGGATTTAATAGTACTTTGTCTTGAGAATAAAATGTCCATTGTCTATTACACAAATCAAACCAGATTCAAGCACATATTTCTAAAAAATTACATTCATTTTTTGCAGTGAAGAGAATATCTAACACCTGCAAAGTTTTTATGAGAAATCTCTCGGCCCTCCAGCTGAGTATTTCTGCTATTTGATTCTACAACTTCTGCCTCATATCTTTGACCTCTACAGTGGACTCCCTTGGGACTCAGTTCTAGAACATATTATTATGAACTTTCTGGTAGTATCGTGCAGTCTCATGCTTCTAAACTGCAAAACTGTCTCACAAAGCCACACCCTTTTATTTGATCTCCAGAATATTAGGCATGTCTAACTCAACCTCCCCACATAACTTAGTGAATCTTCCAGTATAATAAATCCATAATACCAATCTTGTGCTTCCCTGTTAAATCTTACTGGTCTTCCCTAGTTCACTTAATGGTAACTCAATCATCCCATCTCTCTAGCCAGCTCTGTAGACTGATCCTTTAGTCATCTATTTTCTCGCAGGAAACCCATCAGCACATCTTCTTGGCAGATTCAACTGGCCAGGACATCCTATTGGCTCTACTTTTAAGGTACATCATCTGCTCAGATACTTCTCACACCTCCTTCACTGCTGCTCTCACCCTCTAACCGCTATCATTTACCTCTGAGTCACTGCCAAAGTATCTCAACTACTCTCCTGGTTAAAATATCTTCCCTGCTATGCTTTTCCCAGAGCAACCAAAGCTAGAGGGAAAAGCAAGACTGGGAAATGACTGTTTATGTAATCCAGCTTTCTTTTTGAAAACTATCTAACAAGTAGAGATTTTGGCTGCTGAACCTTCTAAGTGTTAGATAGTTAAATAAATAGTTTCATGAGGTAGAGCCATGTGAGTGAGCTATGGCTTGCTGAAGTAGTAGGAATTCAACTGGTCGTGGACAAGTTTTCCACAACCAATGTCCAGAAAACTTAGGAACTATTTACTCACTACAAAAAGCACAAGTTATCAACACTAGCAAAGGACCCTTAGAGAAAATCAGACAACAAATGTCACATGTAATTCGCTCCCTGGAATTCTGTCTAGCCATACAGACTTCCAGAGACTTCAAAAGCCATCAAGTAAATAATACATAAATTAGTTTCCGTAATGAACTTTTATCAATACTATCACTTGATTTAAGTGACAACAGGATCATAGCAATTAAGCATATATATTATGTTAATGACAATGTCACTTATATATGACATATAAAATGTTAATTTGGTATGGATGGAAACATAGATATTTGAAAGTAAACATCTCTGATTTGATAAAATTTCCAAATGCAGAAGGATAGAAATATTATTCAATAAACTGCTTATTTTAAAGTGCATGGTTTGACAAATTTTGATATAAGTGTATACCTGTGAAAACAACAATACAACTGAGATCATGAACATTTCCATCTGTAATCTCAAAGTTGCTTCTGGACTCTTGTTATCCTCCACTCATCCCAATTGGCTTTCTCCTCTATTTTGTCTACGTAGTGATTTTTTTCTTTCACTCGAGAATAATTTAATAGCATAAACTTTACTCTCACCCACAGTCTGAGTAAGATTTCTAAGAGCGAGCACACTTTTACATGCTGATGCTCCCCTGTGTGAAATCTATTTGCAAAAGGAAGCATGCAGTTTCATGCTAGTATAATCTCAGAGAGGAGGCTTTGGCATACAAGGAAGAAAGTCTAATTTATTAAAATTCTTTTTCAGAAGCTGCATTACAAATATTGTTTGTATAAGTACAGGAAAAAAGAAATCAATTTCTTTCAATAGTCTGTCAATAATCTATAAAAGAACAGTTCATATGCTAGAGGATACAGGACACTTAGTAACTTCCAACTAGAAATTAATCCGCTTAGAGAACTTGTAAGTTTACTTATAAATTTTAAGGAAGGATTTAAACAATATTTTGTGATCTCTTCTCATATAATTTTTAAAAGTTAGCTACAATTTGCAGTAGGCATCATGACAGTGAGCAATAATCACAAATTTTATTTTTTCATGCTGATTTAAGCACTGAAGCACTAAATAAGCTACCTTTCCTTTATCTTTGCTGAAGTGATTGCCTCAGGAAAGATGTGAAATTTTTTTAGGCAATTTATCAATCTTTAATAGTTCAATGCCTCAGAAAATTGAGTCTGGTTAATGTTAATTATAATTTCAAAACATGCTGTTGACAATTTGGTTCAGTCATATCCTTTCCCAGAGGTTTTTAAGTCTACCAATTTAATTAATTTCTTAAAACTCACTTATGATATTAGAAGGAAGCTATGGAACTTTATTAATAAGATACATTTATTTTTCTAAAGCAAAGAATTCCTACATTTTGTTACCACCACCTTCTAGAGACTCCAGCATGACACCAAGTATCAGTTCTAGTGTGTAAAATTTAAGCTGTTTAAAGTAACAAACATCTGCCTCACTGAGAACACAGATTAATATTACTAGATACACTAATTAAGAAATTGTTAATCCTCAACAAGGACTCATGATAAATTAAAAATACTCAGATAAAAATACATCAGCAAGCCACACCATCACAAGAGTTTCTAGTAAAACTCAAAAGTATATTTGCAAAAGATTCTCAGGTCCTCAAAGCAATAAAATAATATATAAAAGAAATATATTTAGAAAGCCTAGGCATACATTTCCACACAGAACAAGTACAATGATGAGGGTGACTCATTTGTTTTTGTTAAGTTCTCTGTAAATAATTATTTCTGAAGATCCATCCCCAGCCCACCATCAGTGAGAGCGGATGGTCTGGGAGGTCTTTTGTGTTGCTCAGCAGGCTAGTTGTGTGTTCCCACCCACTATTACAGCACCACAGGGTTCAGTGTAATTTAGCCTCAGATATGATTAATCATTTCAACACTCAACAATTCTCCTTGAAACGTCTAGCTAAAGGGCCATTCATTGTGGGTTAAAAACATTTTTGCATTCACAAGCTATTTATTTTCATTAAAGGCAATAAGGAAAGTAGTGCAAGAAGACAGAAGATTGCACTGAAGATTGCACTGAATTTTCCTCTATTTGGCCTTTATTTCAAGTCACAGCAAATGCAATAGTAAAAGACTGTCCCTGCTCGAGGTCACTAATTTCCTTGAAGATTTCGCAACCCAAATGTGAAAAGATACACTGGAAAGTCATACCCAGATCACTTGATAGAGGATAAATTAGCTTTCAGACAAAATAGCACCAGTCAAGTCATTGAAAGGAAAAGGTTTGACTTCTAAGGCCATAGAAATCCATCTAAAGTCCAGATGATTGATAGTTTGCTAATCATTATCCTTAAGCAAACAAAAAACAATTGCACTTTGCCTGATTCGTGAATCAAAACTTTCTGAAAACGTATTTAAACAACAATCAGGCATTTTCGTTCAGTCAGATCCTCATACATACAGCCCTGAAAGGAAACAAATGATGTGAATTTTTGTGAGTGACGATGATCTCTCATAGAGCATAGATCCCCCATAGAGCAAAGCTTACTTGATTTGTCTCATTTCCTTTCTGCTTTACCCCACCTCCTTTTTTCCCCAAAGATAAACTGCAAAATCTTTACAAATGTTCTGCATTATAAAATTTCAGTAACTGTTTCCAGAAATCTCAAAATAGTTAAGTGGGATTTGGATACTTAAATAATCTATTTGGGTTATTTTCAGCTGCACCAAAACATGTATCTGAGGGGAGTAAAAAACAATATCATGCATATTTAACTTTTAGAGTTTAGTCATCTTGCTTTAATTTTTAAAGCTAATGGCTATGTGTACTCTTGGCATGTATACCAGTCTAGTAAAGTTTCCTTAAAGCCGGGGTCAGAGTAATTATGGAATAGAGTTATAACTTAAAATCCCAATGTTAAATGCCAGGAAGTGGGCTTATGGATGACTGGTCTATTTAAATGAACTAAATAACTTGTTTCTGTTTTTATATTAATTGAGTGCATGGATTTTCAATTACATCAAATGTTTGAATATGGCACATTTTTTCAGATTTCTTTAAAATCTACATAGAAATGCACATACTGTATGTGATTTGCTATCACAACTTGAGGAGCAGAGGGAGAAGTATCTTACACAAACTTATACAGAGGAAAAGTTAGCTTTCAGAAATGTACATCTAAAGTCCTAGGGAACTTATAGATTAGAAAGTTGCACAGAATGGTACAAATACAAATTAAATGTCTTACATTTTTAAGTTTCATTTTCTTTTTATGTTATATATACCACCTAGACATTTTCCTTGGAAATATTAGAGCTATTAAAATGACATATTTTACTATATTATAGAAAGTTGATGGCCTTCATCTCTTTTATTCAGGTAGCTTCTTTAATAGATTTTTACGATGGCTTTTCTTGGTGATACTGGGGTTTGAACTCAGGCCGTGCCCTTTCTAAGCAGGTGCTCTTGGCACTGAGCCATGTCTTTTGATGGTCATTTTTTGAGATAGGGTCTCCCTCCATGCCCACACATGAACCTGGGTGTGATGCAATCATATTAGACTTCCCATAGTAGCTAGTATAAAAGGTAAGTGCTCTTGCATGGAGTTCTTCTTTAAGAAGGGGTCTCATGAGCTTTGCCACCTCAGCTGGCCTGGAATCACATCCTGCCAGTCTCAGCCTCTCACACAGCCAGTACTGCAAGCAAGAAACACAAGCACTGTGCTGCAGTGACATTTCTATATCCATGTACAATACACTTGCACTAAATTCATACCTTATCAGCTTCATGATTGTGTTTTTAGACAGCTTAATTCCTTCTTTCTCTTCCACTCAGAGAAAGAGGGTTTTTTTGTTGTTTGTTTAAATTTTTTATTGTGAAAATACCATACAGAGGGGTTACAATTACATGGGCAAAGTAATAAGTACATTTCTTATCAAGCATTGTTGCCTCCTCCTTTGTTTCCCCTTCTTATCCCTTAAAGATAAGATTACATCACAGCTTTCAAATATCCTGCACCCTGGGAAACCCTTGTACAAATACCAGACGGCTAAGTTACATGCATACTATCTCTAGGAGGTCAAGAAAAGATGAAGAAACTATATGTAAATGAGAACAATATGGTTATTCACACCATTTGTACCCTGAATCAATAGTTTGTAAAATCATGTTGTTTAATATGACTAGTATTGGGAAAATACGCATTAATACTTGCCCATCTTGGAAAATAAAAGTAACAGAACCTCAAAGAGTTGTCCAAGGTTATAAAATTATTGACTTACTAAGATTCCAAAGCAAGCCTGATTTCAATGGCTGCTTCAGTCCATGACACCACCTGTTACCGTTCTGAACTCTTCCTGCTGTACAGTTCTCAGCCATTCTTCCTTGAGAAAAGACCATAGGAGAGGAAATAGACTGGCAGAACTTCAGATTGAAAACATGGTTTGTGTTTCATAAGGAATTTTAAGGACCGTTTCACTCACTTAAGCATGTCTTTTTGAGATGTATAAACAGCAGCTGGGGAAATATATTTCTTAAAGAAGTCATTTTTATGCATCAGATAAACAAGAAAATATCCAATTCCAGATGCTAATGTGAAATTATCCAGATGCTACCAAATGATCATCTAGAATACCAGGAGCAGAAGAAAACCAAACTGAAAAAATATTTCAAAAGAGAAATCAAAAGTGGAGATAATAATTTGATCATCCCTCTGCTTTTTAAAGCACATGCATGTAGAAAGATCTTTTTTAAATAATGAAAAAGAGTATAGCATTAAATATTTCTAGGCTGGAAAAACTAATGCACATTTTCAACAAAACGTTCTATGACCTTTGTAAAATTTTGCTTAAGTGTTGTTTTTTTGATTAAATAGAAATCCAAGATATCCCAGAGATGACAACAGACAAAAATACAAAAATTGTGCCAATTGATATTGTCATGCAGATGTCACATTTGAATCCAGAATAATAGCTTCCCATTTAACTATTGATTATCCTGGGAATTTTTTTGTGTAGCTTTAGTGCATGAATGAACAAATCAGGCAAACACTATAAAATTCCGAAAGTTTAGCTTCCTGCCACAAATTCAATAGGTATGTGAAGGCTATCTGGTTCATTAATCACAATAGCTAGTCTAATAACTTGCTTTCCACTTTCAATTCCTAGATATAATGTATCTGATTTGGCTGTTTAAATGGAATACTTTATACATGAGCTTATGTAATGTAAATCTGAAATAGAGAAACAGACGTTCAAGAATAAGTTGTATTTTCTCCCACATGGAATTTAATAGCTTTCAAGTCATTTTTAGTACTAACTTCCAACCATCTAAACCACTGTGGGGAAAAACAAAAACAAAACACAATATTGGGGAGCTGGGCTTTATGGCTCACTCCTTTAGTTGTAGCTACTCAGGAGGCTGAGATCTAAGGATTATGGTTCAAACCAGGGCAGAAAAGTCCCTGTGAGCCTCTAATTTCCCAATTAACCACCAGAAAACCAAAGTAGTAGGGTGTGAGCCTTGAGCACAATAGAGCTCAGAGACAGCACCCAGGCCTTGAGTTTAGCCCCACAATCAACAACGACAACACAAAATGGGGGAAGATTTTGAATATATACCCTGAATTGCCAGGACCGCAATCTTTTGCCTATATATGTATACTATCTAGCTGGGATGACTGACAGGCACATATTACTATGCACAGAAAGTTATTTATTCAGTGGTAGTCTTGAGAATGTTTTGTCCATGTTGGCCTTAGATGATTTTTCCACCTCTGGAGTAGCTAAGATTATAGGCATGAGCCACTACATCTGGCTGAGATACTTTTTCCAAAGCAATTAAAACAAATACCATTCTTGTTATCTGATTCAAAACAAAGCAAACAAACATGCAAAAACTATTTGTATTCCTATCAACAAACATCTTTTTGTAGTTTCCCTCTTTAGGGATTTGTATGACTTATAATTCCATCAATGGGAATAACAAGAACTTCATTAGGGTTTTGAATCTGTAGCTGTTCTTCAAACTTAAGAGTCCTGTAAGAGGATGTCTTGTTTACTTTTGTTTCTGCAGCTGTGAATGTCTGATAGAGTTGTAGGAGCTGTATTCTTTTCAAAATAACCCACATCTTTTTTCCAGAGGAGAATATTAAAATAGTGTTTGGTTCAGTATATATTCAGCAATGTATGAATACTCCTGACCTAATTATTTTGTAGCTTTTCAGCTCCAGTTTGCATGTACCTTAGGCTGTGTCAGTCCTCTCATTTGCAAGTATATAAATAACATATATTGTATATACATACGTATTGTATATATCACATTTGTTTTTATTTGATCTGATTCCAATTTTGAAGTAAAAAAGAACCTTGATGTGGTGTTTCTTTTATGATGTTGCAACAAAATTTTGTATTATTGGAAGCACCTGCATCCATTCCTCCTACATTGGGCCTTTGTGTCCTTGGGCAGATAAAAATATCATTTGGCTGAACAGTTACCTGTGCTGTATTCAGGGGGAAAAAAAGTCACCAACGGTGCTGTTTCTCCAATGAGAGGGATAAAATGTCCTGCAACAACTTTCCTTTTGATCTTAATGTGCGGCCTTTTGCAGGACAGGACTGAGGATGGCTGACATTCCTGGCTCCCTCTACGGGGAACTTTCAGCAGAGGCTCTGTTGGGGAAGAGACATGCCAAGAACTCCATGATGCCTCAGACACCATGTTTTCCATCATTCACTTCTCTCCTGATGGTTTGTCTTCCTTGAGAACCTGATTTGCAGTCTTCTATCCATAATTAGATGCTTTTTCTATGGTTACAGGAAGGATTTTGTTTGTTGGCTTACTATTTTCCTTATACAGGGTCAAGCTTTACATGGAGATGTGTTTTAGAAAATGCGTTGTTGAGTGATTTCATTGTGGCATGAATGCCATTGGTGTATTTCTACAAACCTATGTGGTATGGCCTACTTCACATCTTGTTTCTGTGATGAAGGAGGTGTGGTGTGTACATACATTCAGTAGAACCTAGATCTAGGACTGTGGTAAATCACATGAACTAAATCAAGCACGAGAGAAAACAAAGCAACCAAGGAGATAAAGCAAGCTTTAGATGTTTGAGGTTGTTGTTAGAATAGAATGCTTTGTTACAGTTATTTTTCTTTCAATAAAGAGTACATTCTAAAATCATGTAAGAATAGGAGTATGAACTTGACAATAAAATTAAATTTAAAAAAAGAATAGTATCATCTGGGTGCCAGTGGCTCAAATCTGTAATCCTAGCTACTCAGGAGGCTGAGAGATCTGAAAATCACAGTTCAAAGCCAGCCTGGGTAGGAAAGTCTGTGAAACTCTTTTCTCCAGTAAACTACTAAACATTCCGGAAGTGGTGCTGTGGGCTCAAAGAGGTTTGAGCACAAAGAAGCTTAGAGACTGAAGGGTTAAAGTACTTGAGGCAGTGACCATTTGTTGCATGTTTCAGAGCAGAGAAACACGTGGTGCTAAAACACCTGGTTGTGTGCCTTTATAAGCCCTGTAAATCCTTAGCTTCGGGCTCTCCTCCTAGGCTCCGCTGTGTCGGAGTGTAGGACAAGGCCCGAGCTGCAGCTCCTCTAAATAAAACCTTAAAACAGCTGTAAAGTCTGACTCTCGGTGGTCTTCTTGGTGGGGTCCTGTGACTTGGGCACAACAAGACAGCACCCAGGCCCTGAGTTCAAGTTCCAAGACTGGAAAAAAATAAATAAAAAGAAATAATATAGGAAAGACAGAAACCAGAAATAGTCATTGATGACCATTGTCATGTGCTATGACATATGACATAGAAAGTACATATGAAAGCAAAGTGGGATATACCAATGCCAACAGAAACACTGGTAATTTGTGCTATCAGTGACCAAGTCATGAGCTGGTCAGAGTTTTTTAGCTGCATTATAATTCTGTGGGTCTACTGTAATATATGTGGTCTGCTGTTCAATGAAATATTACAGTGCAGTGCATGTTGGTACTTGTTTATTTTACTTCAAGGATTAATAACATTTATTATTAAAAAAACAGGTCAGGTAAGTGATTTAAAAACTATTCTAATATTGAAAATCTTCCAAGTTAGTGGCAGTAGACCTGCTATTGTAGTTGGTTTAGTCTAAGGATGCATTATTTTTTTACTGTCTTTTTTCATCTATTTATAGTTATTAAATAGATGGGTTATAGTTACATAAGTCAGATAAAGAATACAATTTCTTTTTGGAAAATGTCACTACTTACCCTGTTCTTTCTCAACTTTGCCCTCCCATCCTCACCCACAAGTTGTGTAGGTCATTTCCAACATACTGCCCAGTTAGTATCACTGCTGCATTTTTTCACCCTTTGCGCCACCATTTCTGTGCCCCACATACCCTCCCAAAGACAGATTAACAAACAAGACAAAAAGGAATGAAAACAAAAACAGCAGCAAAGAAAATAAAATCTTATTTCTATTTTCTGGAGATCATTTCAATAAATATCGTTTTATATGGCCACATGCACATAGCTATTGTGTCTATGTGATACTCTCTTAAGAATATCCTCCTTCGGCCCATTCTGTGTGAATGCCTACTTGTATAATTTATCATGGAAATTTTTTCTTTTACCATCCACTGTGTTTATGTGTAGATTTATAGACACAATCTTGTTACCACATATAAGGGAAACCATGCAATCTAAGTTTCTTTGTGTCTGGATTACCTCACTTATATATATATATATATATATATATATATATATATATATATACACACACACATCTTTCCATTTCCTTATCAATGGTACAATATTTTTCTTTCTGATAGAGGAGTAGCATTCCATTGTGTATAGATACCACATTTTCTTCTATTCATCCACTGAGGGACATTTAGGTTGCTTCCATATCCTGGTTATGGTAAATAATTCTGCAATTAACATGGTTGTTCTGGTAGCTTTAGTGTCATCTTGTTTGTGGTCTATTGGATAAATAACCATGAGTAGAATTGCTGGGTCATAGGGAAGCTCTACGGTTAGTCTTTGAGAAACCTCCATACTGATTTTCAGAGAGGCTGAACAAGTTTACATTCCCACCAATACTGTGGCAGTGTTCCCTTTTGGCTATATTCATGCCAGCATTTGTTATTATTAGTTTTCTTGATCAGGGTCATTGTAACTGGGGAAGAGTTGGAAATGGCTCATATAAGCAGCATAGTCTTGTTAGTAAGCACCATTAGTAGACTGTATGCCCTAGCACAAGACAACACACTCTAAATGCTGAAGTACCAGTTATTTTGTTTTTGGCTTTTTTCTCTCTATTTGGGTTTGATCAGTTCCCTGATGCTTTTAGCTCACCATAACCTCCAGAAAAATGTGTATGCTTTTCTAAGTGTGAAATCTTGGCCAAAAAAAAGACATCTATCTTCTGGATTGGCTTATCTGTGACAGTAATTTAGAAGTAAAGGATTATATCAGGTGTTTGTGGGGAATTATTAATGTCTTATCTACAATGTAAGGTTGTTAAATCACTGGGGAAAAAGAGGGGTCTAAACACTGGTTCTCTAACAACACAACTCCACTGCTTTAAAGAGTGGGCCCCACAATAAGTGAGCACCCTGGGGGAAAAATAGTGAAAGAACGGAGACAAAGCCTCCAATATTTTCATTTATTATGGTGATGAAGGTCTTTATTTTAACAAACACATAAATTAATATATAGGCAAAGAATTCTGCTGCCCTGAAATATGTTTCTCTGACCTTTCTGAAGGCAGAAGTAGACATTTAAAATGGAATTTTCTCATTCTAACATTGTTTTACAGCTCAGTACAGACAGAACTGCAACCCAATTTATTCATTTATTCAGTAGCTGAAGTAATCATGGTGAGTCAAAGCAGTTGCTACAAACTAAGCATGCCCGCCTTCACTTTGCCACCTGTCACTCCCTCCCCCCCACCCCCGACATGTTTGATGTAGCAGCCATGTAGTTCATGCCATCTCCAGACTCCGTGTGTGTGTGTGTGTGTGTGTGTGTGTGTATGTGTGTGTGTGTGTGTGTGTGTGTGTTTCTCCATCCCTTTATTACTCTCTTGGTCTTTCTTGGTCTCTCGGTTTCTCTAGTCTTGATATCTCTTGTTCTTTTGGTGTCTGTCCCTGTCTCTCTCTCTCCCTCTCTTTCTCCCTCCCTCTTTCTCTTCCCCTCTCTCCCTCCCCCCTCTCTTTCTCTCTCTCTCTCTCTCTGTTGCCTTATATCTGTCTCAGTCTGCTTGTCTGTCTTGTCTGTCTCTCTGTTGTTCATCTGTCTATCTTTCTCTCTTTCTCTTCTCTGTCTCTGTCTGTCTCTCTCTCTCTCTCACACACACACACACACAACTCCACATTCTTTCACAACTCCACATTCTTTCACTAAGCCATTTCAGTATTAGCAATGTCTTTACCATCTCTCCCTTATTTGATGCCCCCAAATATGATATACTTTATCCCCTGTACCTAAGACAGTGCTGCCCACATAGATATCTCACATTTATTAGAGGAAGAAACAGCTAAACATTAAGTTCTGTTCCTTGGCTTATGTATACTTGTGAAATTTATTTGTAATATCAAATCATTTGTAGCTGGAGCTGAAACTGTATCCCAGTCATATTTCTGGTAGGCTATCTTTTCAGGAAAGCATTTGCTTTGTAGTGATAAAAGTGTACAGAAAGTTCCTCTACTATATCTAATACAACATAAAGGTTTATCTCGTTACAAGATAAATGGGTGTAACATAACAAATTGTAAGAAGAAAGAGCAAATGTTTTTCTTCCATTGAAGTAAGGTGGAGATAAGAAAGACAGAAAAATTAAATCACTACTCTGACCTTTATTTCTATATAGAGCTTTTATTCCTTGACATAATCTTTAAGAGTTTTCATGAATAATCTTGCAATAAAGTAATTCATCCTGAAGAGAATAGTTGATAAGTGCCCAAGCATATATGAGGTCTAAAAATATGTGAGATACTTCTAAAAAGGTGGCAGCTGTCACTCTTGGAACAGAGAATATTTATATATGTGATCACATTATACATGCCAGGGAACTAGAATGTTTTATTTCTGTGGAAAAACAGATATACAGATAGTTGTGTTATAATATATCAACCCATGCCATGTAGCTCCAAAACTTATTACTACTAACTCAAGTTCAATTTCTGTATAGTTTTCCATGATTCCTAATGTAGCCCCATATGTATATGTTATTGGGCTTCTCTCCTTTTCCCAATAAAATTAAGAAATTGGGCTGGGAAGGTGGCTCAGTGGTAGAGCACTTGCCTTGCATGCCTGAGGCCCTGGGTTCCATTCCTCAGTACCACATAAGCAAAAAGAAAAAAGCCTGAAGTGGTGCTGTGGCTCAAGTGGTAGAGCGCTAGCCTTGAATGATGAGCTGAGGGACAGTGCCTAGGCCCAGAGTTCAGGCCCCATGACTGGACCCAAAAAAAAAAAAAAAGAAAAGAAATCAAGTGCAGTATTCAATATTCACTATTTACTTCATCCAGAAACAAAAACTTTATTAAAAATACCTAGCATGAATTAATATACTTACAAATTAGTGTTTCGGTGAAATTGTTTGAGATCTCTTTGATGTTTTTGCTAAAATATTTTAATTCAGCTAAAGGGTATATTTAGGGCAGCTTCTGTAAGCATTTTTCTTCAGTTAGGGTGTATATTTGTTGAAACCTTATGAAACTGCATTTTATTTACAGAAAAAGCCAAACATTTGCAATTTCATATGGATCAACCTAATATGAGGGTTGGTTTTAGAATGTATTCATCAGCTGAATAGGAAAATAAATATACATGCATATATATATATATTTACTGAAAGAATCCAGAGAACAAACTCACACAAGGGAAATACAATTTTCCAAATTATAATCTTGCCAGGGTTGCATTCTCCTTTGCAAAATGAGTATTGTAGGATTTTGTTGCCCATGATTAAAATTTGAATTGTATGTCTTATATACTTTCAGGTAGCAGAATTCAGCAATGTTCTTCATTTATGTATTTCCAATGAAAATATTTGGTTGCATTCTGCTATGTTGCAAAATAGTACACATCCTCAGGCTAACGGGCTCTGCTGTAGATTTTTCTCCAGTTTTCATTCCGTAGCAGGGGACCAGGTAAAGTAGCTCCTGATGCCTTTTTTGAAGTTAGCTTGTAAAGTGCTATCATCACTATTCTACACTGGGGTTACTTGTCTCAAGGACTTTTGATGATAACTTAATTGTTGAAATAGTTTCCCTAAGGATTCGAGCATATTTAATAGCTTCAACATCCTTTGTTGTATTTTCAAGTATACTTGGGCAATAAAGATAATAGTAGTTATCTTTCCTGTGTGAGGCTGATTAACTGACACCAACACACCTTTTCATTTCCCAGTAGATTGAGTGAATGGCACTTAATTATCCACACAGTGTCACACAAGGGCTTGTGAGCAATGAAAAGTACACATTTAGAAGAGAGCTGATTGGACCAATGGGCTCATTTTATGAAATGGAATGATTATGAGGCTTGCTATCAGAAGATATGAACCAGATATTAATACTGAACATTTACTACCATGTGACCTTGAACATATTACTTAACCTTCACCTATAAGGTAAGCATAATACAAGATTTTGTCTTCAAGTATTTCCAAAGATTTGATGAAAATCAACTGAAGAGTGGACAGGAACTTTGTATCTAACTAAGAATCATAAACAATAGGATTACTACCAATATTATTGGAAACAAAAATAAGCTCATCTATTAATCCACTTTCTTTGCTTAGAATTTACTTGGTGTACCTTGTGTGTATGTGTGTGTGTGGGGGGGGGGGGTGCCTGGACACTGTCCCTGAACTCTTTTGCTCAAGGTTAGTGCTCTACCACTTTGAGCCATAGTGCCACTTCTGGTTTTTTGAATAGCTAATTGGAGATAAGAGTCTTATCAGGACTTTTATTTTTTTGGCCAGGGCTAGCTTCCAACTGTGATCCTCAGATCTCAGTCTCCTGAGTAGGCAAGACTACAGGTGACAGCCACCAGCACCTGGGGATTTACATTTGAACTAAAGGATTTGAATCTAATTTGGTAATATGAAATAAAACTGCCAAGACTCATCAGATCTTGCATGTTCAGCCCTTCTTTCAAAGGCACATTGGCTCAGGAATTTAGACTTGATTTTCAATGCTACAAGATGACTAAAGTCTCAGAAGCAAAAACAGGTGAAATGGAGGCCTGTGCATATACAGAGAGAAAATAAGAGAAATCTATCACGTAGAGAATTCCAAGTTTTCCATGCCCAGGAGATTTTCTGAAAACAACTGACACACAGAGGAAAATGTTTAGTTTTATACCTTTCTGATAGTTCAAGGATACAATATCTTGACTTCCAATCACAGCTGCAAAATGACTAGCTATGGGAAACCTGAAGGATTGTTTATTTTTACTCTTCTGTATGATATTTTCCTCAACTTCAAAGTGTGACAAGTATTCTAAAAGTTCCTTTTTATCCTAGCTTTTGCTTGCATGGGTATCCGAAATAATAGCCCCCAAAATATTACAACAAAAATTCTGGAAAGTTTTCCACTTTAAGTTGTTCACATTTGTGATTTCTGGGTAGCATGACAAAACCTTCAGCATCTGGTTCCACCCTGTTCCAAACCACCTGGGATATGAGTCATTCTTTTGAGCAGCTTATCTGTAATAAATATTTTTCCACAAGTTACTCAGCGAGAATGTGTCTCGTCCAATCACAGTATTTGTGTTCAAGTAACTTTCATGGTACCTAAAAATGGACTCAAAGTCCAAGAGTAGCTGTGCCTGACAACTCTTTTGTAGAATAATGTTGTAACTGCACAATTTTATTATTCACAATGATTGTTAATCGTTCACTATACGTATAGTATACTATACGTATACTAATGTATTAAATTAAACTTTATTATAGGCATGCAGGTAGAAGAAAAACAGTAGAATAACAGGGTTCAGTGCTCACTACAATTTTAGATATCTGCTGGATGTTTTAGAATGATTCATTTGATACAGAGAAGAAGGATTACTATACATGAAATAATACTGATAAAACTTATAGGACATCACTTGTCATAAAATTAATGTGCAATTATTATTAGCTGTCATTATGAGCTTCCTAGCACTGTGTTAACCCTATATCATCATTTGCAATCCTACTCCTGCATGTTTATACTTCAGAAAATGGTTTTTTTTGTGTGTTTTTTGTGTTTTTTTTAATTTGCTTTGTTTATTTCTTCCTTCAGTCTACTTAGTTGCCTCTGCCTGCTTGACAATCATTCCAACAATTATATGGCTCTGCACTTTATCCAGCCAGAGGCAGCTCAGACATCCCAATTAGGGGAGTCTTTAAGCCAATATCAGATAGAGAGCTAAGAGAATTTGTGTATTATATTTTATGGGTTGCATGGGGCATTGCTTGATCACTAGCCATGTGAAATCTGCAAACCTTTCTGAAAGCCTAATCTAGTGAACTCCCACATCCCAAGAACAGCATCATTGCTCTGTTCCTTCTACTTTACCCTTGACAGGAGCTACCCTTCTCCTCCATGTTAGAGAAACTAACAAGAATGGAATCTTAGGGAGAAAACACAAATTAAGAGACTAGGTGATCTTAATGTGGTGGAATTGACATTTCCGAGAGAGGAGAAGGGTAGCTCCTGTCAAGGGTAAAGTAGAAGGCACAAAGCAATGATGCTGTTCTTGGGATGTGGGAGTTCACTAGATTAGGCTTTCAGAAAGGTTTGCCCAGGATTAACAATGGGGTTTGCTCAGGCAAGTGAGTTGTTGAATATGTGGCTTGCAGATTTCTCTGACAAACTTAGTATTTCATCAATATTATATTAATATAAAAAAGATTTCCTCAAATTTTCTAAACATGATGTTTTGTGTGTGAATGTCCAGTAGGACATCCCAAAAGTAGTCACCATAAAGAAAGGAGGGCTAACAAATTTCACTATATCTTCATTAGAAAAGTATATATTCAAACTATCATAATAAAAATCCTTAAATGCACTGTTGATTTTACGTGTGCACAATACTGTGTGAACAAGCCAATCCAAATGCTCTGTGCCTTCCAGCAGGAGGCGTACCATTTCATTTCTTGGAGGTTGCTGTATATTCCACTTGCAAAGGGCAACGTTACATTGCCACAAATGGCGTATTATCTGACTCAATGATGGTCAAGACAAGAACTATTCTTAGAGATACAAACTCGGAAGCTCCAAATACTTATCTATGTAAATCTCTCTGTTCATAAGAGATATATTAGTACTAGCCTTCTACCTTTTCCTACAGGAGCAATTCCAAGGGTAATTTCGAAAGGCTAATTCCTCCCTTCTATTCCCACATCTCCACACAGACTCACACATGAAAATCATACCATATCCTTTATATGAATATATCAAAGCAGAGTCTCCAATTCATTTTTATACATGTTTGATTTTGTTTCTTTTTTCCCCTGTAATTTGCAATTCTAAGAATCACCATAATGTCAGATGATGAAAAAAATAAGGAAAATATTGTGTCTCTCTCTATATAAAATTCTGTCACATAGCAAATCAAAATAATATCAAAGCTCTACATATAGTCTACAAAAAAAGAAAGAAAAAAGGATCTTCAAGGATTAATACTGGTTTCTCCAGGGATTTTAGTGCAAGAGTACCATGTTTCAAAAGCAAACTCAAAAGAAACCTAAGTTCCATTGAGTTGTCCTCCTGAGAGTGGAATGGGATGGTAAGGAAAATGCATGTAAATAACTTAACGGTCTCTGTAGGAGGAAATTGGGGCAAAATCACCATGGTAACCATGAATATTTAGTTACTGCTCTAGTGGCAATCCAAATAAATTAAAAGTAATAATCCTAGTCACAGACTGAGAAAAATCACACCTAATAGAAAACAAACAAACAAATAAACAAATATGGATTACAATTTACATCCTGGAGTCCCTTGAACATTGTCATCTACATAGCCCATCCTCCTTAACATCATTAAAGCAATTCATCTCCCAATCACCCCTTCAACTACCAATAACTTAGTTATAGTTCAAAGATTATATACCCAGCCAGGTGCCGGTGGCTCATACCTGTAATCCTAGCTACTCAGAAGGCTGAGATCTGAGGATCGTGGTTTAAAGCCAGCCCTGGCAGGAAAGTCTGTGAGACTTTTATCTCCAATAAACCATTCAGAAAACAGGAAGTAGTGCAGTGGCTCAAGTGGTAGAATGCTTGAGCTGAAGAGTTGACAGTGCCCAGGCCCAGAGTTCAAGCACCATGACCGAAAAAAAAATGTTATTTACCCAGCTTGAACTCACTCAGAAATTTGGTTCACAAAGCTCTGCAGTGTCCCGAGGTAGGAAAAATAGTACTCTCATTCTTAGATTACAAGTAGTCAGAATTGTCAGTATTTATTTCCTTAAATAACTGGTATACTATTCCTTTCTAGGGTTTGAAAGAAATAGCTGAAGAGTAAGTCAGAAATAAAAACATCAGAATCACCAGGAATACTTGCTTAACATATGCACAGGACTTTCTGAACCCTTACCAAAAATCTCTGGTCTCAGAAATATCTTTTTCAAATGCTCCTAGGCAATTTTCAAGCAAAGCCTCCTTCTCAGTGGTACTTCTGAGAGGATGTCCTTGCTACGAGTTCCCAGTAACATCTGGCACAGATGATTTTGGCAGAGGCAGCATTTGGGTGATGATGGTAAATGATGATGGCGCTGACTCCCTGTAGCTCTGCTGGAAAGCAAGTCTGTGTAGCTGGGACCCACCAGAGGGCTTTTTTTTGGTATGTCTGGCCTCATAGAATAATGGAGACCTCCTCTGGTCTGTTGTTCACATCCTGCAACAACTATTAGTGAGCTTAAGATCATTCTTTCAAAGCAGAGGAAAGCAGGTCCCTGCTGAGCACTCTTGGTACTGATGATACAAAATTGCCCTTCTAAATGAAACTCTTAAGGCTTTTGCTGAAAGCATCCTTTTGTTTGCAGCCTGGATAACATAACATAGGCAATCTCTCCATGGCCCTCCATTATCCCTCCTTTCCCAGGCTCTGAGACTCCATACCCCTAGGATTATTTCCCAGATCAAGTGAGTTTCTTTTCTCCTTTTAGGGACAAGTCCAAGATAGTAGAATAAAGAATTTTAGTCTCTCTTTCTCTGTCTCTCACTGTCTCTGTTTCTTTGTCTCTCTGTGTCTCTGTCTGTCTCTGCCTCTGTGTCTCTCAATAGTAATTAAATATCTTTTTTCTTGGGAACTGGTTGTATACCCTAAAATATCCTGAGAGTAAACCATATGATAAGTAAGCTCATTGATTTTGTGAAGGCCATGTGAGATAGAGAACAGAGGATGGTCTGATCCAAACTAGGAAAGGTAATGAGAGTGTTAGAACCACACTGACAAAGAAACAATAAGAAACATTATAGACATTACGTGTCTATAAATGAAGGCATAGACAGAGACAATATGGAACATGAAACCCATGGAGTGAAGAGCTAGAACATTCCTTATTGAACCAATGAAGACTTTACCTAAAGTATGTTTCAGTTCCCTAGAAAAATAATATTATAGAACATTCTAAAAGTTTAGGCATATATTTCCAGAAATTTCCAGACAGTTGATAGTTTAATTGCATCCTTAAAAATATAAACATTGTTGTTGAATAAGTTGTTATGATTAATACATGTTAATTTAATGGATAGACTTTAAACTACTCTATTTTTTTATTTCTGACTTTAACCTTATATTTAAAAATGTTATGAGCTCTATGTGTAGTCTATTGAAGAACCCCCATTCTGTTTTCCAGAATGGTTGAACAAGTTTACATTCCCAACAACAGTGCAGTAGGGTTCCCTTTTGGCCACATCCCCATCCAGCATCTCTAGTTATTAGATTTTTTTTTGATTATAGCCATTCTAACTGGTGTTAGGTTGAATTTCAATGTTGTTTTGATTTGCATTTCTTTTATGGACAGAGAAGTTGAACATTTCTTCATGTGTCTATTGGCCATTCTTATTTCCTCTTCAGAAAAAGTCTCTATTTAAGTCTTTAGCCCATTTATTAATGGGGTGGTTGTTTCTTTGAGGATTTGTTTTTGGAGGATTTAATATTTTGAGTTCTAGCAATCCCACTTCTGGGCATTTATCCAAGTGATCACAAACAAGGCCATACTAATGCTACCAGCACAACTCTGTTTATTGCAGCATTATTCACCATAGCTAAGATACAGAACCAACCCAGATGCCCTCAGTAGATGAATGGATCAAGAAAATGTGATATATATATATATATATATATATCACATTTTCTTATGTATATATACATATAAAATGGAATTCTATGCTTCCATCAGAAAGAATGACAATGCCCCATTTGGTAGGAAATGGAAAGACTTGAAAAAAATCATATTAAGTAAAGTAAACCAGACCCAAAAAAACATAGGTCCCATGCTTTCCCTTATTTACAATAATTAGTATATGTCTAGGATAATCTTACAGATGAGCAGAAAAAGTCAAAAGCTATGTACATATGACCATATAAGATGATACTAAGTGAAATGAACCCCAAGATATAGACACAAGAGGTCTTTCTTTGTTGCTTTTAATGTACTATGTGATTTTTTGGTTGTTTCTTTTGTATGCTCTTCCTCCTGGGTATATCCTCTGTTGTCACTGCATTTGATTTTAGTACCCTGCGTCTTGTATATACCTTTTTCTAATCTGGGGAGGGGAAGGTAAAAATGCTGGAAAAAAATGCTGAAACAAGGACACAAGATGATTCATTGCAACAATGACACAAGACACTGTTGGACATGAACTTTACAACTTGGTGGGGGAAGAAGTGGGGGTGGGGAGGGAAGGGATAGTAGGAGAAAAACAAATGACAGGGTAACAATGCTTGACAAGAAATGTACTCCTTACCTTACTCGTGCAACTGTAACCCTTCTTTTTTTTTTTAAAATAAGTTTTTTATTGTGAAGATACTGTACAGGCATTCAACATAATTATAAGAAAACATAATTGAGTAAATGCTATAAAACATCTCTTTAACATGTCTTAAACATCTTTTAAAGTCATTCATGGATCAGAGGTAATTGAGAAAATATGTAGTACCCTGAATTTGATTCCAGGATAATTTAATATTAATGTACCAAGGCTAACCTCTCAATTTTGTCAAATGCATTGTGTAAAATATTATCCTTTGGGCTAGCTGAGTGAACTGAGAGGAGAATTTTCTCTTCTCTTCTGATATTTATGTAAAATCAACACGGTTCCAAACACAAAAGATTTTTAAATATGCCTGTATGACTTAACTTCTTTTGATAGAGCAGAAAAGGGCCAACATGCTCAGTGACAACAACTAGAAAAGCTGGATAAAATATAGACAAATATTTCTTTCAAGCTACTTGAGTGATACCAAGTAGATGAAGAACTCCTGCTCAACGAAGGAGGTGATGATGTGAAGAGGTGATTGGTGCCAGTTTTGGTCCTATGGACATCTTCCTGTCCAAAAGTTATGGCGGAGAGAATGGACAGTGCTTTCTACAGCAAGGCTATGAGAAGAGGACAAAAGTTGGATGTGATGTAGGAACCTACAGAGGTTGAACTTTGTTAAATCTGTGCATGTTGGCTGCATCTCCAAAGGCAAGTAGTCTCAGAATGAGAATAACTTGAATCAAAGCAGCAGACATCTCACATCTAAGTGTCCCATAAAGCTAAATTATTTTAAGAGGCCCCAAATGCCATGGGGTAGTAGCAGTTCTAAAAGCTCCTCACAAGGTGAAGATAATATGCCATTCCTTTGATCATTTCTACATTTATCTTTCAATACAACTTCTGTTAAATGAAGTAATTAGGTACAAGAGGATAGGATATAAAATAGTATGAAAAGAATCAACGAATGAAACAGTACAAGATAAACTAGCAACAAATTCTCTGGCTTTTAAACAAAGAGCTTTAAATCATTGTTACTTTGTGCTCAAGGGAACAAACTAGGCTATTGAAAGTTTAAATATATATTATATAAATATTATTAAATATATTATTGTTAAATATATTATTACTAAATTAAAATTTTAATATGAACAAAATTTCAATGTAAGATGAAAATTCCATGTTTCTGTCTGAAAATGAACCAGAGAAATTCTAGAAACTAACAAGTATGAGAACTACAGTTAGAATGATATGAGTATCTTAATACATTTTACATAGATGACGAGAATTAGAACCATACTAGGAGAAAATATCTAGAATATTTCTATACAAAAACAAAGTATACAATCACAGAAAAGTCTATAAGATACAAAGTGTAAGATATATTGTATGTGCAGTAAGAGGTTCTATATTTATTTATTTATTTTCTGGTGCTGGTTGTGGGGCTTGAACTCAGAATCTGGGTGCTATCTCTGAGCTTTTTGCTAACAGCTAGCACTTTACTACTTTAACCTCCTACTTCCAGCTTTTTGATAGTTAAGTGCTTATATGAGTCTCATGACTTCCTGTATAGGCTGGATTCAAATCACAATCCTCAGATCTCAGACTCCTGAGTAGTTAGGATTATAGGCATGAGCTATCAGCACATGGCTCTAATTTATTTTTATTAAAAATTATTTTTTTTTATTTTTAAACATTTTTTCTACAGAGGATCTGCCATTCAACAAACATTTTATGAATATAATGGACTTATGGAGGAAAGTAAATGGAGAGGAAGTAATAACTTGAGAACAACTAGTTGAACTTTTCTTTGACTGATGAAAGATATCACTCTGCAGATATGTCAAATGAGATTAAGTTGAATCCAGAAAGAAAATGGTATAATCTAGAATAGGCAGAACTGGGCTGGCAGAACTCTGAGTCTGTTCCTTCTAACATGTAAAATATTCCACAAAACAAACTGTAAAAAGAGCAGACACTCCAGGAAGACCCCGAGTTCAATTGTTATTCATATACCCTATCACTCTGCTACTAATATGTTGAATTACTTTCTGTTTCTTACTTTAATTTCATTCTTATGCAAGAGACAGATTGACTTAAGAAAACATATCACAAGAAAAACTGAATCAGTTGTTTAATTGTCACCATCCATGGGTGGTTTTTTGGGAATGCTATTTTGGAGCAAAAGCAATCTAGCTGTTAAAGACACAGACAAGTAAGTAAACATGTCTGGATATTCCATGTTGTCATCTAGATGTATTCTAAAGACCAGATCTTCCTACAATTAACATAGGAAGGATATGACAAGGGGCTTGTATATAACTTATAATTACATGTTTATTAAAATATATTTTATATTGCTCACCCAGTTTCTGAAATGGACCTTTTTAAATGATAAAGTATAGCTTCGAAATATTAGAGAATTATTCATCCTGAGTAGACACTGGATCCAGGAGAAAAACTAGATACAGATATTCTTTCTGTATTCCCTGCTTCCATATTCTTAGGCTGAACTGCCCAAGAATTGGCTGCTTCTGGGCACAAAGCAGGTTGAACAGTTGTTTGGCTCACTGCATTTGACTCCTAGTCCTTTTGCAGATTGAGACCTCTGCCAAGAGCTCCATTTGGAATGTTTTTCCCCCAGACTGGTATTTTTGAACATGGAATTTGAAATTGAGTGAGACACTAGTGTACATTCATGGAATAACATTGACAAATGGAGTCTGATAGATGTATGTCAGAAACCTAACTTTCCTCCCAATGTGCTCAGAGACATCCCTAGACCGGCTTGGGAGAGCATGACAGAATATGAGTGTAAGTATATGAAGGATGGCACTAGCACAAATAGAGGGCCAGGCGGAAAGAATATCAAACATTCATAGAGACAGTCCTCAACTTCTAACAGGTATGGCCTAGGAACCTTTTTGACCTTAGCAATGAGAACAGGTAATACACACTCAGTAGAACTGTATTTTGAATTTTGGCAGTGGGTCTTCCCCCAGGTTGGTGATGAGTGTGTGGTCTCCTCTCACTATGCTCGGCAGTGGCAGTGAGCTGGAACTCACAACCAGACATGACCTTGAGAAGAAACAATCAATGTGGAATGTGCTGTAGTAGACTGTGTGTCCATTTTTTCTTTAATTTGGACAATTTTGTGTTTTTTCATGTTCACGAAGCATTCATCTGTTTTCCTGTCACCACATAACTCAGCTTTTCACTTTTGGTATAGGACTCAATAAATTGCATAAGCTATTCAACACTTCATTAAGAAATGGGCTGTCTGTTAGACAATTTTGTCCGTGGTAGGTTAATGTAAGTAGTCAAAGCAGGTGTAAAGTTGGCTAGGCAGAGCCATGTTAGCAGAGTGGATGTATTAAGGTCATTTATAACATGATCTTTTTAACTTATGGTGGCATTTTCAGGATATAATCGTATGGCTAGTTAAGGAGAATCTGGTTAAGCAAGTAGAATGAAAGGTGGTAAGCCACCTATACTAAAGAGACAGGTCAGGAACAGATATAAAAAGGTATTAGGGAGTTCAAGAGGCAGAAAGTCAAGGTTTGGATATTTGAGAGGAGATGAATAAATATTATTGTGTCATTATTAGTGGTTCATTTGATCATATTTATTATAGTGTAGGATAATGATTATTTACTTAAGTAACTAGATCTAGAGCACAAAAATAATTACAAGAAATCCATGGTTTGGCTAAATGTAAATGTAAAGGCTAAAATCCACTAAAGAATAGCTAAGTCCTGTAAAACACAGAGCCCAGTCTGTACAGAAGTCCTGGCACATGGAACTTAGGAGCCTTTGCATATTTCCATTAAGAATAGTGGGACCAAAGGGAAGACACCCCACAACAGCCCCCTGTGGTGACAGAAAAGACACATGGACATGACAGCATTTCTGTTCTTTTTAACGAGAGCTTTGAGTATGGGTTATATTTCCTCACAAATTCTCCTCTTTTGTCTCTATCTTCAGACTCAGTATATACAGTTACAAGCTTTTCTTTAAGATCTGCAGTCCCTTTCTAATCATTAGCAACTGTCATTGTCAGTAAAGTCCTCTCTCTATAAAATCAATCACTGACTTTCCAACTTCAATGCATTTCCTCTTTTCTGATCTTTCCTAGAGATAGGAGACACGAAGGTAGTTAACATTCTAACCACTTTGGGTTTTTTCCCTTCTTTTATTTAATAATTCATTGAAATGTATTTCTGCTAGATTCCATTAAAAAATCTCTCTGACATTAATTACTGACATATCCAAGTCTTTCTGACAGGGCGATTTGCCGTTTTCAGTGTAATTCAATGGTGAGCTTTTCATCTTACCTCTCCATTCTCTAAAGGATGTATCTTGGAATAAAAGGAAGTACAGATGACCTCATCGTCTTGGGCATAGGATGGGGGTCCTGTGCGGGGATAGATATTGTAGAGGGTCAGGCACTCTGTGTCAGTGACGGCATGATACTGCCAGGGCTTGTATTCCACATCATCCAGTGAGCGTTCCAAAATCCAGTTTCCAGGCCGAGGGGAGTTGGCTGCTTTCACAATCACATATGCAATCTGAAACACCTGGGGATGACCAAGAACACAGTTTAAATTCCAAAGTGCTATTTCTTTTCTTTTCCATTCTAGGTCAAGTATAAGACTAATTGCTGCCTGAGACTATTCTAGATTTAACACTATTATTCTATTATATTCTCTGACATGATTTTCCTATTGCATGTTCATAGTTAATAATTTTTTGCTGAGGCAAGGTATTCCATTCTGACCATCCTGATTTGAAAAGACCCAACTTTAGTTTTTGTACGACTCCTTGACATCATTTCACCTGATTTTCAAGGTTCTATTACAACCATTACCACTGAAAGCATCCATGAGATACCATTTTGGTCACCTTATCATTAAAGACAATAAACCATGTGCTAGAAATTGTAATACTTGGTAGTATTACTCATATCATTTGATCCTCAAAAAGTACCAGGTAGATGGATCCAGTGTTATAAAACTAAAACAACATAAGTTATTGGCACCACAGTCATGCATTCATACTGTAGGCCAAGTGTTTATGGGAACCTAGCAAGGTTACTTTTCCAAGTCTTAGCTTTCTTTATTGTGACTTATGGTCAAGAAGTATACAATGTTTGCATTGAATGAAATAATGTATATATAGCAACTAGAAAGAACTTGACAGTAGGACATAAATGGCAGTTTCTCTGCATTCACAAACAGAAAAAAGCATAGATGAAATTCCAGTGATACACAGATAACTCACTGAAATAGAAGTCCATTAAGGGAAGTGTTTCTGAACCTTCTCTTTGAAAGAGATAAGCATGGGAAAAGTATGGAAATAAAGAAAGAACCATACATCAACAGTTATAACTGAGATACTTGAGAGCATCCAGTACTTTTCAATATTTACAGAATTTGAAAATTAAAAACAAAAACACATTTTGGATGTTTCGTGATTACACATTTGTGTGATTTACCAACGCAGTGCACAGATGCAAAAGAAAAATGTACAAGCATTATCAAGTGACATTTATGTACAATAGCTTGGGTGGGAATTTAGGAAAAACTGAGTTACACAGACAGCTCTGAAGCTGGCCTTTCCAGATCATTACTAGATGTGTGCACAGTGTGTACATAAGGAGAAAGCCAAGATATACGTGTGGTAATAAGACATGAAAAGTACAATGGTAATAAAGCAATGTGTCATGTTCTAGATTGGTCAATGATATGGAGAACTTCACAGTTACAGGGTCTGGGATCATTGTTGGAGCACAGCTAGAAAGATAACCTGGATACCATATAATTGAAAAGACTGGCTATGCCATAGAAGGAATTATAAAAGGAATGTTCTAGAAATGAATTTTATGTTTCATGGCTTTCACAAATATCTTCCTGAATTCACATATGCTCATTTCTATGTACTCTAAGGGACTGAATTTGCAAATATTAGAAGTTGATATGGAAGGTGCCACCACACAGCTGGCTCTTTTGAGATCCTTACCAGGATTGTGTGCACACTGTGCAACTCAATGAAAACCACAAGCTCTCCTGAGACTGAGATTAGAACTGGCGTATACTTTCTAGACACCATAGTAGAAATGCTGCTGATGGCTAAAATACTGAAATCCTTCTGTTGCTAAATTGCTGCTCAGCTTCCCAGATGCCTCCTCTTCCCTGAGATCATCTAATTAATCCCTACAGAGCAAGCAACAGCCAAAATGTCTATTCTGCTTAGTATAAACTTTACAATTCTGTTTTACTGAAAATCATTGCAGGGAAAATATATTGAAAAATTCATATTTACGATGATATATACACATACAATTGAAGATAGTCATACATATTATTTGCATGTAAGTACTTGGAAATGCATAGGCATTTGGAGCAAGAATATACATAACATTTCAAAGCTGTTGTCTTTGACGTTTTAGAAAGAAGAATCAAGGAGATGGAGAGGATGGCTTTATTTCATCTCAATATCCTTCTGCAAATGATTGTTTTAAATGAATGGTACAGAGTTTAATTATAATTAATTTTTTCTACGCTGGGTGTGACCTCAGGACCTTGAATGTGCTAAGCAAATGTACTATCATTGAGCCAAATCCACATCCATAAGATGACTTTCAAAATGGAGAAAAATTTAGAGCTTGAGGTGTGCCTTAATTGGTAAATTGCCTGAATATCAAACATAAGGATCTGGTTAAAATGGAAGCATAAGAAAAAAAGATATGTATCTATATCTATCTATCTATATCTATATCTATATATGTAGATGTATCACATTTTCTTGATCCATTCATCTACTGAGGGGCATTTGGTTCCATATCTTAGCTATGGTGAATAATGCTGTGATAAACATAGTTGTGATAGTAGCCTTAGTATGGCCTTGTTTGTGATTGTTTGTGTAAATGTCCAAAAGTAGGATTGCTGAGTCATAGGGAAGCTCTATGTTGAGTCTTTTAAAGAACCTCCATACTACTTTCCAAAGTGGTTGAACAAGTTTACATTCCCACCAACAGTGCATTAGTGTTCCCTTCTGGCACATCCCCTCCAGCATCTATTATTAGATTACTTGATTAGAGCCATTCTAACTGGGATGAGGTGGAATCTATGTTGAATATGAACTTTACAATTGGTGGGGGGAGGAATTGGGGAGAGAAGTGATAGTAGGGGAAAAACAAAGGAGAGGGTAACAATGCTCAATAGGAAATGTACTCATTACCTTACTCATGTAACTATAACCCCTCTATACAGTATCTTTACAATTAAAAAAATAGAAAAGAAGGAAGGGAGGAAGGAAGGAAGGAGGAGGAGGAGGAGAGAGGGAGGGAGGGAGGAAGGGAGAGAAGGAAGAAATAAAGCAATGAGGTTGGAAAGAAGGAATGGATGGGGCAGGAAGGGAGAGAGAGATGGAAGAAGAAAAAAGGAAGAAAGGAAGGAAGGAAGGAAGGGACAACTCTATCTAAAGTATTTTCTATTTCTAAATTTTTAGATGTTCTTCATAAGGAATTATTTCTTCCGGATAATTTGTATACAACTACTTACAATACACAATATCTCCTTCAAAGGTAAATCACTGAAGACTATACCAACTAATTAACCTTATAGAAGACACAGACTGTAAAATTATAAAAATACTGTAAAATTACAAAAATAGTATGGTCCTGTTGGTAATCCTAAAGTATCCTGGGTAGTGTCTTAAAATAAACAGTGAAAAGGTGAATAATTAAATTGTGAATACCTCGAGAGCAGAGCCCATCTTCAAAGGTGTGATACTATAATTCTTTTATAACATTATATGTATGCTATTTATTCAATTTACTTGAATAATCAGAATCACTGTAACACCTTTCTGTATTATTGCTATAAGTTTTAGCACCACTCAGTTCAGTTGCAGTAAATCGCAGTCATCACTAGCACAGTTGGTGACTGTATAAAAGAAGTTGCATATTTCTTTACTATCCATCTTATTATGTCCTTAAAAGCTGAGATTATCTCTAATCTTCTATTTCCAAACATTCCTTTTCCGATGGAAGTTTCCAGAAAAGATACTGATTGAGGGGATGGGAGACACAGGGGATAATGATGAAGGAGGTGACTGATCAAGATGCATTGTACTCCCAATAATGACAAGTTGAATTGAAGCTCCTTTGTAAACTATTCAAAGATTAAAAAATACGAAATAAAATCTCTGAAAAACAATAAAGGATACACAACGGTGGACATACTTTGCAAGAGGGAATCATACAAATATTTTGTGTTAGCAATGTTTTCCTTCCAAAATATGAAGTTTTATTAATGATAAAAAATCAAAAAGATAAGGAAGTCTATTAGAGATCACTGGTACTCAGTAAGAAAAACAAGGCTACATTGAGGTTATGGATAAAGAACTTTGTTTAGAAAGCATCTCAGCAAGCTAAAACAGGAAGAGGCCAAATATCACTTGGAGCTACAATATGGATTTATGATTCAGGAGCCTCTGAGTAGGCTCTAGAATAACAGGTGAAAAGTAATCTGTGAAAAACAATCTTCAACAAGAAACTCTACAAAGTCCATCTATAAATCAATGTAACAACTAGCACTAAATAACACAGAAATGCGGTTGCTGTCTTCAAAAGTATTAAAGGAATCCTATTTCATTTAAAAGACTAAAGGAGTCTTTTTCATTTCTTTTATGTGGATTCTTTCACATCCCATGCAAAATTAATTAAATTTGTTGGCATGTAGGATTATGAATAAACTTTTTAAAGTGCTGTAAATAGCATGATTGAAAAATACAATGAATAGATGTATTCTTTGAAGACTTCAGAAAATGATTGTAAAAATCTTAACCATCATTTTTTAAGTGCTCCAAATTTTCAATGCCCCTAATAGAATAGGGCTATTTAATGTTATCGATGCCACTTTTATTAACTGTCTCTTGTGTTTTCTGTATAAAGACTCCTCAAAATCAGTGGTGTTAATACCTCATTTCCTGATGAATAAACTTTCAGTCTATTGTGGTAAGAACAAGAAAAGTAAACATTTCATTATATGAAGTACTAAGACTGCTAGGCTCAATGTGAGATGCAAATGTTTTCCTGTTGGTGGGCCGTTTTTACAAACAGGGAGACTAAGAAAGCAATTTAAACTCTTAAATATCTTACCAAACATCTGAAACTTTACTGTAACTCTGGGAACTTTATGTTCTCTTATATTTGTTACTCATTTGAACGTTACCTAAAAGTTATCATATAATTACACCATTGGATGTGGCATTAAGTATTACTTCAATAAAAAGGTAGATTATTAAGAACTGGCTTTCAGGTGGAGAGATGGAAAGGAATTGGGGACTGAAGAACCCTTCCCATCTCAATCTCACAACATACAATGACCATCATATTAAAAAGATGCTTTGTGATCCTTTTAGTTTATGGGTAAGTAAGATAAAGTGGTAATTGTCTAGCAATGGTTCACAAGGAGTCTTCATTGCCTAACGTGATGATGTAAGAGTTGTGAACAGTCTTGATTCTTTTCTGCTCCTGAACAACCTAACTCTCTTATAATCCATTTGATTAAGTCTGATATTCAAACCAATTTTTAGCACATAAGTTGCTAGGTGTGGATTTTTTTAATCCTCTACTAAGACCATCAATAAATCCTTGATCTTAGTCCCTTTGTTTTTTAAAGCATCACACAGATGGAAAAATACTACAAAAGTCTGGCGTTTTAGATATTTCAGAGACTTTAGAGTATCACTGATGCTCAGTTAAAGAAATTGGATAAATATAAACTCTTTCTTTCAGGCTTCTTCTCATAAAAATCATAAAGAAAACTTTAAGGCTGCTGTCTAAAGGAGTTAGGACCTGATCTGATTTGTTCTCTTCCAAATCTTCTTTCCTAATCTCTCAAAAGAACAGATCATGATCATCAAGGTGATATCCAGTGTAGAGGTCTTCCTCCTTCCTCCACATGTTTTTATCTGTGAACTTCTGATAGCAAAAAAAATAAAAGATTGTTCACAGATTAAATCATTTAATTGTGTTTTTTATACTGTATTCTGTTATGGGTATTAATATTTCTATCTGCAGTGATATGTCTCCAAAATACTTATCTCAAACTATCTTGAAAGCTCAACTTTATTCTGCACTCTAATGGTCTATCAGGCAAATTATCTCATTTATCAGTACAAATATCATAATTAGGAAGGGACAATAGATAGCATGAATTTTCAAGTGTAGTACCCACTGGCAATTCTGTGAGGCTTTCAGTGTGTGTATGGTGTCTGAGTTGATGGATACAGTTGATGTGATTATCACCTCTTCCACCCAAGCTTGCTAAAAAGAAAATGAAGAAGTAAAATAAAAATCAAAAACAATAAAGAGAAAAAGATGAGAAGAATTTGGCATGTTTCTTGAAGGTTCATCCAAGCTCCTATGATGGAGAACAGAGACCAAAGCCCTAAGAATTCAGAGTGGCTATTGTTTTGGTGAAAATCCCCAGCTTTATAGAGGTAAGCCTGACTGAGGCCTAGCTGAAGATAAAAGTTCATTGACCCCTTGTACAACAGCTTTACTGCATTTAAGCCAACCTTCCCAGGCTCTTTTTCTCCAGCTAAATTTTCAAGCAATCTCAAAATATTAGTGGCTCACCATGACCTTAAAAAGTCTCTGAAGAGCTGGGTGCTGGTGACTCATATCTGTAATCAAATCCTAGCTACTCAGGAGGGGCTGAGATCTGAGGATCAGGGTTCTAAGTCAGCTCAGGCAGGAAAGCCAGTAAGACTCTTTTCTCCAATTAACTAGCACAAAAGCCAGAATTGGAGCTATATTTCAAGTGGTAGAGTGGTAGCCTTAAGCAAAAAAGCTCAGGGTTAGCTTTCAGGACCAGAGTTTTAAGACCCTACTGCCAGCAGGAAAAAAGAAAGCTCTCTGAAGAGATTATTACATAAATTCTAATGATCATTTTACTGGATTTGAGTTTACTCTACTTCTAAATGTGTAAATATGTAAGCGATGAGTTTAAAAAGAAAATTAACCTGAAAATATAAGCAATCCTGATTTTCTAGGTTCATTTTGTGTTTTTTTTTAATACATTAAGTTATTTTGGTAAACCTAGAATAGTATGGCTGGAAATATGGAGTTTTCCCACCATAACTTTCATGGTTAGACAACATCATTTAAAGTCGTTTCATATACTAAAATGAGCTGTAATTGTCACTCAATTACAATGTGCAGTCCACTTGTCCAACTCTTCACCACCAAGTATGTTTTACAATTGCTGAGAACAAGCTCAGTGAAGCTGCAGAGAAGCAACTGTGCTACTTTACCTGAGGGTAAGTGGCTCCCAGGCTGCAAAAGAGAATGAAGCACTCTGCTCCCAATTAAAATAGAGTTTTTATACTCTATGAAACTCATGTGAATTTAATTCAGGTAATAATAATTAATGGTAATCCTTGAAAAACTTGCGATTACTTGTTGAACTCTTTAAAGGCTTTAAATCAATGCCTGATTCTTCAAGGGAGTATAACGAAGGACCTTTGCACTTCAACTCTTCAAGAAAGCAAATTTCAACTTATAGCTCTGAAAAAAAAAAGTTTCTGTTCACCTCTCTCTGCAATAATATATAAACAGAATGCAAGTCCACTTTTTCATGAAAAATATTGGGTTTGTTTCCTAAGACCTGGACTCGTTGATTGTAAATATAATTTGGAAGAATTAATAAGCAAAAGTGATCAAGAGAATCCTCAGTTTGAACTGCAATAGAGACACATAGTTAAGTGATAAAGTCATAGAGTACATGTTACAGTTCCCAGCATGCTTCTCTCTACCGGAAGGCAGTGTGCACTGAATTAATGAATTAATGGCTACTAATGCTCATCGGTGGCCACAAACACCCACAAAAAAAAAGAGACATCCACACATTTTTGTAGTGTATTACAAGCACATGGCATGACCTAGAAAAATGATCATCCCCAAAACAAAACTAAACCAAAGCAAGTCTAAATTGAAACATTTATTAGACAATGAAGCAGGAAAGCAACATGAAAATAATAAACTAGGAGTACAGTTAGTACATGCAGAATGTAAGAACCTCCTTTGAATGAACAACAAGGTTTACTTGTTTAAATAAATAGTAAAGAAGTAAAAAATGATGAAGTCTATTGATTAGTAGAGACAATTCCATGTCCCTCAACAAATATGTCTGTTTTTGTCTTCCTGTGTATCCTGATTTGATCATCAAGCCTTTCTAAGGGAAATTAGCAAGCCAGACACCAGTGGCTCACACCCTGTACTCAGGAGGATGAGATCTGAGGATCTGGGTTCAAAGCCAGCCAAGGCAGGAAAATCTATACAACACATCTCCAACAAAGTACTCAAAAAAAGAAAAAAAGCCAGAAGTAGTGCTGTGGATCAAATGGTAGAGTGCTTGCCTTGAGCAAAACAAAGCTCAGGAACATTGCCCAGGCCTAGAGTTCAAGCCCCATGACCACCAAAAAAACTAAACTAAAAATAAAAGGAAATTAGCAGTAAATGTGAGATACTGGAATACTTTATGCATAATTATTAATAGTAATGAAGTAATGGTACTCATTTTTAGGTGTGACATTATTTTATTTATCAGAGTCTTGTCCTTCAGAGATACATAATGTTCTATCCAGAGAGAAAATGATACATATTAAATTTGCTTCTAAATGACCTATGAGCCATGTGTTGATTCTGACATATGGACAGGTATTGGACACATCTGGGACCCTGGTGTTCTCTGTATGTTTATATGTGTTTAAAATTTTTCACAACCAAAATAAAAATATAATACACATTACTGTGTCTGTATGTGCATGTGTGTGTGTTTGTGTATGTGCATGCATACACGTGACAATACTAGAACTTGAGCTCACAACTTTGTGTTCTTGCTTAGCTTTTTTTTTTTTTTCTCAAGGCTGGAGCTTTAACAGTTGAGTTACACCTTCCATTCTGGCTTTTCTTGATTAGTTGGAAATAAAAGTCTCTCATATCTGTCTTCTCCAGGATAGCTGTGAACCATAATCCTCAAGAGGTAGCATTCTGAGCAGCTAGGAATATAGGCATAAGCCACCAACAGTGGGCTATGTTTCACTTTAATAAAGAAATAGTTCTCTTCCACATAACAGTATTACCACTAGCAGTAATTTAGTTTTTGTTCTTAAAGTGCAAACACTTAATGCATTTTCTTAATAAATGGTTAATTCCATGTCTTACTGATTCTACCATATTCTGAGATAAAAAAATGTGTTTTAATAATTAATTATCAACTTTAAAGGGTATTATTATTAGCCCAAAAGGTCTCAAACTTTTAGTCCAGTCTTAAAAAAAAACTCTAGCAACCCAAGTGAATGGAATCCAAATCTGAATAAAGAAGGTCCTCCCTTGGGTTATTAATGCATTTATGACTCTATTCTTCATTAAGTTGTTGCCATTTTTTTTTTTTTTTTTTTTTTTTTGTCGGTCGTGGGGCTTGAACTCTAGGCCTGGGCGCTGTCCTTCAGCTCTTCAGCTCAAGGCGAGTGCTCTACCACTTGAGCTACAGCGCCACTTCCGGTTTTCTGGTGGTTTATTAGAGATAGGAGTCTCACAGTCTTTCCTGCCCGGGCTGGCTTTGAACCGTGATCCTCAGATCTCAGCCTCCTGAGAAGCTAGGATTACAGGCGTGAGCCACCAGCGCCCGGCTAAGTTGTTGCCATTTTTAACAATGTTAGCTGCAGGAAACATCCAGGCAAGCACTTTGCTTGTTTTTAGCACTGCCCTTGACTTCTGTTCTCCCCTCCCATGTTTCTCCCTCATTTGAAACAATCTACAGCTTCAAAAGAATGACCTGCCTTCTGCAAATAAGTCATTGGCTCCGCCTGGCTTTCACTCTAGCTACTACTACAAGAGCAGGTGAACTGAGTCCCCCACAGAACATGGCAGTCCTTTCAATGAAACCATCACAGAGAACAATGTTGGTGTGAATCACAGATGATCAAAAAATGTGACAGTTTAAAGCTTGCCTGCTAAAAATTATTCTCCCTGGAGAAATACCTGGCATTGCCTTTGTTTTTGTGCTTCTATAGTTGCCAGAGTAGGGAGAACTTACTCATTCTTCAATTTATGACATTACAGACATGAATGAATCATTCTAGTTCAAAGGAATTGGGGAATAATAGCAAAGATTTGTAGTGATGAGAAGAGTTAGAAGTGTAATGTTAACGGTGTAGAATGACAAATCAAAGACAGCACGAAACTTTCTGATCTTGGTTCATGAATGCTTGCAGCAGATCACAGTCACTTAACACTCGTCCAATTTTAGCTATTACAATTGAGATCACAGCAGCTGTTTTCATGCTTATACATTGCTCCACTTTCTTGTCTTTCCCTTAGAAATGTCTTGAGGATAATCTGTACTCTTTGTTTATTAATTCACCACGCTTACTGAATTAAATTTTTGCAGCTCATTGGTCACCTGCCGCCCTATTGTAACTATCAGAGAGTTACCAGTGACCTATTTGAAATGTTTTCTGCTTTTTGGCTATTATCATCTTCTCTGAAGTATCTATAGCTTTGGTTAATATATTCTCTTCCTTTTGGAAACTCCCTTTTGGCTTATGAAAGTGATATTTATTTCAAATCTAGAGATTTAAAAAGTAAAAAATATGTTTTTCTAATATAGCTTCACTTAAAATGGAACATAGACAAGGAAGAGAGAACAAAGTTAGGAGTTTTCAGTACTTACCTGAATATTTCTATAAGCCATGGATAGGCACTTCTCTAGTGGTTCTACTCAGTCTACGTTTTCTATGCAAAAATGTATCCTAATATGCTATTTTCTAATCTTTCCCTTAAGATAATTGAATGCACCCTTTGAGCTAGACTTTCATCATAGAGAATTTTGTTTATAGCAACAAGAACTCGGTGGGTCAGGAAGAAGTTGCTGGTAAGTCAAGTAAAATGAAGCTTGTATGGGTAAACAGAATAATGGCCCCTCCAACTTGTCCATATCTTACCTCTTGGAATATATGAAAATGTTACCTTTTACGACAAAGGAACTCTATGGAGATAGTTTGGTTACAAACCTTGAGATGGGAAGATAATCTTGTATTATCTAAGTGAGCTCAGTGTATACAAGATCCATGAAAAAGAGACAAAAAAAAAAAAAAAACAATAATGGCGAGGCAACGTGGAAGATTCAATTTGTTCCTGGCTTTGAAGCTGAAGGAAGGATGGGGATACAAGCCACAAAATAGTGAGCACCCTATAGTCTACGAGTCAAGAAAGTGAATTTGCAGAAGCAGTACCAACAACAAAAACGCATTCTAACATGGTTTTCTAGTTGACCTTTTCCAACCTTAAAGAATTGATCTCACTGACCAGTGAAGTGTGATAAGTGTAGATAAAATGAAAAAGCTGAAGATGCAAAGATGGAATGAAAAACTGAATAGCTGCCTGAGATAATACTTGTAGGTCTCCACAGAATATATAGAAAATCCCTTTTTTGATTCATTTCTTCCTTTTTTCCCTTCTCCCCCTAGGCCAGTCTAGTCCTGAACTATAAAACTCTTACCTCAGCAATATAAGGTGCTGGGATTACAGACATATGCCAACACCTCTAATTCTTGTCCATTTAGAAAATGTCCAATTTCTAATAATTAAAAAAATATTAAATAAGATTTTTGAAATCTTCCATATTACCACATTACGGGGGTATATTAAAATGTAATCCCTCTGGAAATCCTTACTCTCCATTCTGTCTAGGTTTCCCCTGGTTCTTTTTGAGTAAAAATAGAAACCCCTGCAAATCATATCACTTTAGTAATGTCAAATTAAAAGTGATTTATGAGTTGGATACTGCTGATTCATACCCACAATCCTCTACCTTAGGAAGCTGAGACCTGGAAAATTATGGTTTGAAGCCAGCCCAGGCTGAAAAGTCCTCAGGATTTCATTTCTAGTTAACTAGCAAAATATCCAACTTGAGGCATGGCTTAAGAAATCGAGTATCAACTGTGAAAGATGCCAGGGGAGAGAAAAGGACCTTGAATGCAAGCAATACTGATGAAAGTTGGATTTCAACATTCTCTAGGTAGGTCTAATTTATTGCATCAAAGCTTTTAAAATTATTTTGAGTGTTCAAATTTCAACTGGGTTTAGTTTAATCACATGGGAACTCATACTAGAGGAGAGAAAAAGAAAAGCCTTAAAAGTGATATGAGGACTTTGAAAGCTTTTCAATCAGACAGGTTATAAATGTTATAAGTCACAGTTATAGCTGCCCCAAAATATACCAATAATTTTAACACTTTCTGCGGTTCCAGTATCTAGCTATGAACATTGAATCACATCTAACATTCTGGATATCTGTAAGCCTTCTGTAGAAAAATCATACACATTTCTTTTGCAAATAGGACAGAATGCTGCTATTGAATTCTGATTCAGAAAGCAATATGCAATAAAATGTTTAATCACAAAGACTAGAAGCAAATCTTAAAGAACAACATTATCTCTAGGGAACAGAAATATTATTTCACTAGTATGGAACCAAGCTCTGTCATTTGTGAAACTCAAGGCTTAAAACATGGGTCTTCTTGTACACTGTGAGTAACTACCACGCTATCATATCCATGGGAAAGCTATAAGAGCACCAGTTCCAAAACCTGACCCTAGAAAATGACTACATCTGCACAGCAAAGAAAGGATGGGCAGAATGTACAATTCCCCATAAATATATGTGAGGAAATAAATAGAGATACCATTATAAGTTCAGCAATGTATTTTATAACATGCACTAAGGCAAACGTAGACATACAGTGAATGGTTGTGAATTAGCAGCAACTATTAGCAAAGTCTTGCACATACTTTGGATTATAATGACTCAATTTCCCCTGAGCCCAGACTGCATATCTGCAATAAGTTTCAGAATGGTATTGCAGCATGATCATAAACAGAGGGTAGTGAACAGAGACAAGCCTCCATTATCTGGGCAGCATTTGTCTTTCACTGATAAAACTAAGAACAGCAGTGTGACCATTAAAATTCTTGTGATAATCCTTTTAGTGTTCAGGTCAGAAATCTTAAAATAAGAATTCAAACCACAGAAGGTCACGATTTAAATTGCAGATATTCTTGACATAATCATTTTAGAAATGCATCAAAAGCTTAAATGAAACAATATGCTGGACAAACTTCAGATCAATTTCTGCAGCCTAAACGCAAATGAAATTATTTAAATGTGAACAGAATACATTTAAGTGTCTACCTGCTCAATGATCTCTGTAGGAGACTTAAAAGAGAACAGTCACATCTCAGTTAAGATGCCTGAGAAGGACAGCTGTACCTGAGCTGAAATGCACTTGGTTAGTATTATTCTTACATTTGTTTCCCTAGAGTCCTATCGAAGACTTTAATATCCTGGATCTTCATATATTTTAAAGATCCACATCATGAAGTGTACTTCATATCATTTACTAATCCAATTATTTTACATGTACTATTAAGCAACAGATTATTCAACTGGCTAGCCTTTAATACAGGTGTTATAATACAGTGGTGTATTTAACATTATTTTTTCACTGGATAGTTGAGAAAATAAGTATAAGAATGTTCTAGAAAACAAGTAGAAGGATCTTGTTCAACCACTTTGGAAACAGTTTGGAGGTTCCACAAAAGACTCCACATAGAGCTCCCCTATGACCCAGCAATCCCTCTTTTGGGAATATACCCAAATGATCACAAAGAAGGTCATACCAAAGCTACCAGCACAACCATGTTTATCACAGCATTATTTACCATAGCTAAGATATGGAACCAACCCAGATGCCTCTCAGTAGATGAATGGATCAAGAAAATGTGATATATATATATATATATATATGTATATATATATATATATATAATATTATATATATGTATTTACCATAGCTAAGATATGGAACCAACCCAGATGCCTCTCAGTAGATGAATGGATCAAGAAAATGTGATATATATATATATATATATATATATTTATATAATATTATATATATGTATATGTCATGGAATTCTATGCCTACATCAGCAAGAATGGCATCGCCCCATTTGTTAGGAAATGGAAAGACTTGGAAAAAATTATACTAAGTGAAGTAAGCCAGCCCCAAAGAAACATATGTCCCATGGTGTCCTTTATTTGCAATAACTAGTAAATGTCTAGTTCAAGCAGAAGAGGTCAAAAGCTTTGTACATATAACCATATAAGATGATGTTAAGTGAAATGAACCCCAAAATAGGAACACAAGTGGATTTTTCTTTCTTACTTGCTATTGTTTTTAATGTACTTATAATGTACTATGTGATTCTTTTGTTTCTTTTGTATGTTCTTCCCTCATTCTATAACCTCTGTTTTCACTGTATCTGATTCCGGTGTCCTGCATCTTGTATATACATTTTTATGATTTGGGGAGGGGAAGATATATAACAAAATGTTTTTTTATTGTGAAAATACTGTACAGAGGGGTTACAGTTACACGAGCAAGGTAATGAGTACATTTCTTATCAACCATTGTTGCCTCCTCCTTTGTTTCCCCTTCCCAACCCTTCCCATCTCCCTCCCCACTTTTATCCCTCCCTCCCCTCTCCCACACACCCTCCCCACCAAAGTTGTAAAGTTCATTTTTAGACATAATGTCTTGTACATCTCATTGTTGCAATGGGTCCACCTGTATCCCTATTTAAACAATTTGTTTTTTTCTCTTCCCCTCCACAAATTATACCAACATCAAATATAGTGAAAACAGGGGTTATGGGGGAAAGACATACAAAGCAACAAAGAAATCATCTTATAAATATGTTAGAAACAATCTCAAGAAAGAAAAAAGACATTTGAATCGTTATTTTGGGGTTCATTTCACCTAACATCAACTTATCTGACCTTTTCTGATTGTCTCAGACATAATACCAGTAATTGCAAATAAGAAAAACCATGGTATCTATGTTTCTTTGGGCCTGGCTTACTTCACTTAATATAATTTTTCCAAGTCTTTCCATTTCCTAACAAATGGGACAATGTCATTCTTTCTGATGGAGGCATAGAATTCCACTGTGTATATATACCACATTTTCTTGATCCATTCATCTACTGAGAGGCATCTGGTTGGTTCCATGTCTTAGCTATGGCAAATTATGCTGCAATGAACATAATTGTGCTGGTAGCTTTACTACGGTCTTATTTGTGATCATTTGAGTAAATGCCCAAAAGTGGGATTGCTGGGTCATAGGGGAGCTCTATGTGGAGTCTTTTGAGGAGCCTCCATACTGCTTTCCAAAGTGGTTGAACAAGTTTACACTCCCACCAACAATGCAGTAAGGTTCTCATCTGTCCACATCCCCTCCAGCATCTGTTGTTATTAGAGTTCTTGATTATAGCCATTCTAACTGGGGTGAGGTGGTATCTCAATGTTGTTTTGATTTGCATTTCTTTTATGGCTAGGGAGGTTGAGCATTTCTTCATGTGTCTATTGGCCATCCTTCTTTCTTCTTCAGAGAAGTTTCTCTTTAAGTCTTTAGCCCATTTATTTATTGGACAGTTGTTTCTTTGAGAATTTGTTGTTGGGGAATTTAATTTTTTGAGTTTCAAGTATATTTTAGATATGAGACCCTTGTCTGTTGTATGGCTAGTGAAGATTTTCTCCCAATCCGTGGGCTTTCTATTGATCTTGCTAGCTATGCCTTTGCCATGCAGAAGCGCTGCAATTTCATGCAATCCCATTTGTCCAACCTTTCTTTGATTTGTTGTGTTTCTGGGTCTCTATTAAGAAAATTTCACCTGTGCCAAGGAGAACTAGGGTTTCTCCTATTCCATCCTGTAATGTTTTCAGAGTGTCTGCTTTGACTCTGAGGTCTTTGATCCATTTGGAGTTGATAATGCTTAAATAAGGATACAGGTCGACCCATTGTAACAGTGAGGTGTACAAGACACTATGTTGAAAACAAACTTTACAATTTTGGGTGGGGAGGTGGGGAGGGAGGAGTTAAGGAGGTGGGAAGGGAAGGGAGAGTTGGGAAAAACCAAGGAGGAGGTAACAATGCTCGATAGGAAGTGTACTCATTATTCTACTCATGTAACTGTAACCACTCTGTACAGTATTTTTACAATTAAAACTATATCTGAAGAAAAGAAATACTAATTTTTAGATATGTAGTATCTATCTAGCATGTAGGAAAAGTTAAGTGAATATTAGCATTACTAATGATATGATCTGAGTGTTCTGTCCATCTTGATTATAGCACTTTTCTTTTGTGACATCCTGCTGTTGTTGTCATTTATTTAAACCTTTCTTTTATTTGGTAAAATGTCTTAAACTTAGGATATAGATTATATGATTTTAAAAAGTAGGAACCCTATATATTCAATTTCATATTCACTAACTCATTAGTATAGTAGCTGACATGTGAAAAAATGTAATAAAATAAAGTCTCTGAAAAGCAAATATTTTAAAAATAAAATAACAATATGAAATTCTCAATTCTATCTCTGAATGTTGGCTTTTTGAATATAAATGTAGTTACATTTTTACCAGAATTTTCAAAATTAGTTCTTTAATCTTCAAAATTTAGGAACGGACATGATGACATTATTCTCACCTAAAAACAGTCAATATCAGCAGAGAATAAGGAGGTTTTATATCTTCATTGATGCGGAACCTGAATCATGGGTGATTTTACTCAACATAATTTCTAAATTCCCCCTCAGTCTTTCTTTCTTTCTTAAAAAGTTTTATTAGCACAACTTAATTGTACCAAAGGTTTCATTGTGATACTTAAGTTAAAATTTGACCAAATTAAAAAAAAAAAAAAAGTAGAAGGATAAAGCCACGTCAGTGTCTTTGGGAATATCAATTAAGACAGAGAACACAGCAACTCTAAAAGGTCAGATGAAGAAACACTCTTGTCTCATCCTAAAACTATTGGTATTATAAGAATCCAATAGGAGCAGCAGATCCGTAGATGAGCATATGGGAGAAGCCCAAGAGATAGGTCAGTGAGTTGCAAAGAATGGAATAAGAGTACCAATTTCATTCAGTAGAGTTGGGATAACAATGGAAGATTTTTGAGCAATGGGGTTGTGAGATCTAATTTGTGTTTTTTTCATTGCCCTACTTCCTGCTTGGATATGGGATATGGGCAGAGAAAGTGGAAATGGAGGTGAAGTTCCTGGGTTCTTTAGCAGTTCTATGAGCAAGTCCTATGATGGTGGCTTCGACTGGGGTAAGAATGGTAGAGGTGACACATGGTAAACTGGAGCTGCATTGTGTAGTTGAAGTATACAGGACCTTATTAAGCAGCACATATGGGACACAGTAAAAATTAGTCTCCTGGATTTATTTGTTTCTGAACAGATAAGAATGGTGTTGATAACTGAGAGAAGCATATGATTTGAGAAGAAAGATCAAGACTTCTGAGTTGTAAGGTTGGTGATGCTCCACTAGACATCCAAGTGGAGCTGCTAGTTGGCATATAGAATCCAGATACCTTGCATATCCAAATAGGATATGGCACTTGGGACAATTTCTAAACTTTTCCTTCTTCATTTTTTTCTCAGTCTCATCAATGAATATAAATAATATGTTTTCCTTGTACAGCGGTGATGGTTACAAGACAGAATTCACATGAAATGGTTAGAGAAATAACTGGCCCATTTTAAGGATAACTAAATATTATTTATCATAAGCTACAATATTTTTACCTACTTTCTGGATGTAAGTTATTACTGCTCTTATTTTCCCTTTAATGTAACCTTAAAATGGAAAAAAATATATTCACATCTACAGTGTCTTAGAACTTTTAATTGAGTGAAAAGGATAATGAGAAAAATTACATTAAGGGATAAATATTTCCTAACTGGAGATAAACTCTATGTAGGTCTTTACTCTTATGTATCCTGATAATTTATCTGCCAATGGTTATATATCTTATGGTTAGTTTTGTATTATCATTATTATTACAATATGTAGAGTATATAAAAAGTTATTGTAAATGCAATGGTCAGACTACATGTCAAAATTTATTAAATTATAGACAGAAATCTATCATCCAGTTAGAAAAGTCATATTACTGCAAGGCACTAGAAGTCAGAATTCACTGTGGTTCCCTATTCTGTCTAATCCTTGCATTTTAGACTATCTACCACTCTGAGGTCTGATAGCCAACATATGTTCTATGAGATCATATGTTTGCAAATTAATTTTTAAATAACTACACTTCAAAGAGTATTTGGTTACATAAAGGAAACTGTTAACTTGTAGTTAGAACAAGATATAACTTTATATATAGTGTGCTCCTAAAGTAAAATGTTGGTGTGATTATGTGTGTTTGCAAGATAAATCAAAGAAAATAGTTCCAAATAATAATACCATCAAAAGTTGATAGGAAGTCTTAGATTATAAAAACAGTTCATGAGGAAAACTAGTAAACATTGATGTGCTTGTTCTCACACAGAGGTAAAACTTCCAACATGCATATGGGGAAATGATAAATAAAAAAGTTCCTATACAAAAAAATTAATGTTTTAAGAATAAAAATTTAAAGTATGAATTTTAATCCATATTCAAAATAGTAATACATAATTATTCTAGTGATAAAGAAAAAAGGATACTTCATAAAATGTTCATTTATACAAGCATCGAGTCCACTAATAAATTTGGAATTTGAAGTTTTAGTGAATATCAGGAGAATGAAAGCAAGTCTTAGTACAATCAATATATGCTAGAAGTGGCTGTAGGAACTGGCTAGGGACAAAAATGTCTCTGTTGTAATTCTAGGCAGAACTATTCATATGTTTATATGATAAAACCATACTTTAGGCAAATAATAACGTAGTCCAGTTTAACACCTGTCTCTTTCTGGCTTACATTTAACCTCTCATAAATGATACATTTTAGAAGGATAAGGAAAAAATACCCAGGACTTATTGTCCATTAACACATTGTTGTGTCTCTCCAATCATGTTCCAAGGTTTGCATATTTCAAATGGGTGTTCATTGTTGCTCATCTATGTAACAGCACATTGTTAAAAACTTATTATGTACCTCTCAGAACATGCCAAATTAAGATCAAGACATATTAGTAGAAAGATTTTTAATATGTCCTCTTGGCCCCATAAATATGCAATCTAAACTATATTCAATATCTCCTATTGAGGGATTCATTTGTTACAATGACAGATACACTGACACATCATACTCATCTCAAAGACTTTGTTTTTTTTCTCGGTATACATTCTGTGCATCAGAATATTTAATAACATAATAGCATGTATATTTTATTACAGTAAAAGACAGAAGATTCTTCACCACACTATAAATGCTTGTGTTGGATTTACTAACCTTTTTATCATGCAATTCCTAATTTTAAAAAAATAGTGAAAATGTTTGTCATTTACCATAAGTTTATGAAATGATTGGATGAATGTAATGGACGTCAGAAAAACAATCTGAAATATCCAGAAGCAGCGGTAGAGGAAGCATGACTTGTTTCAGTGATTTTTCATGGCTTGGATATGATGTGATTCCTACAAACTTGGTTCCATGCTGTTGTTGCTTTGGGAAAATTTCTGGAAATTTTAGGATATAGAGCCTCATGGAAGGAAGTGGTCACTGATGGCTGTATTGTCTCCTAGGCTTTTCTTTGTCGCTCTGACTCCTCTCTAACATGAGGTGATCCAATTTGCTCCATGATATGATCCCCACAATACAATGCTCTGCCCCATCAGAGCCCCAATGCCCTAGAGCTGGATGACCCTAAGCTTTTAGCATAGGACAAAATTAATCTGGTATTTGATCACATTGACAAGTTAGCACTTGAGGATCCTTCTGACTAAAACTCTGTCCCTCCAAATACATATTGGCTGATTCTTTTACTTCTTTTACCTGACTTACTTGACTAACACAGTGACAAAATTAGAGCCCCCATGAGGTACTTGTACAATATACCTGCATGCATTCATTCATGCATACATACATACATACATGCATGCATACATAATACCCACACATAATATGGTATCACATAGCAGGTGGAGTTTTTTATTCCACATACCCAAATAGACTATAACTCCTCTTTATCTTAATATAAACTCAGATTGTCTAGGTACTTGTATGAAGTAGCTGCAGAATGATTAGCTGAAATCTAATATGGCTAATAGAGGCAGTATGAGAGCTACTTAGCAGAACTTTCTGCAAAGTCTATTATGCGAACTAAAATAAAATGTAAACAAACTATAGTAAATCAAGTTTGTCACTAGCTTAATTTTCTCAAGAATATTCTAAAATCAGGAGATTTCTATAATTCATCTGTTAAACCCTTTTTTTTTTTTTTTGCTGGTCGTGGGGCTTGAATTCTGGGACTGGGTGCTGTCCCTCAGCTCTTCAGCTCAAGGCAAGCGCTCTACCACTTAAGCTACAGGGCCACTTCTGGTTTTTTGGTGGTTTATTGGAGATAGGAGTCTCACGGTCTCTCCTTCCCAGGCTGGCTTTGAACCTCGATCCTCAGATCTCAGCCTCCTGAGTAGCTAGGATTACAGGCATGAGCCACCAGCGCCCGGCTTAAATCATCTGTTAAACCTTTCTATATTTCCAAAATCATTATGTAAATAAATTGTGCTTATATTGATGGATGAAAATGTTTATCATTTTGAATGAATTGATTGAGCCAATGAGGAAGTTGATAATGCCAATGCTATAATTATATTTAAATATTACTATTTACTAATTGTGCATTCCAACCTAGTACTGAAAGATTTCAGCATGGAAATAATGAAGGCCATGAAGGCGGACGGCTTAATTAACTACTTACCCTGTATTTTGAAGTTTATTCATCTTCGCCTCCTCATTTGCACCTGACTTATTTTATTGATAAATCATAATGACCCAATGCTGAGAGGCAATTGCTCATTAGTGTTTTGGACCAATTTCCTTCCTTGTACTATATTTCTTTTATTTGTGTTCATTATTTCAGCTAATTTGAGATTAATCTAAAATGAGCTTCCTACAGCCGACTTGGCAGAAAAGCAGCATTAAAATAATTTATTTACATGAAGATTCTAGAAATACAAAAGTAAGGTATTTTGACAAAGGAACAGAATTACATTTAATCTTAACTCATGATCTGGCTGATAAGCAAAAGATGTTATAAGCTAATACTTCTTTGTATAATTTTATGGAGTATTATCTCAATTGAAAAAAAAAGTACAGTGCCAACATTTGTGTCTTTAAATGAGTAAATTAAACATGGGTAGGTGGTGGGGTGATAGAAGCTCCCAAATTAATTCTCTCTGATTACAGCCATTTGACTTGTATTGATGTCAGGTTGTTCGGGGTTTGCTTTGATGATTTGGTATTTCTACTTCTGAAAAGGTGTTGTGAGAATCAGAGCTTACTCCTATCCGTGGCTGCACTGTCGAAGTAGACACTTCCCTCAGATGGACGTGGTTTATCTACCACTTCTGAATTTGGAAGGCCTGGCAATAAATTCTAGATTCTCTTTTTTTTATTTGTCTGTTTTTTTTTTTTTTTTTTTTTTTTTTGCTGGCAGTAGGACTTGAGTTTTCTTGGCTTGTTTGCTCATAGCTCATCATCTACTACTTAAGCCATGCTTGGCTTTTTGGCTGGATAATTGGAAATGGAATCCCATCGTTGTTTTTTTTTTTTTTTTTCTGTCTAGGCCTGCTTTGCAGCCCTCTACATCTCAGCCTCCTGAGTAGCTAGGATTACAATGTGACCTATCAGAGCAAAGTGTGGGCCCTCCTCTTTTTTTTTTTTTTTGGTTGGTCATGGGGCTTGAACTCTGGGCCTAGGTGCTGTCCCTCAGTAATTCAGCTCAAGGCTAGTGCTCTACCACTTAAGCCACAGAGCCATTTCCAGTTTTCTAAGTGGTTTCTTGGAGATAAGAGTCTCACAGATTTTTCCTGTCCGGGCTGGCTTTGAACTGTGATCCTCAGATCTCAGCCTCCTGAGTAGCTAGGATTACAGGCATGAGACTGTTGGCAGTGAAATCCGAGTTCATATAATTTCTTCCAAGATTCTCCCTCAACTTCAGATTTTTAAATCTATTTGCCAGCTTAATATTTCTACATAAGTGATCAATGTGCATTTAAAATATACCAAGTTAAAGGAAGACCTGAAGTACCTAACAAACTAGTACCTAAAGCATCTAAAATACCTAAAGTCCTAGTGTCTAGAGCCTGCACCTGTATCAGTCTTTACTGTCAAAGCAAAATTAATTTTGTCAGATGAAGGATATTATATCTCTCCTATGATTTTTCAAGCTATAAATCAGGCAAATACAGTTTTTTTTTTTGCCTTCAACTTCTCCAAGAGACAAAAGTCTTAAAAACTAAATAATATACTAAGAACAGCTGTTTAAGTTATCAGAAGACCCAAGATAGCAGATTTAAGCAAAGATAAATCAAGAAAACAGCAGCACTTTCCGCTCTGTATAGATAACAATCTCTTCTATCAATTTGCCAAAAGGTGATGGGGTGTCACTGATATGCCATAGCCTAGAAGGTCACCAGTCTCATAGGTAATAAACCTTGAAATTCAGGGCCAAGCTCTAGATTGGCTAGGATCTAAAAGACTACAATACATAGAGAAATGGGTCTTTTGTTTTCTTTCTTTTTTGTGTGTGTGTGTGCAGATCTTGGGGATTGAACTCATGACAAGGGTACTGTCCCTGATCTTCTTTTTGTTCAATGCTAGTGCTCTACCACTGAGCCACTGCTCCACTTCTGCCTTTTTCTGAGTAGTTTATTAGAGGTAAGAGTCTCACAGACTTTCCTGTGTGGGCTGGCTTTGAACTGTGATCCTCAGATCTCAGCCTCCTGAGTAGCCAGGCTTATAGGTGTAAGCCACCAGCACCTGACTAAGGGATCTCTTATCTTTTGAGCTTTTATCTTTAAGAGATATGATACATTTTGAGTATTGACAATAGTATCTGACAAAAATGAACTCATGATGTAGGAAAAATATCAGCAGGTTTTGGGAAAATCTCAGAAGCAGGAAGACCAAATTTGAATGCCAAGTTCAACCAGAAAGGGGAGGTTCTAATAAACAAACAGGGCTTCTCACTGATGTGTTGAAAATCTGTCCTCAGCATTGAACAGCACCAGCACAGCTATCTGAGCCCTGACAAGGCCATGAAAAATCTAAACAGCTAGAATGAAGGCCATTTCACCCTATTCTGGTACCTGGAAGAATAAGAAACTCCATTAAAAGAAAATAACAATATCCAGAATTCTTGTAAATTTTTAGACACAATGTACATTAATCATAAACTATGAGCTTGTCATGAATCCATATATCAAAAATGGAAAAAAAAGACAAGCAACACAGACTGAGGTGATTGTAATGCCCTAGATATGACACACATAGTTAAAAACAACTTATTGTTATGCTACATATGACCACATGAAGATGGCATCTTCCATCCATTTTCTAAAGTACAAATGGAGATCTAGAGCTGAAAATATAATTAATACAAATAAGCTTTCAATAAATACGTTCAATAAAGCAAGAACCAAACTATTCTGCTAAAATCAGGCCACCAGGAAGTGAACAGACTGAAGAAGGGTCAATAGCGAAGAGGTGAATGAAGCACACAGGATGTAAAGTCCATGATGCGCAAGGCAACATGTGTAACGAGTCTCCAGACAAGAGGAGAGAAAGAACAGACAGCAAAAGGATTTGAGGAAATATACACTGAGAATGTCCCCAAAGTGGTGGAAAAGGTCAATCCACAGAATCCAGGAACCAATAGAGTCATCCCCTGGGGCACCTGTAGTAACCTCCATATGCCTAAGATAAAGACAATGAAAGTACTAACACTTTGTTTTCAAAGGAACAGCAGGGAAAGCTTTTTCTGACTTTACATCACAAACACTGAAAGCCAGGCAAAAATATTATGACATCTTTAAAGTGCTGCAGAAAACATTGTACATTTAATGGGAAGGAATTACGGCATTTCAGGCTGGGTGTAGTGGCTCATGCTTGTAATCCTGCTACTAAATGGTGATTTGACATGATCAATGATAATTGATGTCAGCCTAGGAAAAGAAATGTTTGTCACAACAAATAAGTTTGTTAGATTGATTCATGCCTGTAATTCAAGTATGGAGAGACTCAGAAAAGTATCTCTATTTGAGACTAGACATGATATTATCTGAAAAGAATAATGGTTAAAAAAATACAAGGGTGTGCATACATGATAAGAGTGCTTGCCTAGCAAGCACAAACCTAGAACTACCAAGAAGAGAGGGAGGGAGGAAAGAAGGGAAGAAGGAAGGAGGAAAGGAAAGAGCAGAGGGAGGAAAAAGTCACATAGATTCACATATTATTATTATATATACTATTTGTATAATAACGTGTCTATTACAAGTATAGTATATTCAAATATAATATATATGTATAATATGTACAGGGCTATGTGTATATACAAGTATAATATATGCATACATATAAAAACATTAAGAATCGAATGAAAAGAGCATACATTATTTTCCCCAAATGAAGAAGTGTGACTGCCCTATTTGTGGAGGTGTCCTCAGGCAGCTGTGCACACTGTTCACATTTAGTTTCGGGGGGAAGTCCTCTTCAGGCTTCCCATAACAGAAATAGATTTAAAATGGAGGGATTTAACAGATCTTTTTCCAGAGACTTTGAAAAACAGAGAGATCTCTTCTCTGTATCTTACTCTTGCTTTTAAAGAAACCATCCTATCCTTCAATACAGGGCTTCTAGGAGCCTTGTTCAGGGCAGACACCTTGACAGAAAGGGAACCTGCATCTCCATGTGATCACTTTTCAGTGTTGCTACCCTCTAACATATCGGCATTTTTAATCAAAATGCATGGCCAATGGGGATACCTGTTTAAACGGCAACATAACAGCATCGTGGTGTTTTATTACCTCATTCTTACACTTGGAAACAATTGAACAAGCAGAAATGAAACGGGACTCTCATCACGATAGACCTTCTCATGACAAGGGAATAATGGATGTACTTAAAGGTCCTTCCATGTAAAGCCATACATGTGACAGCCACACAGAATGACAAGAGTGGCTATGATGCTCAGTGCTCATTTAGAGAAGAGAATGGTGGAAAGAATTTGGCCTTATGATTCTTCAAAATTATATATTTCAGGCTTCTAAACTTTGAAATTCTAACTTCTCACTTGATGGTATTAAGGCTGAGGGCAGGAGACAATGCCTTCATTCATGACACTGGTGTCCTTATTAGAGGGACTCCAGAGAGTTCTCATGTTCCCTGCCAGCTTTCCTGTGTGACATTGAAACAAGCAGGTGGCTGTCTGTGAGGTAGGAAATAGGCCTTCTCCATACATCCAATTTGCTAGTTAGAAAAATAAAGCAAGAAAGTGGTTCAGAAATGGACTCCCATGTGAAATACAATGTCAAGAAGATCCTTGCTGAGGTGATATTTAAAAAATAAAACATTAAAAACAACAGCAAGAAAGATAAAATCTCTTGTGTCCCTACCTTGGGTCTCATTTCACTTAACATCATCTTTTATGTTCATCTGTGCATAGTTTTTGACCTTTTCTGCTTGTCCTAGACATAGACGAGTTATTACAAATAAGGGAAACCATGGGACCTATGTTTCTTTGGGCCTGGCTTACTTCACTTAATATTTTTTTCCCAAATCTTTCCATTTCCTAACAAATTGTGTTTTTATTTGTTTCTTCTGTATGTTCTTCCCCCATGGTATAACACCTGATTTCAGTGCCCTTCATCTTATATATACATTTTTCTAATTTGGGGAGGAGAAGGGAAATAACAAAATGCTTAAATAAGGATACAAGTTGACCCATTGTAACGATGAGACATACAAGACACTATATTGAAAATGAACTTTACAACTTCGGGGGTGGGGTGGGGAGGGAGAAGTTGGGGAGGTGGGGAGGGAAGAGATGGGAGGGAAAAACACAGGAGGGGATAACAATGCTGGATAAGAAACATACTCATTACCTTACACATGGAACTGTAACCCTTCTGTACAATATCTTTGCAATAAAAAATATATACTAAAAATAAAGCAAAGCAAAACAGCAACAACAACAATAACAAAGATAAGACAACAGCTCAAGTGAAAAATGGGGAAATAATTCCAAATGTAAGGAAATAGAAAATTTAGGGGCTCTAATGATGGAAAGTACCAACTGCAGGACTTTGACAGAATACCATTTCCCAACTTTAATTTTAATTAATTTTTAATTTTAATTTTAATTGCCTGTGTTTTGGAGGTTATGTAAAAAGAAAGAAAGGTCATTGCTAATATTGTCATTGCATTTTTCCCCATGGTTATTTTATTCTGTGTTTTTCTAGATTTGCAGTTGGTGTTTATAGATACTGTGATAAGGATCTATTTTCAGTTTTCTGTGTGCAGATATCAAGTTTTCCAACCCTCATTCTTGAAGATACAGTCTTATAGGCACTTTAGTTGAAATGGTCTTATTGGCACTGTAATTGAAAATTAAATGATTATAAATACGTGGATTTATTTTGGAACTCTAATTCTCTTCCTTTGGTCGATGTATCTGTTTTTATGCTAGTAACATACTGCTTTGAATTTTATAGATTTGTAGTGTATTTCCAAGTCAGATACTGTACTGCCTCCTTCTTTCTTTTCCTCAGAATTGCATTGGTTAGTCAGGGTCTTTGGCTGTTTCATATGAAATTTTGGATTTTTAAATAAAAATTCTATAAAATATTATTGGAATTTTAATAGGGAAGTTTTTTTTTTTTTCAGTGTGGGGCTTGAACTCAGGGCCTGGGCACTGTCCCTGAGCCTCTTTGTGCTAGTGCTAGTGTTCTACCACTTGATCCACAGTGCCACTTCTGGATTTTGAGTGGTTAATTGGAGATAAGAGTCTCATGGGGACTTTTCTGCCTGGGCTGGCTTCGAACCGAGATCCTCAGATCTCAGGCTTCTCAATAACTAGGATTATAGGCGTGTGTCATCAGCACAAGACTGGGCTATTTTTTTTTACAATATAAATTTTTGCAATCAGTGTAAGTAGAATATCTTCCCATTTGTGTCTTCTTAATTTATTTAACTCATTTTAAGAAGGAATTGTTAGTGTAAAGGTCATTTGCTTCCTTGGTTAAATGTATTCCCAAGTGTTTTATTTATTTATTTATTTTTGTGTAATGCCCAGGGCCCAGGTACTACTCCAGAGCTTTTATGCTCAAGGCTAGTACTCTACCACTGAAAACACAACTCCACTTCCAGAGATTTGATGATTAATTGGAGATAAGAGTCTCATGGAATTTCATGGCTCAGCTGGCTTTGAACCATGTATTTCAGATCTTGGTCTCATGAGAATCTAGGATTACATATAGGAGCCACCAGTGTCTACAAGTGTCAGGAGTTTAAACTTATGATCCAACTTTTGCTAGGCTACCACTTGAGCCACATATTCAACCCTTCTACTGATTAGTGTAACTTCATTTGTAACCTGCATTTTTACTGAATTTGTTTATTAGTTTAGTGTCATCTTTAAGGTTTTGTAAGAACATCAACATGTCCCATGTAAAGAAATAAAACATTTTTCATCTTCAACCTAGATATGTTTTATTTTTCTTGCATAATTGTTCTGGTGGAGATTTCCAAAAATAAGTTTACTTGAAAATGATCATCATGGGCATCTTTTTCTTGCTTCTTATCCTAGAGGGAAAAAAAATGTTCAACTTCTCATCCTGAGAGATTAGTTATGAATTTATCATGCATGGCCTTCATTACGCTGAGGTACCTCATACTTTACAAAAATTGTTGAGAGGTTCTAGGATAAAAAGAAAAGGAAAGGGCTAGGAAGGTGGCTCAGTGGTAGAGAGCTTGCCTTGCATGCATGAGGCCCTGGGTTTGATTCCTCAGCACCATATAAGCAGAAAAAGCTGGAAGTGGCACTGTGGCTCAAGTGGTAGAGTGCCAGCCTTGAGCTGAAGAGCTGAGGAACAGCGGTCCAGGCCGAGTTCAGGACTCATGACTCGCAAAAAAAAAAAAAAAAAAAGATAAGGACATGAACTTTGTCAAATTCTTGGCCTCCTGAGATAATCACAAAATTTTAATCCTTACTTTGTTACTATGATATGACACATTTATAAATTTATATGTGATAAACCATTCTTACATCCTAGGAATAAATTCCACTTTGCAATGATAAATGATTCTTTTAATATGTTGTTGAATTAGACTTGCCAGTACAGTTTTTGAGATTACTCAAAATTATTGTCTTGTAATTTTCTTTTCTTTGGCTTTGTTATCAGATTGATGCTTACCTCATAAAAAGTATTTAGAAGTATTCCTGCTTGTTTGATTTTTTTGGAAGTTGTTTAAATGGGACAATTATTAATTATTCTCTAAATGTTTGGTACATTCATCAGTGAAGCTATCACGTTCTAGACTCTTTTAATATGAAACATTAGATTGTGATTCAATCTCCATGTTTATTTTAATGACTTACTCAGGTTTTCTATTTCTTCAGGACTTAGTCTTGGTAGTATATGTATCTAAAAATGTATCCATTTCTTCTAGTGCCACATTTTGTTCATAATCATCTCTGATCTTTATATATCTGTGGTATCAGATGACTCTTCTTTTTGTCTTTATTCAAGTCTTCTATATTTCTGTTTCTCCAGCTAAAGGATCTCCTTTTTAAAATTCATTGCTATGTTTTGGTCTTTAATGTTTCCTCACTTCTCACTGAAGGCTTCAATGGTTTGTTTGGTTTATTCTTTGTTTTGTGTTTGTTTATGTTTGGTGTGGGGGGGGGTGGAGAAAAGAAAGGCCCTATGCTTGGGACTGTGCTGCTTCTTCCTTTTATTTTATTTTATTTTATTTTATTGGCAATAGGGCTATTTGCTATTATGTTAGCTTGACAGCCTTTACGACATTTTTTGACTGTTATTTATATCTAAAGGTATGTTATTTTTGAGTAAATGTCTATTTCTGAATTCTTTTATCTAAGATCAGAGATTAGTATCTTTTATTTGTTCAATAAATGTGAAATACAGGTAATATATTAAAAGACATATACGACAATTAGTGGAAGCTTTAACCAATTCCAAAATAACCCAAAACAGAATGCAAACAATGGATGGAGCTTATTTTTGATCCAATCTGCTATTCTTCCTTTGATTGAAGAATTGAGTCCATTAAATACTTAGTGTTATTATAGAGAGGTATGTCATTTCCTGCCATTTTCTTGATTTCCTATATTTTGTTTTTTTGCCTTTTCCTGTGTTTACTAAATTGATCTTCTAGTGAGTTTTGTCCGATGTGTTTTATTTTATTTTGATTGTTTTCTTCAGATTATATTCCTCCCTTTAGAATTCTTTGAACTGATGGTTTAGTGATCATGAATTCCTTTAATGTTTGTTTGTCATGTGTTTGTCATAGAAGGTTTTGGTTTTACCGTCTAATGTAAATGATAGTTTCCCTGGATAGATCAGTTTGGGTAGGCAGTATTGATCATCAGTGCTTAGATTATATCATTCCTCTCCTTGCAGTGAGGGTTTGTGTGGAAAGGTCAGCAGTGATTTTGATTGTCTTTCCATTGTAATATAGCTCCTGGGCATATGGATTAGTGGTAGAGTGCTTGCCTAGCATGCATGAAGCCCTGAGTTTGGTTCCTCAGTACCAAATAAACAGGTAAAAGAAAAAGCTGGAAGTGGCACTGTGATTCAGTGGTAGAGTGCTAGCCTTGAGCAAATGAGGCTCAGGGACAGTACCCAGGCCCTAAATTCAAGCCCCATGACTGGCTTCTTCTTGAAGTAGAATATTAAATTGTTTACTTCATACCTTTTTTTTTTGGATGCAAGTATCTATTGCTATTGATATCCTTTTTGAATAGCTTTTTCTGCATCTTCTATAATTTGGTATGTTATCTTTTTGTCTCAAAATTTTATTTTTATGTTGTTACTTTGTTTTTGGCTACTGTTGTTCAAGAATATTTTCTTTAAGCTCTATATAGCTTTAAACTTTCCAAAATTCCTCCTTGAACAAAGCTGCTTTTAACAGAAATTAATAAGGAGAATGTGACAATAACTTGATATAAAAGACAAACTTTTTTCCAAAATTGATATTTTAATCACTCAATCTATATTTAAATGAAAAACACTTTGAATGAATCATTGTGATGTATTTTATGTCCTTTCATTAGAGAGGATTCAACCATTACATTAATAATTGTAATCAGAAAATGTACTTTATGCTGACATATGGACTCTAAATATATAGCAATATGTACATAGAAGTACTAAACTTTTAAACATTACTCCTATTTAAAACTAGTAACTGGCAACATGATCAGTCAGCAGTGGCTCACACCTGTAATCCTAGCTACTCAGTAGGTTGAGATCTGAGGATCACAATTCAAAGCCAACTCAGGCAGAAAAATTAATGAGACTCATCTCTAATTAACCACCAACAAAACAAAACAAAACAGAAGCAGGAATGTGGTTCACATGGTAGAGTGCCAGCCTTGAGCATAAAAGCTAAGGTCCTGAGTTCAAGCCCTAAGACCAACATAAACAAAAGAAATTTGTCAATGTATCTCATTAAATATTCTCTATAAGGCAATAAATAAAAATTCTAGGTAAAGAACATATAGAGTATGATATCTGTAGCTCTGAGACAATTTTTTTATGATAAATGCATGTTTAGATCTGAGAAATAGGAAAGGAGGTTAAGTCAATTATTTATGAAGGTATACATGACTCCTACATCTTTTGATTATCTAGAAGTGAATGGACTTCAAGAGATATTAACAGATTATACTAAAAAGCTACTTCTTTGGTATATTTTTTCTCATCTCTTAATATGTTTTTTCCCTTATATCGAAGATCAGTACTGAAAACATGGACAGATATAAAAAATAATACATATTCTCATTGTATCCTGAGGGAAATAGATTGAAACAGACTATTTTTGATATTCTATGAACCTTTGAGTTACTCTTACAGTATTTCAAATGGCTGTGTGCTATTTGCCATAATATTTAATCTATGTATACACATCTCTAAAATACTTAAGCTTGTATTCAAGTTTATGCTGCTTCTAGCCTAATAGTCATAATTTCCAGATGGAGTTTAACTGTTATATTTCTATTATCATAATTTTAAATTTGTTGCCACAATATTGTAATATTTATTCTGCTAATCTAGCTGTTGAGGCACAGCATGATTAAATCATTGGCTCAAGATACACACTGAGTAAATGCAAAAATAAAAAAAATCCCTTAATACATTTCTAAAAACAATCTGCTTATAAAATAAGGAGCTATATTTTCTTGCAAGTAAATTGTTGTGTTTTTGTAGTGCTTGTCTTAAATGTTAAAATGTGAACAGAAGTTTCCTATATATAATGTGCAATTTCATTAATCAAGACAATCAAATGATTTCTGTATATATTTAAAATAGTAATTTATTAAAAGCATCTCACAGAGTAGTCAAGAACACGTTAACAAAGACATTGGTACCTGTCAAAAGTCATATATTTCAGAACAAATGGAGCTATTAAATGGTCAAATTTCTTAATTAATCAATGACAAACATATATTTAGAGATATTTGTCTATTATCCCATAAATAACTTAGATTCCCAGATGGATAATAATTCACATTATGTTACTAAACTCTTAATACTTCATGCTATGTGCAAGAAGAATAATATTTCTATTTGGACCAGTAAAATGCATTAAAATATGCCAATATTTTAATGGTGCCAATGCATTAAAATATGCTTTCCTATGCCTTTCCCTCATTTCTGAATACATTCTATAAGATGTCCTACAGTTTCATATTCAAATGAGAAGTACATAATATTTTCTTATCTGGGAAATTCTATTTTATCACCTAGTTATAAAACCTGGTCAATGTTTTACATAAGAAAATAATTGACTGAATTAAAATCGAGACAAGTGGAAATTAGTTTTTCTTTCATATTGTATGTTCTATAATCCACATTTTGGAAATACATGTTAAGTTGACTTGCAGGAAGTGGAACAAATGAATGTTAAAGATGTGGGCAGACAGCATCCTGTAATGTAAGACCATTTGAACACATAGTCTCTGTACCAACACTACTTAGTGAATACCAGACTTTGGAGTTGGACAGCCTTTGATTATGTACAGAATTTCACCACTTGTTTTGATCACTGAACTATAGTAGATGACCTGGAATAGTCACTTATCTTAAAGCTATTAATCTATCCTGGGAACAAGAAAATAGAGAAACAAATCCACATAGATCTTAAGATACAGTCTGGGAATTGATTAGGGAGGATGCAAAACAAATGTAGGAAAACACAACTGCCTTTCTCAAAACATATGAGCATTTCGGTGAACTCTTTCCCTCACAAAATTAATGACGGTTGAGTTGTCTAGAAATGATTTATTAAAAACTTGTGATGGTACCATCCAGTTCTAAGTTAGAAGGAAAAAATGCTTCTATATTTGATAACAGATAAATAACACTGTGGTAGAGCTCAAAGAGTAATTTAGATGATTTGTGTAAATGATATTAATAATTGACTGCCTTTCTCTATGTGCAATCTAAAAGAGTAAGTGGATAGGAAACCAGAGCAATAAACCATCACTATGTATTGATTTCCTATCCTGGGAGATGGTCTGAGTCAATGGACAGCAGGCTCATTCTTGATTTGGGAAGACAGACTTCTAATGAGCACATGGAAGGACAGAACTATGATCAATAAAGGGCCAAGCTGTCCTAATCCAGAGAAGGAGAAAGTCCATTTTGAGGGCAGGGTCCCCCAGGGAATTCATGCACAAGATTAATTGACCTAAAGCATGAGGAATCAATGTGGTTGTTTGCCCCTGTCATTCCCAGACAATGGTCTGAGATTTCTTGGGAAATATCACTTAGGCAGGATTGACATCAGCAGCTGTACAATAATATAGGGAGAAATAAATCCATGCTAGATGGCAACCTAGCTGTAGCACTGTACCCCTACAGCAACTCAGTTGCTCAAATACTAAGGAACCCCCAAAGGGAAGAAGGAGAACTTGCTATGAGACCTCACAGTTTATTCAAACAGCTATTTATGGCTCTTGAATGTGTGCAGTTCTCACCAAAACTATCCAGGATTCTAGAAGAGAATGTGTGCCTGGTGTCAGCCTAGCCCACTGGCTGGTGCTTCCACACACAGCAGGTCATAGGACAACCATGCTCTGTGCATTGTGTGCTGCCTATCATTAATATCACGATCATTCCCCTTCATCAGCCTAAACTCCTTTGCTGGGCTGTGTACACACAGATCCAGGGAGAAGTGAATGAATACTTTTTCTGTCTTGATACTAGAAAATGGAAGAGAAAACCTGCTGAATTAAAGAGGTTAATTAAGTTCAAACTTCCCCACCTCAGTCTTTGGCCAATTAAAGTAACCTTTGTATTTGGAACAATCACAAAATATGGAAACGTTTTCAAGTTCCATCATAAACCTATTTACAAAACGAAATAATTTCTGTGATGGTGATTCTTGATGAATAATTTTAGCTTAACTTAAATATTGTGAATACAAACATTCTGAATGAATCGCACCTAGGCCTATACAACACAAAATCCAATGAGTTCCAGCATAAATTCATTTAAGACTTACTACCTTTTAGAGTGGTCCGAGTTTAATTTGAGAGTCAACTGTCACAGCTTGCTGAACTCTCAGTAATGAGAGACAATTTACCCAAGAGCCTCATTATCCAAGAACCTTTAAGGGAGCACACTCTCAGCACTATATTCTTTTTAAAAGTAAAGAATGATCCTATTATATTTTTTCATTTAACATTTTGCTGATCCATATTTCCATCATTAACTCAAAACTAGTTCACAGAACCCATTCCTAATTCATTTCTATACCAGTCACAGGGATCCCTGAGAGTACGCTTTAGAAATAAGTGCCAAATATTTTTCAAGGAATATACACCAAACAGACAAGACCCTTTGTTCTATGTAGCAACAAAATAGTAGAGGGCGATAAGAAAGTGAATCCCTTCACCTACAAACAAACTAAACAAACAAACCACCAACTAAACAAACTGTATACACAAGAAACAATTTCCAAAGTATAAAATGTTAACAAAGAGGATACCTGCTGTAAATCCAATGTAATCGTCACATAATGGTATTCGATTCCATTCTTAATACTGGGACTCTGCCACCAAGTGTTCTTGCCATCAATAGCATTTGTAATGGGGTGTCTCTCTATCCAGCAGCAACATGTGAAAGGAAGAGAAAGAAAAAAGACCATATCATGAATCCAGAGCTGTTTCTTTAAAGAAAAATAAAATTAAATTAAAACAATCCACTGTGGTCACCAAACATTAAAAAGCAAGGAATTCAAATCTTCAGCAGAATTTGATTAATGGAATGTTTCTCATAGCATGAGACAGTAAAAGAAACTAACACACGGAAGAAGCTAGTTACCTCCCCTCTACCCCACCATAGTCAACTAAAAAAGGACAACTTTAAAGATAGTTACCATAAGATTCCACACATATTGATATGTCCGTCACTGAGAAAGCAGACACTCTACATTTTGAGGCAGCGCTTGTTTACATTAACTTTGTTCACAGAAACATAAATTCCTGAATTGGGGCTTGAAAACTACGTGAAGATTTGTTCTTTAGACATGTTCATTATCACAAAGACCTGGCCAATCAAATATGTATCTTGCTTTAATGTAAGAATCTGTCATATTTGTCTTAGGAGACTTTTTACGGTAACCTTTGACTTTCCATTTTCCTACCACTACTTAAAAATCAAATGAAAGACTCCAGAACCTTCCTTCCATGCAGCCTTTGACTGGCACTCTATCAGGCAAATATACTGCCCCCAGCAACAAACTCCAGCCTACCAGACAAACATAGATCTTCCTTTAACTTTATCCCATATATATGAGAAGAGAACTTACTGTGAGAATCGAAAGAAAGAAAGAAAGAAAGAAAGAAAGAAAGAAAGAAAGAAAGAAAGAAAGAAAGAAAGAAAGAAAGAAAGAAAGAAAGAAAGAAAGAAAGAAAGAAAGAAAGAAAAAAAGAGAGGGAGGAAGGAAGGAAGGAAGGAAGGAAGGAAGGAAGGAAGGAAGGAAGGAAGGGAAGGAAGGAAGAAAGGAAGGAAGGAGAAAGAAATGGGGCCTGGGTACAGCACATACCCAGAGTACAAAGCCCTGAGTTCAAACCCCAGTGCCATTGATGATGATGATGATGATGATGATGATGATGATGATGATGATGATGATGATGATGATGATGGGATAGAGGAGTGATGCAAGTAGTAGATTTCTAAAAAGCATTAGAGTGTTTGCTAGCAAACACTAGCCCCTGATTGAAACCCAAGCACCAGCAAAAGATAGAAATAGAGGGTCAGAGAGAGGGAAAATATGAACCTACCCAGCCAGTACTGTAACAATTCAACTCTCTTCCTTCTTACTAATCTTAGAATTCAGAAATCTTCATCTCCTGCAGTTTAGCTCCAAGTCATTGACAAGAGCAAGAATTATTTATCCAGAATTATGACAAATTAAACTTAAATTTAACAATATTTTTTAAATCAAACACAGGGTTATTTCCCATGAAATGAGTTTCAAAAATAAAAATAACCTTTCAATGCTTTATCGAAGAGTGAATTTATATTTGTCATTTTCAGACTTGGGAATTTACATTATGGAAGCGACTGTATTTATACAGTTTGCTATAATCTTTACCTGAAAAAATACAGGCCATGTTATTGAGTTATTTATGGGTGGATATCCCATAAATGTTGATATGAGTGTATTGGCCAGGATGTTAATATTACATTGTCATTGAACAAATTTGAATTCAACTGAATAGCTGAATAGTCCTATATTTTGCACCGGCTAATTATATTAACAGTCCACTGAGATGACGCATCCTGTCTCCTTAGTGAAAAGCAAGATTGATGAATATATTTAATAATCAGTGTTAGTTATATTCTGTTGGAACTACAGAAGGTGTTGTCTTTCTAATGATTGCAAATATCAGGACATAAATAAATATCAAACAAATGCCCCCGGTGATGTGTGTGCTGAAATCAGCATATTAGGATTCAACAATAAATGAAATATTACTGGAATTGCTTTGTGAAGAAAATAAATATCACAATGTGCATTCCAAAAACACCTTCCTGAATCTTTTTATAAAACGTGTGTTTAATATATGGAAGAAAAGTACATGCAAGAAGATTTCCAAATAAAACTCATTGCTCTCAAGTAATGGTGAAAGAAGCTGTCTAATTGGAAATTCTATCTGCCACCTCAGGTCAAACCAATGTGAGAATTAGTCATGAAAAGGATGGGGAGCTGAATCAACAATTAACCATAATTCTCATTTTATAACTTGAATCATAATTAATTGGCAAATACTGATTAATTGTTGGCTGAGTTTCCTTATTTAAAAGGACATAGCAATGGAGAATATCCTCAACAGGAATAAACTGTGCAAGCAAACTCAAAGGCTATCTTCATCTGAAAACTGGCTGGAGAATTATTGAGATAAATCTTTCAGACTGGTAGTTCTTAACTGGGAAACATAATTTATTAAAGCCAGAAAGTGCAAATATCATTTGTTTTGCTATGACAATTAAGAACACACCTTCCAGAGTGATTCCAAAAGTGAATTTGTGGAATTTCATCTGTTGTATCAACTTTTACCAAAACTTACTGACATGATTTGTGACAAGATTTTTATCTTATTCAGTTTGATTCTTCTTCTAAATTTTCAGTATCAAAACTTGATTTGGAAATGCAATGAGAGAAAGAGAGAGCAACCATGAGCTGGCAAATTATACCTATAATCCTATTTACTCAGGAGGCAGTTAGGATGAACCTAAGTTATACCTAAAATTATACTTCTAATCCTAGTTACTCTGAGGTCTGGAAGACTATGGCTCAGAGTCAGCCTGGCAGAAAAGCCCAAGTGATTCCTTTTCTAAACCAATGATCAAAAATTCAGGTTGGAGACATGGCTCCAGTGGTAGAACACCAGCCAAGCAAGTACTAGAACCCAGTGATATAGATGAATCAATAAAGAAACATTAAAGCAAACAACATGAAGTAAATCCAAAGGATCCAAAGCCATTACAAATGCACACAAAACACTTACGGTTTGGATTACTGCTGTTTTGATTGCAAATTCGACACTGTGGGTTCCTCACAGGCTGCCCCGGGACATGCTCTACCAACTTGCAGTACATCTCTGGTCCTCTTTCTCCACAGGTTGCATTGGTTGTGATGAGGGCATTAGAAGCAAGATTCAGGACAGCAGGGAATAAACCTAAAAATGATAGTTAAATGAAAGCACATTGACTGAAAACAAATTTACGAATTTGCTCTACTTCAAAATGCAATTAAGATATTATATTTTCAGGGACTTCCACTAACCTAAAAAGAAAGAACTGAATATCAAGCAATACAGTATGTTAAAGACTACATGTTATCCTTTTTTATTTTCTGTGTCTTAAATATGGAGTGTAAGACTGTCTTGTTTATGTTTAACCTTTAATACTTAATTAGAAAAGAAAAGCTGTTTGTTACACCTCCTTTAGATCTATATAGTAGAAAATGAAGAAATATTCTGGAAATGGAATTTTTAAGCTTTCTATACGTCCCAACCTTATTTTACAGCAAAACCTTAATATGTCATCATAATAGTCAGTAATCATAGCTTTTAAGTAGAACAGCGAGACTCGTATCCATGCAGGGCAAAGAAGGTCTTTCGTTCCACCTGAGAACCCAGTGGAAGTTCTTCAATGCCTGAAACCAATGTCAATGTTATTTTGTGTATCTCCAGTGTTTGCTTTGTGTAGATCTCTTTTCAGTGACATTCCAGTGAAGTCATTCATCAAAGCCATTCTGTTCATAAAATGTTCTTCTAGAGCAAATTATATGTAAAATTTACAGGCAGCTTGACTCCATTTATGCAACTGGATCCCAAATCTAGATCTGTATCCAGTAGTTCTCTACCATTTCAATTTCAACTTCTAACAGGAAGTCCTACCTGATTGTATCTTATATTTTAGTATTGCCTCGAGACCCTTAGAATTTCTAGTTCATAAATGTTTTCTGCATTAGACTTAAAATTTGGCACTTAGTAGATGTTTAAAATGAAGAGATAAATGACATAATTATTGGCCTCATACATGTTCTCCTGCATAAAATGATGTTAATCCCCAGTGTGGATGTTTGTCTGCGACGTGCTAGCCACTATTCTGTCTAGCACTGTTCTAATGTGTTTTGTTTTGTTTTGTTTTTTATTTCAAGGACTAATCTGCTCCCATTGCCTCCATGTGAGTTATGAATTACTTTACCTCTAGCTCATGAAGAAAGAATGGAGAGGTAACTTTTTCTGGATTATAGCTAGTAAGGGACAGAGCTCTGGTTTGAGTTCAAACAATCTTTACTGCAATCTGTCCTCTTCACTACTGCACTGATGCTATCTCCAATGTTACATGAAGCCTATATTACACCAATGCTCACTTGTGGCCCTCACTGACTAGAACTGGACTGAAAGAAGGAACAAACCGGAGTAAGTCAGCAAAGTGAAATATTTGCTCAGAACCATAAGTACCTGATAATTAAACTTAAGCAATAGTAGGGACACTTTAAAATTTTTAAATAATTTTAAGGTAATCTGAATAACATTATTTAAAAATGAAAGCTATGACATAAAGTAACATTTGGAGAAGGGCCCAAAGAGGAGTCCCTAAACAATATTAAATCATTATTATTTGGTCTCACATGTATGCTCACAATACTTCTGTTTGCTGTTCTTGGTTATAAGATGAGAGGCATGCACCATACCATTTAGTTGAGATTTGGTCTCAAACTTATTCTATGGGCTGGCCTTAAATTACAACCCTCCCAATCTCCACCTCCCAATTACAGGCATGAGTCACTGTGTACAATTTATTTTAAGTAATTCTAGTCTTTATTGTAATCTCACTTGAAAAGATTTCAAAGGCAAGTAAATTTATAAGACTAGTCACCTACATGCCCGAACCCAAGCAACCTCCTTTCTCTCCTCCCTTTGTAAACACACTAGATTTGAAATATCTTTAATTCTGCTCCTCCAATAACCCATAATCATCACAACCAACGTTAGCCTTCCTGTCTTAAGACTTTTTTCCAAAAGTTACTTGAGTTTTCACACTGCTCAGAAGTTACTTACTTTATATTTAATTGCAGCCATTATTTCATTTCATTTTTTTCTACTGCCTGTATTCTGCTGTCCAGCCCTGACCATAATGGTATATATATATATATATATATATATATATATATATATATATATATATGGTATATATATCCATGTTATCAACATAACCTGAGTTTAGCTTATCTCATCATTGGCCAGAGAAATGATAGCCATCCCTAAAACTTTTTTTTTTAATTAGAAAATGTGCAGTGTTTCATAAAAGGTAAAGAACCATATCAAAGTGAGGTTATCTCTTTTAGTATATCTTCCTCTTATTTGTGTGAGGCTTATTAGAAACTTTTCTAACAGTTTTGTGAAGTTGATCAGATTATAAATGTTAATGTTATTATAGTCTCCAAGGCATTATTTCTCTCTTAGACATTTATTCTCCAGATTAGTAAGTGATATATGACTAAATAAGCAATGTCTATATATCTTTCTCTTCTGTCATTCTTCAACATTTTGCCTTTAATTAAGCAATTATTCTAGGATCAAGTATGTTTTGAGCTTACATTGTGTCAGATAGTAAAAGATTTTAGAATTATTAAGAGACTTGCTGTGGGAAGTAATCTTAAACTAATTCTTAAAGAAACAGAAGCTTATTTAGAAGAAAAGAGAAGAAGAAAAGGTAGGGGAAAATACCAGAAAGAAGAATATAGCAAGATGAAAGCTCATTGGAGTAGTTGAGTCCACAATTATTCCAATGACACAGACATGCACATAGATATTGATACAAGTATATTAAATGCACAATCTATGTATATTCTATGCATAATCTAGTAGTGGCAAAACAAGCCACTTCCTATTTGTCATTGCTAACAATGTGTGTTAGTCAATTTTCCACTTCTACCCAATAGAATTTAAGCAGTAGAAAAACGGGTGGTAAAATGGAAAAGATAGGTTGAACATTCTGTTTTCATACAATAAAATCTGCTTGTAATCTTTCTGTGGGATTTTAGATGCCCAGACACCATTTAAATCCTTTTGAAATAAGCCACTTAATCAAAAGACACTTCCGGATGTTTGTCAATACTTCATAATTTTTCCGGGTATTGTCATTTTGGTCTGTGATCTTTTATTATTTTTTTATTGTGAAAATACTGTACAGAGGGGTTACAATTACATGGGCAAGATAATGAATATATTTCTTATCAAGCATTGTAGCCTCCTCCTTCGTTGTGATTTTTGTCTGCTACTTACCACAGACTAATCCTGCCCTTCAAAGATTTCTTTGGTCATGTGAGCCTGTAGGATCTAATTTGAGATGATCAGACCTGTCTTTTTTCTGGGTCTAAATAATTATGTGCAGAAACTGATAAGGAAGGTAGCATGCAAACAATACTTTAGTACATGATCTATATTCAGAAAATACAGACTTACATTTGATCCCTGTTCCACATAGGAATAAAGAATAAAGCAAGAGCAAAAAAAATACATTGATGAAAAGATTAAACATGCAGAATTAACATGGAGAAGCTGTTTTATGTTCTCCATATTTATTATGTCAAAATTACTTTGTGTAAATTTGAGTAAATTCAATTTCACAGATAAGAAAGTGTGAGTTCAGGGGCTGGAAGGGTGGCTCAATGGTAGAGTGCTTGCCTTGCATACATGAGATCCTGGGTTCAATTCCTCAACACCACAAAAGCAGAAAAATCCAGAAGTGGCACCATGGCTCAAGTGGTAGAGTGCTAGCCTTGAGCTGAAGAGCTGAGGGATAGAGCCCAGGCCCAGATTTCAGGCCCCACAACTGACCAAAAAAAAAGAAAAGAAAAGAAAGGAAGAAAGAAAGAACGAAAAAAGTGTGAGTTACAGCCCTAATGTCAACAAAAAAAGTGCAATGAGAAGAAATTCTCAATGTGAACACAGTTAAGGCTGATTTAGTGAATTGAACACAATTCTTTAAAAAGGTCAAATAACTTTTTGTCAATACAGAGTCAGAATATAGTCTTCTACAAGGCTTATAAACTTCTATTATTAATAAAATAAATAACTTATCTAGTCATGACTCCATATTTTGAATTACAGAGTATTCTACCCATAAAATTAAAGGGATTAATAAAAATTTACATCTAGCATCTTTCTTTCTGTTGTATTGTTTCCCCTATACTTATTGATCATATACTCCAAATTAACCTTTAATCAGTTTAATTATTCTACTTTTGGTCAGCGAATAATTGTTTTATGAAATTTTATCATCATTTGGCTGTTTACTTTTAAAAATCAATAAAGAATATTGGTCAGAGAAGGTCCCCAATTAGTTGTTAATAACCAATTTGAAGAGTCAGGCAATACCCTAGTTATTATTGAATTTTCAGCATGTTGTATTATAGATTGCAATTCATTTTCATTATATACTAAATCTATTAGGCTATACCTATCTATTCCCACTCAGAAGCATCAATGTAATATTTACTGCCATATGCAATATGGGTCACTTGTTTGGATTATGCAGACATTGAGAGTGCAAATGAACTACAAATAGCTGATGAACCTTTATAGATTATTGACTTGTAGTTGTTCAATTCAGTTTGAGGGCCTGTAGTGTTAATGACATAAAAGTGAGTCATCATTATCCATACAACTGTGACTGACATTTTTATCTGAATAGAATCAAGATTAACTAAATTTAGCTGGGTTTTATATGAAGAATAAAGTACGAGCAAAAGCAAAGTATTAATTATTCAGCCTCTATCCTGTTTGTAATACAAATTATAGAATAAATGTAACTTACAAAATAACATATTTTGGTCTATAATATAAATTATTACAAAGACCCAAATCTGTTGTGTTTCTTTTCTCTTCTTTAAATAAAAATCTTCAGCACCTCCTACATGGTTTCTGAATCCTATGTCATCCGCTTTCCTTTTCTTTTTAGACACACACACATTTACAGGCCTTTTCTATCATCACTTCATGAGTCCTGTGATTCATTTCCAAACATCACCATTTTAAGAAAGCAATCCTTCTTATTCTATTTAGAACCTGTGACTTCTGACAACCCATCATGTTATACATCTCCCCAGTATAGCTGTAGAATCAGTGGGAGTGGTCAGGAAGCCTCATTCTGTCTCCTGAAGGTGACTTCCAAATCAGTTCACTAAGAAGTGACTTCTTTTCAGAACACCCAAATAATCTTCCCTTTCCATGTTTCTCTCTCCCGCCCCCCCCCCCTCTTCCCATCCCTCGCTCTCTAGGCCTAGGCACTGTCTTGATCCGTTTTGTACCCTGCCACTGAAAAGATCTCTCTAAGGATCCTATCATGCTCTTATTTAAGACCAACATGAGCACGATAAAGGCTAACAAACATCCCCAAAACAGAGAATCAGATAATCATAGTAAGAACCCAGTAGGCACAGCTCCCAAGAAGGTAGATAACATGTCAGGAAGTAACAAACACCTCTCAATACTAACTCTCAATATTAATGGACTTAACTCTCCAATTAAGCAACATAGATTGTCTAGCTAGATCAAAAAACAAGATCTTTCTATCTGCTGCCTTCCAGAGACACACCTTGCCTACAAAAACAAACATAGTCAGAAAGTGAATGGCTAGAACAAAATCTACCAAGCAAATGGCCCCCATAAACAGTCAGGAGTTGCAATTCTACTCTCAGATAAAATAGACTTCTAATTAAAATTAGCAAGAAGAGATAAAGTAGGACATTACATACTAATAAAGGGATTTCTCCTACAGGAGGATATAACAATCCTAAACATGTATTCACCAAATATCAGAGCACCTAAATTTATCCAAGAAACAGTATTTTCCCTAAAATCACACATAGATCCAAAGACATTAATTGATGGGGAATTTAAAACACCACTCTCCCTGCTGGATAGATCAACCTGGCAAAAAATTACAGAGAAACCTTGGATCTAAACAACTGCATAGACCAACTAGACTTAACAGACATCTACAGAATATTTCACCTAGCAGGAACAGAATACACATTCTTTTCAGCAGCACATGGAATATTCTCCAAAATAGACCACATTTTAGATCACAAAGCAAATGTGTCCAAATTCAGAAACATTGAAAATATGCCCTGCATTCTCTTAGATCACAAGGGAATAAAATTAGAATTTCACACCAAAATCCACAAAAGAAAATCCTATAACACATGGACAGGGAACAATACACTGTTGAACCACCAGTACAGCATGGAAGAGATTGGAAAGGAAATTTAAATGTCCAGGTTATTTAACAAAAATGAATGTACAAATAACCAGCTCCTCTGGGACACAGCAAAGGCAGTATTCAGAGGAAAATTTATAGCTATGAGTGTCTACATTAACAATTTAATGATGCACCTGAAGCTCCTTGAAAAAGAGCAACAAGCCAAACACCAATCCAGTAGATGGAAATAAATAAAAAATTAAATCAGAATTAAATGGATTAGAGTCCAAAAATCACAGAAAGAATCAACAAAACAAAAAGTTGGTTCTTAAAAAAAATTAACAAAATTGATAGACCCTTAGCTAATCTTACCAGAAAAAGAAGAGAAACACTCAAATAAACAAAATCAGAGATGAGAATGGAAACATTCCCATAGAAACAATCAAGATTGGGAATACTTCTCAAACCTTTATGCTAACAAATTTGAGAATCTGGAAGAAATGGAAAACTTTCTATAAATATTGATATGCCCAAACTAAACCAAGATGAGTTAAAACAAGTCAACAGACCCATATCAAACCCAAAATAGCAATAACAGCGCTCCCATCCAAGAAAATCCCAGGACCAGATGGGTTCACAGGTGAATTCTACAATGTCTTCAAAGCAAAACTCATACCAATACTCCTCCAATTCTTCAGTGAAATCTAAAGTGAAAGTTCACTACCAAACTCTTTCTATGAAGCCATCATAACCTTCATCCCCAAACCAGACAGGGACAAACCAAAGAAAGAGAACTATAGACCCATTTCTTTGATGGACATAGATGCAAAACTTCTCAACAAAATTTTGCCCAATTGACTTCAACAACTCATCAAAAAAAATCATATACCATGATCAAACAGGATTCATTTCAGGGATGCAAAGCTGTTTCAATATATGCAAAACTACTAATGTAATACATCACATCAACAAGAGCAAGGATAAGAACCACATGAATATCTCAGTAAATACAGAAAAAGCATTTGACAAGGTCCAACACCCCTTTATGTGGAAAACTCTAGAGAAACTAGGAATCCATGGAACATTCCTCAATATAATAAAGATTGTGTATGACAAACCTACAGCCAGCATTATACTTAATGGTGAAAAGCTAAAGCCATTTCCTCTAACCTCAGGAACAAGACAAGGACATCTACTCTCTCCACTCCTCTTCAACTTATTATTAGAATGTCTAGCTAGAGCAATAAGACAAGCTGCAAACATAAAGGGGATCCAAATAGGGAAAGATGAAATAAAACTCTCCCTCTTAGCAGACTACATGATCTTGTATTTAAAGAACCCGATGGACTCTACTCCCAAGTTACTTGAGCTGATTCGAAATTAATCCTCAAAAATCAATGGCTTTTCTGTATGCCAAGAACTAGAAGAGTATGTTGAAATCAGGAAAGCAACTTCTTTTGTAATAGCCCCACAAAAAAATAAAATACCTATGAGTTAACTAAAGAAGTGCAGGACCTCTATGATGAAAACTTTAAACACCTGAAAAAGGAAAAAGGAAATTAAAGCAGAACTAAGGAAGTGGAAAAAACATCCCATGCTCCTGGACTGGGAGGATTAACATCATGAAAATTGCTATACTGCCAAAGGCTATCGACAAATTCAATTCAATACCCATCAATATCCCAATCTCATGCTTCAATGAAATAGAAGAAGCAATCCAAAAATTCATATGGAACAATAAAGACCCCACTAACAAAAACAATCCTTAGTAGAAAGTACAGTGCTGGAGGAATATCAGTACCAAATTTCAAACTTTGTAATAAAAAAAAGCCATAGTAATCCAAACAACTAGGTACTAGGACAAGAACAGACCTGAGGACCAATGGAATAGAACTGAAGACCTAGACATGAACCCTCAGACCTATGGCCACCTAATCTTCCATAAGAGAGCCAAAAAAAAAAAAAAAGAATGGAAGAAAAGACAGTCTCTCCAGTAAATGGTGCTGGCAAAATTGGTTAAACACCTGTAGAAAACTAAAGCTAGATCCTTATATATCACCTGCACCAGAATCAACTCCAAATGAATCAAATACCTCAGAGTCAAAGCAGACACATTGAAAACATTACAGGATAAAGTAGAAAAAACCGTAGGTCTCCTTGGCACAGGAGAAATTTTCCTAATAGAGACCCAGAAACACAACAAATCAAAGAAAGGTTGGGCAAATGGGATTGCATGAAATTGCAGAACTTCTGCATGGCAAAGGACATAACTAGCAAAATCAATAGAAAGCCCACAGATTGGGAGAAGATCTTCACTAGCCACAAAATAGACAAGGGCCTCATATCTAAAATATACTTAGAACTGAAAAAATTAAAGCCTCCAAAAACAAATCCTTCAAGAAACAACCACCTCATTAATTAGTGGCCTAAAGAATTAAAGAGAAACTTCTCTGAAGAGTAAATAAGAATGGCCAATAGACACATGAAGAAATGCTCAACTTCTCTAACCATAAAAGAAATGCAAATCAAAGCAACATTGAAATTCCACCTCATCCCAGTTAGAATGGCTATAATCAAGAAATCTGATAACAGATGCTGGAGGGGATGTGGCCAGAAGGGAACCCTACTGCACTGTTGGTGGGAGTCTCATTCAACCACTTTGGAAAGCAGTATGGAGGTTCCTCAAAAGACTCCACATAGAGTTCCCCTATGACCCAGCAATCCCACTTCTTGGCATTTACCCCAATGACCATAGACAAGGCCATACTAAAGGTACCAGCACAATTATGTTTATCACAGCATTCTTTACCATAGCTAAGATATGGAACCAACCCAGATGCTCCTCAGTGGATGAATGTCAAGAAAATGTAATATGTATATACAATGGAATTCTATGCTTCCATCAGAAAGAATGACACGACCCCATTTGTTAGGAAATGGAAAGAGTTGGAAAAAAATCATATTAAGTGAAGTAAGCCAGATCTAAAGAAATATAGGTCCCATGGCTTCCTTCATTTGCAATAATTAGTATACATCTGGGGTAATTTTTTCAGATGAGCAGAAAAGTACAAAAGCTATGTACACATGACCATATAAGATGATGCTAAGTGAAATGAACTCCATGATATGGACAGAAGAGGTCTTTCTTTGCTGTTGTTGTTGTTTTTAATGTACTCTGTGATTTTTTTTTTGTTTCCTTTGTATGATCTTCCTCTTAGGTTATATTCCCTGCTGTCACTCTACTTGATTCTGGTACCCTGCACCTTATATATACCATTATCTAATTTTGGGAGGGGAAGGGGAATAACAAAATGTTGAAACAAGGACACAGGATGATCCATTACAACAATGATATTCCCAAGACACTATGTTGAAAATGAACTTTACAACTTTGGGGGAGGGGAAAGGAGGGTGGGGGAGAAAAGGGATAATAGGAGAAAAACAACACAGGGGTAACAATGCTCAGCAAGAAATGTACTTCATTACCTTACTCATGTAACTGTAACCCTTCGGTACTACATCTTTACAATAAAATAAAAATTTTAAAAAAATTGAAGGTATATTCTACGTGCTACCTTTTGACAAACAGAGACCTGTATTCTCCCTGTCTTTCAGCAATTAGGGCTGGTACACTTGACTTTGGCTCAGAGTTCTGAATCTTGAGCAAGTAAATTACAGACAGGCACAACAGAAAAATCTGATTAATGTAGTAGCAGAGAGACAGCAGGAGTGGTAAGGAAGCGCTGACAATGGCTACAAAGCAGTGGCTGGACTGTCCTTGCATTACAACCCAGGGTGGCCTTCCTGCCTGAACTCATCTCCTGCTTGCCAATCACTCAAGAGTCTGGAACATACTTTGATATATTTAAGATATATTTCCTCTCGAGTTAAACAATGTTGGTGATTTGTGTTGCTTACAATGAAAACTCCAGATGGATATAAAGAACACATATGATGTGTAAAGACACTCAGGTGAACACATACACACACACACACACACACACACACACACACACATAGAAACACACATGTACATACAAACAGATATACTAAAGATAGGAAGATCAAGAACAATTCTATAATATCTGGCAACAAGATAAATGTGCCCATACAATCACAAAGTTGCTTCATTTAAAAATGTCTTTAGGATAAAATGTCAAGGGACAATAATAGTGACACTAATCAAGACTCTACACAAAGACCCATTAGAAATAGAATGACCTGGATGAAAATGTAACCATAAAGTCACTTTAATAAGTTCTGTTCTACATATAATGTTTCTAAGTTTTCTTTCTTACCCATTGTGCTATTTATTTTCATTACTTTTGTACTACTTTTAAATGACAGTATTTCGTGTAAGTCTTTAAAAGAAATCTTTCTAATGTGTTATAAATATTTCCAAGCATGTTTTCTTTGTTTTGTGAGTCTAAATAAATTTAATGTAGTAATGTAGCTGTCTGCTTTGTCTGTTCCAAGTACATTGTTATACTTTGGGATTAACACACAAAAATGCTGACATAAAGTTATGTATTGCTATATAGACATATATATATATATATATATATACATATATACATATATATATATATATATACATATATACATATATATATACATATATATATCTTAATTTCTCAAATAAAATGTTTATTGTTAACACTTATAATTCAATCTGTAAAGACTGTCATTAATATGTTGCTAACCATTAATATAAATTGAGTAGATAAGTATAGAAAGGTCAATCATGAGGGCAGGGAAGGTTTCTCAGTAGTAGAGAGCTTGCCTTGCATGCATGAGGCCCTCAGTTTGATTCCTCAGCACCACATAAGCAGGAAAAGCCAGAAGTGGGGCTGAGGCTCAAGTGGTAAAGGGCTAGTCTGCAGCTGAAGAGCTGAGGGACAGCGCCCAGGCCCAGAGTTCAGGCCCCACGAATGACCGATAAAAAGAAAGGTCAATCAATGATTTTTTTTTTGCCAGCCTTAGGGCCTGAACTCAGGTCCTAGACACTGTTACTGAGTCTCTTTTGCTCAAGGCTAGCACCCTACCATTAGAGTGATAGCTCCACTTCTGGCTTTTTGGTAGTTAATTAGAGGTAAATATCTCAGTGACTTTCTTGCTTAGGCAAGATCCTCAGTACTCAGCCTTCTCACTAGCTAGGATTACAGATGTGAGCCATCAGCACCCAGCTAATGATGATTTTTCAATATGTTCATTTTAATAACTATAGCGAATAATCATTATTTACAGTACTATATATCTGATATTCTTTTATTTCTCTATTTCCTGTCATTCTAATCTTAGTATTTCTCCTATCAGTTCATGCCAATACTACCATCTCTCTAAAGGTAAAAAGAAAATTGTTTCAACATTCCCAGCTTTCCATTTCAGTTTCTAGGCCTGTGGCACATTTTAAAAAAATATTCATGCAAGTAAACAGAGCTGTTTGCAAGTGACTCATTATTTAAAAGACAAAAGAGAACATGCCAATTTAAAATGTTCTCAGAGGCGTCAAGGAAGTAAAGGAGACACTTGTCTGTTGAAATCCTGAGCTATGTGGGTGCTTAGGAACACACTGGTATAAAACAGAAATGGAACAAAACAAAATGTTGAAGGAATGGTTTCCAGCTGTGCACTGCAGGAAGTCACTTAATGCACTGGGTCCACAATGCAGATGAAGGGTTTTATAGAACTGGAAAATCAGACCAATTTGAACTAATAGCTGTCCAGACACAACAATGCTTACAAGCAAAGGGAAAAAAAAATTGGAATCCAGTTAGTCAGAAGCAAACAAAGCCATGAAGAGCGTTGATGTATTCTAGTCCTGATTCCACGACTCTCAAATGTGTCTCCAACTGACTTAATTCTGCTCTTCCAAATGTTACAGTTTCCAAAATGAAAGGATATTTTTTAAAGGTTTCTGCATTGGCTTGTTCTCCTTTCTTCCCTTTTCATCAGAAAATGTAGTGCATGCTCCTCTGTGGAATTGATTTTTAAAGCTGTTACTCTTGTTTATTTATATATATATATATATATATATATATATATATATAAAAATAGGCTAGGATGGAAATTTAAGAACTTTTATTTTCATCAAAAATGAAATAAACCAGGGACAACCCCATGACTCCAATGGATCTTTACGAGCAGAGCTTAGGATAGGGGCTACTCCAAATTCAAATGTTGGCCTGGCAACTTGGTCCAGTCAAGAATACAGGATTAATTGTAACCCCTCTGTACAGTATTTTCACATTAAAAAAAATACAGGATTATATTAAATTCCTAAAAATGGGTACTATTAATCTCATTAAGACAGATTTTCCCCTACCAATTTCTATCACCTAAAATTTAAACATATAAGAGAAAATCACTGGTACAATAATCCAGATATCTTGTAGGAACACCGACATAATAGTAAAGTCATAATAGTATTTTTTCTAGAACAGTGACTTCATATAAGCCATTTTTACTTTAGTCATTCCCAAACCCTATAAATAATTTTTGAAACCAACTGAAGTCACTCTGTGTTTGGAACATTGGAATTAATGATACTACTGGTGGTCAATATGCTTCTTAGTATAATAAGAATCGTATTTATCAACATGTCATCTCTAAGATTAGATGGAATAGATATTAACTTCTAATAAATCCCCAAGAAATGAGTGCACATAAAACACCTTGTACCGCTTCACAAGTCCTTACTTATTTGGTCTACTTTCGCTGCTCTGGTCACATTTTCAGTCCTTGCCACTTTCATGGAATTCTTACCTACCATGCATTTCAAATTAAAAACTAAAATTTGCTTTGCTCTGGTTTTACTGTCTTCCACTTGTAGAATCAGGCTAAGTTGCCCAAATGGTTTACAAAATGATTATAAAAATAATAACTATCCTAGCTAGGACCTATATTTGGAATGCTCCAGCATAAGGTGTCTGAATATATATGGAGGAGGTGGCAGCTGAGGAGAAGGTAACTATTTCCAAGCTCCTTCCAACCTCGCTTCATCGCTTTCAGCAGAACATATGTTTAGTATCTGCTCTCTTCTGCCTGACTTCCCAAGCCAAACTTATAAACTAGATGTCTCTTTGGCAAGTCGCTGTCGCAAACCCAAAGTGCAAAGTCAAAAAGGGAAAGGAGAGGAAATGCAATTCATTCTAAAAGTGACAAAAATGAAATGTGGAGTCTTACATTGGCAAATAACTCACAACAAAGGTGTTTGCAATATAGAAAAACAAATTGGATGATTTGTGAAAATATCTGCTACTAATTGTCCAAAAACACGCAAGTCTCTAAACTACATCTAATGCCAGGAACACTAAGCTTATGCTTATATCCTTCAACCCAAAATATCAGAAGGGGCTCCTTTGTGCTTCAATGAAGACAAGAGCCCTGGGAAGGAGGCTGCTCTCATTCTGACAGTTTCTTATCACTCATGATGAAACACAAATATTGCAAATATTGCAAATATTCTGCATTCTGTTTACCTTGGTTTCAAAGACCTAGATGAGTTGAAAACAAAAGTCATGGTCATAAACAAAGGAGGAGGCTACAATGCTTGATAGGAAATGTACTCATTATCTTGCCCATATAATTGTAACCCCTCTGTACAGTATGTTCACAATAAAAAAAAAGTAATGGGCATTTACTTTACTCTTTTTTCATTTGTTTATATAAGTAAATATTAAAATTCCTCAGGGCCTAATGCTGGAGCCTTCTATTCTGAGAGCTTCATCACTGCCAAGCTGCTATCTATATCAATACCTAGCAAGTTGTATCTCCAGGCCATCTCTTCCATCTCTTTCTTTCTCTCCCTCTACCATCTTTCCCTTTCCCCTTCCTACCCTCTGGTCCTAATTCATCTTTCCAAAAGCCTAGCTGAAGCCTCCCCATACATGAGCATCTCAAGATTAATGTATCCAAGCAGAGTTTATGATTTCCAGAGCTCTAACTCTCACCCCCAACACCCACCATGAATTGACTACCTTTGAGTTTCTTTCTCCTAGTTCAACACATTTGATTTGTACCACTCAGCCATTCCATCACTAAATGCTATCCTAGTTCCAAAATAAATCCAGATCCTGTTGTTCTCAACCATGTTACTGCTGACACATAATGGCCAAGCCACGTTTGTAACATCAGAAGTTTGCTAATGGCCTCTTCAATGGATACTTGATTATCTTTTGCCTTTCTTCTACTATGTTTTTAATGAAATGCTTCTTTCAAGATGTAAATTGAATGGGGTCATTCTTCTTTAAAATTTAATATATTGAGGTATAACAGCCTCCTATTACATTCTAAGAATGTTTATTTTAGTCAATTTCTAGAAGAGAATGCATTTTCTCCTACAAGAGTTTATCTTGAAATCTTTGCTTCTTAACATTTGTACATTCTTCATACTTCCTTTCACTCCCTTTCACATATGTTGTGCATGGTTTTTTTCTATCACCTCTAAATGAGTCTTCTATTATAAAACCTCACTTTGCCACGGTTTTCCTTGGAGCATTACTCCCAACAAGTAATTTTAAGTTAAATTCATTTTAGTATGATAAAACTTTGTTTTAAACTTCATAATGGAAGAAACTATATATGTTGTGTTTACTTTGTTAGTCATTGCTTATGGTTGGATAAATCAAGGTGAACACAAATATTCTCCGATGAGAAATTTCCATCACAATAAATCCAGCACATAAATCGTATGCCTGTTGTAAAGAAGTGGCAAATTTCCCTTTGTCGCAAAATAAAAATAGTAAAGAATGAAATAAAACACATAAAAAATAATACACCAGAAGGACACATTTCTTTTAGTATTCTAGTCACTTGGCAACATAGAAATTATATTAGTATCAAGAACAAAAATCAATATTTCCTTACTTTTTATTGGGTTAATGATCTTCCTAAGCCATGCCTCTGGGTAGATTTCTATTTTTCTGCCTCACTTCTAAGGCAGATCCAAAATTCTTATGGGTTGGCTATAAAGTGTCTCTCTCTCTTTCTGAAAGGCTCATACACTGAAGTGTGCATATTCACTGCTGGTGATCTTTTCTATGATGGTATAGAAACTAGCTAGAAGAAGTAGGTGGCTGGCAGTGTGTTCATTTGGGGCTTAATCTTGTCCTGGCTCCTTCCCTGTTTCTCTGTCTCTAGTTCTATGAGGGAAATGGCTTCTGCTAAAAGACTACCATTGATACTCTGTCTCACCACATGCCCTAAATCAAGGGCCAGTGGTGCCATGGACTGAAAGCTGCAGTCAAATAAACAATTGGCCTAGTTAAGTAGTTTTTCCCAAGCACTTGTCCCATAGATAACAAGAAAAAAAAACCTGACACATAACTTTTTTTAAATTTTATTTTGTATTTCGTGGGGGTTTTGATGATCTCTTTGAAGTTGCCCTGGGATTAACTTGGCTTCTGTCATGAGAAGGCCTGATATATTTTCCAACACATGCATCTATCCTCCACTTTCCCACGCAAACATTGGAAGACATAAATGTTCTGCTATAATAAATATAATGTCAAATTATGCTAAGTACTAGGTTGCTTCGGGGACTTTTATATGACATTATTACATTCCAACTGTGCCAGGCCTCCCCCTAATGCTTAGGGTGAAGAATTAGAATGAGGGGTGTATAGAAAACAAATATTTTATGGCTGATATAAGCATCTAATTCTGTTTTATGCTTTAAAAGCAAATTCTATGCCATTTCAGTACATCTATGGAAATACGTGTTTTATAGACAATTTTTCCCCCAAGTGAGATTTGACAGTGTTTATAGCAAAACACTTTGTTCTCCAGCAGCTGTTTGAACACATACATAAATATGCAAGAAAGCTCACAAACACTCTGGTTCCTCTTGTAAATTCTTGAAGTAAAGAATCAGCATTTAAAAATCATTTAGCACAGTATTGCTAATAATGATTTTCATTTACCAAGCACATATAAACTCTCAGATAAAATGAGTGCTTCATTAGAACTTGATTTCTGCTTTTTTTTTTTAAACCAACAGTCTGCTACCACTAAACTCTTAAGTTCCTTAAAGCAGAGACCATGGCTTAATAATGTTTTCTTTTTCAAAGACTAGACTCACGGATATCAAACAGTTGTTCAGTAAACATTCGTAAAGACTAGAGTCACTGATATCAAAGACTAGAGTCATTGATATTAAACAGTTGCTCAGTAAGCATTCATAAAATTAATGAATGACCTCAGATTCTATGACTGAGTTTGATCACATCATCTCAAGCTTCTCAAATAGTCTATATGGAGCACTGTTATCCTAGTTCATTGGATCTTCTAAAACAAATAAACACACACTCCAAGACACCAGTCTTTCTTTCCATGGTGTGGTATATAAATTGTGTCGGTCATTGAACATAACAGGTTCTCAGCATAGAACATTGTTAAGGAGCTTTCATTTGACTCTTGACTCTCATAAAGAAACGACAGCAATAATAGACTAAGATTCAATTTTACAGATAATATGATGGCAGCTGGTTTTCTATTTGTTTTCATATATAGCCCAAATTCTTCTTAAACTATAAGTAACATATGTGAACTTTATTCTCTAATGGTCTAAGTACTCCAGGCTCTAATTATATGACAATGCAGACAAGGCTCCCTTGTTGTCACTGAGCTGAAAAGCAGTCCAAGGGAATTATGTCATAGAACTTCAATAAAATTTTACTAAACATATTTCCCTACTGGAAAGAGTAAGTAAAGGATACAAGTAAGATCTGAGAGCAGAGGCAGCTTTTCACCAACTTTTAGTAAGCATTAAGGAAATCTATTATCAACAACAATCTGATACTGTTTCCTAACTTCAGTCACCTTTGCATTTCCTTTCAATTTCTCAAAATGAAATCTATGCTAAACACTTCGAGAACTTGAACGCATGCATTCATTTCACTAGAATCAATAACTTTGAACATACAGAGGACAAGAATCTTCCTCCTTCCACAATGATTTGCTGTCCACCTTGAAATTCTCTTAATTTCCAGTTCTCCTTGGCACCCAAGTTGAAACAGGGAAGTTGGATGCTCTACTTGGAGATAAGAAAAGTATCTCTGTATCCAGAGATAATGAGTCTTTATAGGATCAATCCTACTATAAGTAAGATATCTGAACAGAAACAGTCTTATGGAAAGAATGCTACAGAAGGTGTCCATGTAACTGTTGTCTAATTAAGTATTCTTAAGCTGTTTGCTTTTTCAAGAGTGTCACTTCACTAAAATTCCATCCACTTTTGAGTTTTTATATTCTACCACACATGGCACACTCTTATTTATATTCTCTGGTATTTTAATTGCACGGTAGTTAAAGCTCTTCATTGCTGATGTATAATGAGCTCTCAGATCACTGTGGTATCTCAAGCTATTTTTTTTCTCTCCACACTTGCACACAGACTAATTTCTTCATCATCTTGTTTTAGTGTCATTTTTGCTTCTAAAGTAAATTGCTCTTCACTTTTCTATATAAAACTTCTGGCTGGTGTCTGCCTATTTCTCCTTACTTCTTGAATACCATTTTATCTATTTTTGTACTTCTGGCTAGCTTAGCAATATAATACATCATTTAAAATCATATGTAGACAAATCAAAGAAAGACTAGATAAATGGGATTGCATTAAACTGCAGAGCTTCTGCATGCCAAAGGAGATAGCTAGCAAGATAAATAGAAAGCCCACAGATTGAAGATCTTCACTAGCCATACAACAGACAAGGGCCACATATCAAAAATATATCTAGAGCTCAAAAAATTAAACCTCCCAATAAAAAATGCTCAAACAACCAACCAATTTATAAGTGGGCTAAAGAATTAAACAGACTTTTCTGGAGAGGAAATAAGAATGGCCAATAGACACATGAATAAATGTTCCACATCTTTGGCCATAAAGGAAATGCAAATCAAAACCACACTGAGATTCTACCTCACTTGAGTTAGAATGGCCATTATCAAAAAAACTACCAATAACAAATGCTGGCATGGATGTGGCATAAGGGGATCTTTATACACTCTGGAAAACAGTTTGGAGGTTCCTCAAAAGACTACACATAGAACTCTCTTATGATCCAGCAATCCCACTCCTGGGCATTTACCCAAAGCATCATTAACAAGGCCTTACTAAAGTTAGCAGCATAACTGTGACCTTTGCAGTATTACTTACCATAGCTAAAATATGGAAACAACCCAGATGCCCCTCAGTAGATGAATAGATCAAGAAAATGTGGTATATATACACAATAGAGTTCTATGCTTCCATCAGAAAGAATAACATTCTTTTGCAAGGAAATGGAAAAGACTTGGGGAAAACCACATTATGTGAAGTAAGCCAGACCCAAAGAAACATAGGCTCCATGGTTTCCCTCATTTGTAATAATTAGTATATGTTGAGGATAGTCCTAGCAGAGGATTATAATAGCTCAATGACTATGTACATATGACCATATAAAATGATGCTAATTGAAATTAACTCCAAGATATGGTAACAGGAGGTTTTTTGTTTGTTTGTTTGTTTGTCAGTCATGGGCCTGAACTCTGGGCCTGGACACTGTTCCTCAGCTCTTCAGCTCAAGGCTAGCGTTCTACCACTTGAGCCACAGCGCCACTTCTGACTTTGTCTGCTTATGTGGTGCTGAGGAATTGAACCCAGTTCCTCATGCATGCAAGACAAGCACTCTACCACTGAGCCACCTTCCCAGCCCTGTTGTTGTTGTTTTTAATGTACAGTGTGAAGTTATTTCTTTTTTTACTTTTTTTTAAATCTGATTTGGGAAAGGGAAGGGGAATAACAAAATGGTGAGACAAAGGGCAAAGGGTAAACCAATGCAACAGCGATACTCAAGATACTGTTAGAAATGAACTTTATAACAAGGGGAAATTGGGAGGGAGGAAAGTTCAGAAAAATGAGAGGGACAACAATTTCAACAAGAAATGTGCTCATTACCCTACTTATGTAACTGTAATCTCTCTGCACAACATATTTACAATTAAATTTTTAAAAATAAAATCAGGTGTAGGTGTATCCTGAAATTACTTTGAAAAGTAATCAATTATTGGAAGGTATGAGCATGTCCAGATATCCATTTCCCTTATTAATATCAGTTATCATTATTGCCAGTACAATTGGTCTAGAAGCTATTGTCTAGAGTAAAATAATACAAAAGATAATTTGATAAAAATATTAAAAATTTCACTTAGTTTAAACTGAGACATACCTAAATGATTACATTTAAGACTGTAAGACTTATAGAGAACTCAGTAACAATTTATTGAATAATATGTTTTCAGTATTTGAATTCAGTGTGTGAATATTCACTTACAAGACTGTAACATTAACTTGTTACAAACAAGAGATATGGGGGCTGGGAAGGTGGCTCAGCGGTAGAGTGCATGCCTTGCAAGCATGAGGCCCTGGGTTCAATTCCTCAGCACCACATAAACAGAAAAAAAAAGCTGGAAGTGGCGCTGTCCAGTGGTAGAGCACTAGCCTTGAGCTGAAGAGCTGAGGGACAGCGCCCAGACCCAGAGTTCAGGCCCCATGACTGGCAAAAAGCAAACAAACAAGAGATATGAACAATGTTTTCAAAATTGTACACATTTGTTTCACAACACACCTGCCTAGAGAAATACAAATTTCTTCCACATTGTGGGGCCTGAAAATCATGTTTGTGAAACTGACAGATGGACAAGTATTCCACATACTCACAATTATATTTCCATATCATCTATTTCTCTAAATTAAATTGAAAACTTGTTTGATAGTTTACCTGTTTAATATATGTTTTACCCAAAAATTACTCAAGAAATATTTATTTAACGAATTAGTCCATGCATGATTACAATATATAAAGCTCTTTTCCAATATTAATCATAAATACACTGAAGAAAGTAAGAATATCAATAATATAAAATATGATTGTGGGGAGGTATATTAACACTAGTTTGAAGTCCTCTGAAGCAAATCTTTCTCTCTTGCAATGATCAGGTTGATTTTCAAAATACACTTGAAATTCATATCATTCTTCACCAGTATAAATTCAGTTTAATTCATCATCATTATTTTAAAAACTAAGATTAGTATAATTTATTAGATCTCTGTCCATTTATTACAGGTCAGGGACACCTCAAATAACTCTCAGTTGACTCCTAGAATTAATATAAGGGTTTTATCTTGGTAGTTCAATATGATATAATCTCATGACTATGCACCTTCTCTCTTTACACATATTCTATATTTATCAGCTAATAGCCTCAAGTGAAATTCCACGCCCCAGTAGGATAATTCCTACCCTACTTTGAATTTACCACCTCATTTCCCAATTTCTCTAGGTAGTATTTACTTCCCTTCCTGACTTACCATCAATCAAAATTTAGTACTTCCATTGAAATTAGCTCAAAATCATCCTCTCGGTAAAAAACAAAACATGACAAACAGAAAGACCATACTGTTTCTTTTTTTCAGCACCACATTTTTATCATCTATGTAGGTTTGTAAAACCCTCTAGCTGGTGCTTTTCTTGTGGGAATTCTTATGATACAAGAAGCAATGTTGTCTCTTGGTTTTGATCTCCAAAAGCCAGACATAACTCTCTACAGTTCTTATAAAGTATTTTTATTATGTTTGCTGGCAAATCTCCATAAATTCAGACCTATCTATTGGGTAAATATAGGTATCAACAAACAAAAAACAAACCATTCTTCATGAATTCATTCACTCAGAGTGTTTGTCAAGACAAAGTCATCATTGAGCCAATCCCAACAGAGCTGCTCAGTTCTGTGTCTAGTTATGAGCCTTGAGGTTCACTGAAGCAAACTCAATGGAAATCGGGATGCTATCTTTCTTCTTAAATTTACTCATTTTGAGACACTCTCAATTCAGGGGTTATTTTCAGAGAAAAGATAGGCATTGCATTCTAGTTTTCATACTTAGTGCTACTTTTCTGTTCTCTTAAGATCAAAACTACCTGGAAGTTTCCATTTAAAAACAAGTTGATTTTAGTTATGGCTGAATAGAGAAAGTAAAGTCTGAGCAGATGGCTGTCAAAACACCCATGACTACATACCATGGCTGAGAACTTGCACACAAAAATATGCAACTTGGTACTCAGTAGATTTCTTCCATGTAAATGCCAAGGGACATCTGGCTTGAAAACCGCAAAATCAATTTGATGATATTCTATATTTGCCCCGTCTTCTATGGGATATTAAATTATACCAACATCTGCTAGAATCTCTGACAGGAAAGACTGTGTCACCAGAACCATTTCAAGCCTTCACATTTCACTTTCCAACATTAGGAAACATCTGGAACCTGAAACCTGACTCACATGAAGAAGCAAAGTGCATACATGCAGAAAGTTATTCGGGAACTAGCATCCTATGGCTGAAAGAGTTAATGCTGAAAGAGTTACAATAAATTCTCTTTCCTCTAACAAAGCACACACGTACTAATTGCCTGTAAACAATTTTATTCTTAGAGCTTCTTTCTAAATATGTAGCTTCTACATTCATCTTTGCAGTTAGACTCAATTTTAGGGTGCATTTATGTCCCTATCTTCATGCAAAATGTTTTCATCACTGAACTGAATGCAAATCGATAATGTATTGGTTTTAATCAAAGCTGTACCTGATTTACTAGGGGAACCACTATTCTCCAAATTTAGCTAATATATTATGAAGTGAATTATGAGTATTTTTATATTTGGTCAAAATATAGAATTTAAGTTAAATACCATGATCTTAAGTTCATGACAATCCAGACAATTCTGCCACTTTATGGCAAATGGTTAACAGTTTTTTTGTGGAAGATAGTAGTCTATGTGTGAAGAGAATAAGTGAAAAGAACTTTATTAATATGCTAAGTAAAACAAATTCCAAACAATTTCCAAACAAATTCCAGTTGATGCCTGAGTTGGACACAAGAAAGGGATTGAGAGATAGAACTTTATGTGAGTTTTGTGCCAGTGCTTGCTGCCTGTTCAGTGTAACCATATTGGAAAAAGATTCTGAGCAGAGAAAATGCCAGTACTTTGTTCCACTAGAAAGAAATCACTGTGACTGTTCTTGAGGCTTCCTAATGCAGTCAGAATGTTTCAAATGTCATTTCCCTAAATGAAGAGTGACATCCGCAGGTAGACTGCGACAGAAAGCTCACATCACTTCTGCTCAGTGGCTAGGACATTTCCCAGATTCCATTTAAAATGCATGGACCTACACATCACACTGCAAGAAGTAAAACTGGTTTCCCTGATTTAAATTTTTTCAATTTAATTTTAATTCTGATGTGGCTGGTCTATTTTCTCCAAGGGCCTTCCTATTAAGGTATGATTTATCCTTAACCCAATAACATATCTATCGATGAAACCACTATATTAAAGCATCTCCATCTTTTATGAAGTATGACTATTCTCAGACTACTATTATTTTACATCCTTAAAACAAAATTCAAGATTGGGCTTTTGTTTTTAGAATAGAAACATATGCACAGATGAATATTCTTCTCTTTTAAACATAAATGTGATATATATGAAGATTTGCAATTTCTGGAAATTCACTGATTGCTCATCACAAGCAACTCATGAGTGGGGACAAAAGACATTGTTTTCAAGTTAGAAAAAAAGTCTACTTTATATGAAAATAGCAGAAGTACTCATTCTGTATCATTTTGTCACATGGCGACTTTCCCTTTTCTCTATGATTCAAGCTAAATTAAACTTTTTAACAAACTCATTCAGATATGTATACTTCCCACATTTTGTTTTGGTTTGTTTTTTTGAAGTACAGAGATAAGCTTAGGGTCTCACCCTTGCTAGGCAGGGACTACACCACTGGAGCCATATTTCTAGCTGTTATTGATTTAGTTATTTTCAAGTAGAATCTCACATTTTGTTGCCTAAGACTGAGATTTTCTAACCTATATTTCCAATGTAGCACTACTATTTCAGGCCTTATTGGTTGAGATGGAATGTAATAAGATGAGATGTCCTGTCCTGTCTGGGCTCAAACCAGGATTCTCCTGATCTCCACCTCTTGATAAACTGGGACTACAGGCATATATTATTACATTGGTCTGTACACTTACAGTGTTTGATAGGGAATATCTGCTCTTAAAAACATTCATTTCTACATACTAAGTACCTGCAATTATTCATTGCTAGCTTAACTTTAACTTTAATAAGCGAGACAAAGGACAAAGGGCTAATCAATGCAGCAGTGATACTCACAAGACAATATGTTGGAAGTAAACTTTACAATTTGGAAAGGAGATTAGGGAGGAGAGAAAAGGGGAGAAAACGAGGGAGGAGGTAGCAATGTTTGACAAGAAATGTACTCACTACCTTATGTATTTAATTGTAACCACTCTGTACATCACCTTGACAATAAAATTAAATTTAAAAAAAGAAAGTGTTTCTGAAAGCATCTTGTTTATTATTCTGGCTTGAACCACACATTTGCTTAAGTAAAAAAATATGGAGAGCTATCTGGATGTACCATCACCATTGTGACACGCTGTGAATTCATTTAGACAAATTTACAGCTATGTGGCAAATGGACTAAATCTGAACTGATACTTCATTTCCTCACGAAATCAAGAAATCGTTTTATCATACCTTCTGCTTTTTCTCTTATGATTTATTTATCACATGTAGATCCAACATTGAAGTTGTGTTTATGCTAACAGTTCAGAATTTTTGTATTATCTTGCTTAAAAGACCAGAGTGACTTCCCTTTTCCAAGAAAAAAAAATCTTGGCCAAAGTAGTACTTAAAATTAGTGGTTGAGATGCCTGTCCAATTTCGTCAACTTTCTCTCATGTTTGCCTCAAGATTTATTTGCTGATTTGCTTATTATCTAGTTTAGAAACATTCAGTTTGTGCTTTCTCATCTATTGCTTCACACACTTATACACACACACACACACACACACACACACACACAATATATATATATATATATATATATATATATATATATATATATATATATATATAACAAATACTTGGGTATGAAAGGAATGACAAAGACAAAAAACATTGATATAGAATTGGCACTTAAATATGTAAGCAAAAATGTAAACTGTAAATGTATAAGTCAAATCAATGGTGCAATACAAATTGATAAATGATGTGATAAATCTGAAAGAGATAAGAGGTATGAACATAGTAGTGTAAAGCAATACCAGACACCAGAGAGCAAATTGAGTGCTATACCATCAGTGCAGGCAAGGTATAACCCAGCTGAAGGTTACCGACATTAGAGGAAGGAGAAACAATTCCAGAAGTATTAGAAGGGTAAAAACAGCGAGAATGGTTATCTACTAACTGTGAAAGTAAGAGAGAAGAGAATTCACAGCCATCCTGTGGCTTGTGTTGACATTATATCTGCGATACAGAAAGAACAAAAGAGCAAGTAGAAAGTCTAGCATCCCTAATAGATACTGGAAAAAGACAGCATGAAGAATTTGCAGATACAAGACAGGCTACATGGAACAATTAACAAAGAATGCTGTGGAACCCAGAAAAATGATAGTTTGTAAGAATTATACAAAAGAATTTAACAGGACTGGTTTCACATAGAGATGGAGAAAATAGAGATAGTACCAATTGAGCAGCTGTTGGGTGTGAGGTGGCAGGAATGTGGATGAATATAATAAGAATGTTATACCAACTTTTATGTTTTATCTTTAGAGAGAAAAAGAATTAAGCAATGAAATGCCAATGGAAAGAATTCATAGGAAACAACTAAGAAAACACAAAATAAATTGACTACAACCCTCATAATGGGTCTCAAAGACACGAAAAGGAAAGTTAATTTATATTGACAAGATGATGCAAAAGCCAATCTGGAAACACTATGTAACTCCTAACTCATGTTACTTTTGTTCACGGTAGTATGTTGAAAATAGACATTGTGGTTATTGTGCTAAGTACTATTTTGCCTTCTACAAAGAAGTCTTTGAACTGAAAATGTTGAGGAGATAGTTGTAGTTATAAAAACTTTTCTCTTACTATTGAACAGGAAAAAAAATCCACAGCTGTTAGTTTAGGAAACATGTTTGAAGTATTATGATTTAGTTTGCATCTATCTATTGACTTGGGCCATATTAATCAAAATCTAGGCAAAAGGCTGACATTGCATGTCAAAGTACTATGTTTTTCGCTAAACTTTTTGGCTAAATGTAATTGTACTACAATTTTTGAAGCATCAAGAAGACTTTGTCACTGAAAACGAATTTATAACCTACATAGCATTGAACACTTAATTTTAGGGTAAATGAGGGTTTCGTGTTGGAATGAATGCACAATGAGAGTTTGTCGATGGATGGAATTTCTTCTGAGCTTCACGAATGAGACAAAGTATAGAATAAGCAAAAATAAAAATGTGTAGCATTGCAACATTCCATTTAAGTAAAACAAAATACAATCTTAGAAACCTCAAAAATGTCTGACGCTATCTGATAGCTTCTTGAAAGATTATTTTATTTTCTTAGCTTAGGAGTTTCATTTTATATGCTAAAGCTCAACAAGCAAAGAAGCAAGCAAATATCCAAACCCAACCAACCAAAACAACAGCGATGATGAAAACAGAAATACTCAGGTTCTACTAGTCAATAATTTCTTACAGGTTAAGGTTTTCCTAGTATGGTGGGTTTTTACTGCTGTTTCTTTTCTAATGTTGTTTAGAGCACTGGGGAACTCTCAAGTGGATGAAATTTCCTAGAACCTTGAAGTTCATAAAGCTGCTTGGCATGCCTTATGGCCTATTTTTGGTACATGGCCTACTTAAAATCACATTTTAGAAAAGTCTTTCTTTTGGAAACAGAGGTAAGTAGCATTCCAAATTAGTCCTCATCTCTTTGTGAAACCTGCAGACCCTACAGAAATGACATACATTTAAGTGGAGGAACACAGCAGGCTTTCCTGGCGTTTTTTCCCTTTGGCTATTTACTAGTCTCTTGTTTCTTTCTCCACAAGTTCTTATCAGGCCAGGACACACTTCCAATTACACAAAAGTCACTTACAGTTTCCTCCTGGGATAATAGCACCTGTTCTTGCCTGAGCCATTCAAAGGGATGCTCAGGGCATTCTTTCTCCTGCCTTTTCTCTCCAAAGCTACTGCTAATTCTTGTAAGTAGAAAAGTAAGTACACTATAATGGTTTGTAGGCAAGGGAAGACAAATAACAGGAGAGATTCTTATTCCTTCAACCTTTTTCTTTCCAGAATGATGTGTACTTCCTATATAATTTGAAGAAATAATCTTTATTACATACAACATCCATTTAATTCTACCCACAATCTACTTGAAATCAATGGCAATCTAATTTTAGCTTCATAATAATTTGGATTTTTACCCCCAAAAATGATGCTAAGTTTTCTATAAAGAGAATTCTACATGGATGAGTAGTGACTCACAAAAACAATGTTTTAGAATGAAAAAATGATCAAAGGTACTAAACAAGTGACCAATGGATACAACGTTGCCACTTAGTTATCAGAACACACTTCTATAATCAAAGTTGACTGTATGTCTAAGACCAGAATCTTTCTTAGGATTTAAAACTAGCATAAATTAAAATAAAAAATCTAATATGGGAGAAACTTTGATGACTTATTGGGGAATTTAATTTGAGTTTTATTTTTGTGAAATGTGATTATAATAAACAGAATAATCTGTGAAAAGTAATTAATTGTTTTTTCCATACTATAAATAAGAACTATGAAAACTGGTAACTACTTGTTCTATAACTATATGGAGATTATCTATGTGGAAATAACATGTTGCCAGAGGAAAAGTTCTACATATTCTGTATTTGACGCTCCTTGCCATACAACTCATCTAATTACCACTTTTCCTACCCTACAGTACAGTGTTCTCAAGTTTATCAACAAGCTACTCAGTCAGGTTGCCTTAAGAACCTCATAATTCTGTGTAAATCCAATGAAGAACATACATATTTTCAGTAGTTTCTCATAGAATTGAGGATTAAAAGTAGATAAACAAAGGTTACACTTTTTTATTTTATTGAAAAGGTGATGGGTGGGGGGTGTTATAGTTGCATAAGTAAGACAACTAGTATGTTTGTTTTTAATCAGTTACCCTATCCCTCGTTGTCTCTCATTTACACCTCCCTATCTCCTCCCTGCCAAGTTGTAATGTTCATATCCAATTGTGTCAAGTTATTAGCGACGATGCTTTGGTTCATCCATTGTCCTACCGTTTCTGTGATTCCCATTCCTTTCCACATGTTGCATAATCTTATAAGCAAAACATGAGATACAAAAAACTAAGAGAAATGAAGAAAAAACAACAGAAAAAAAGAACAAACTACATATACGGTCTAATAAGAACCTATTTCCATATATTATAGTTCATGTTGATATGCTTCATTATATATGGTCCTATACACTAAGCAGTTGGGTTACTGAGATCCTCTGATAAGAATTTCTTATATATATTGTAGTTCCTACAAATGAGAGAGGTCATGCAACCTACCTTTCTTTGGATCTGGTTTATTTCATGTAATATAATTTTTTCCACATCTTTCCATTTCCTTACAAATGGAACAATGTTGTAGTTTTTTTCTGATGGAAGTAAAGAATTCCATTGTGTATAGGTACCACAATTCCTTGATCCATTCATCTACTGAAGGGCATCTGGGTTGTTCCATATCTTAACTATGGTGAATAATACTGCAATGAACATCATCGTGCTGGCAATGGAATAGATCCAAAGAGCCAGAAATGAACCTGCAGACCTATAGCCACCTAATCTTTGACAAGAGAGCCAAAAAAATAGGACAGAAGAAAGATAGCCTCTTCAATAAATTGTGCTGGCAGAATTGGCCAAACACATGTAGAAAACTGAAGTTAGATCCTTATATATCACCCTACACTTAGAATCAACTCCAGATGGATCAAAGACCTCATGGTAAAAGCAAATACCCTGAAAATATTACAAGAAGGAATAGGAGAAATATGAGGCCTCCTTGGCACATGTTGAAACTTTCTTAGTAAAGACCCAGAAATACAACGAATTAAAGAAATGCCTGTTTTTTTTAAATGAAGACAACTCTAGTATTCTTAGTGAGATGTAAAAAGAAAAAAAAATGGAGTGATATAAAGTGTAAATGTTTCTGAAGTTTCAACAAAACTTTTGAAACAAAAATTTGAAAACTTTCCTTATGAAACAGAAGCCTAAGATGTATTCAAATGTTTTTTTTCTTTCATGCGATTGTTTCTAACACATTTATAAGATTATTTCTTTGTTGCTTTGTATGTCTCTCCCCCACAGTATAACCCCTGCTTTCACTATATTTGATGTCGGTATAATTTGTGGAGGGGAAGGGGAAAAACAAATCGTTTAAATAGGGATACAGGTGGACCCATTGCAACAATGAGATGTACAAGTCGTTATGTCAAAAACGAACTTTACAACTTTGGTGGGGGGGAGGGGCAGGAGGAGAGGGAGAGCCGGGAAGATTGGGTGGGGGGGGGGGGCCGGGGGAGGATGGGAAGGGATGGGAAGGGGAAACAAAGGAGGAGGCTACAGTGCTTGATAAGAAATGTACTCATTATCTTGCCCATGTAATTGTAACCCCTCTGTACAGTATTTTCACAATAAAAAAAGAAACAGAAACAAAAGAAAAATATAAAGAGAAAGAGTGATAAGAGTAATGAAAGAAATATGATCAAAGTCTATTGCATGCACATATGGTTATACCCTAATGAAATCCCTCTGTACCATTTAAGATAATAAAAATTATATACATTATATGTAATATAGTATATTTGTATATTTATACAATATACAATGTTTTCCATGTGTGTGGAAAAAGAATCATCAGTATAAAAATGCCATATATAATCTACAGAAAGTTTAACAAGGTAGTATGAACACACTAGTCAGAAGCAATTTATACTCAAAACTAATAATTCCCAACTTGAAGAATTAAATATGTAGATTAATAGAGCCTATCATGTTGTTAGAATGAAGTTAAGAAACCTACAATTTAGAATGACCAGAAAATTTATTACCTATACAACATTTTTTTAAATATTCTGTTTGAGTATTTGCTTCAGGAAAATGAGAAAGTAATCAAGAGAAGAAGGCCTGGCTACCAAGGCAAAGTGGATCCAGTGTAGGAAAACAGAGTAGTAGGCCTGGAAAAAAATGAATCCAAACTTAAGCATGACAGCTGTCTTTGAGAAAATAGCAAGTGGAGCAATTTAGAATAGCTAATATGTTGTACTGTTTGTGATAGGGAAAAACATGAAAGTGGAAAATAGTACAAAGACTAGAAATTCAAAAATGGTACATATAAAGAATAGTTTTAATAAAGGATACTATAGATACATGTATGTAGACAAATAGATATGTATCATCAAAGATGCATGATGACAATTTCAGTAAATTATATTTACATTAGAAGAATCAGCACAGAAGATGCGGTGTCTGAAATCTAAATTAATTGTAAAAAAAGACAGAGAAAGTGAATTGATAATATCCAATAGTGGCATGTTGAGAAATATGAATAAATCCTATCGTTTAGAAGGATTATTGAAGAAGTGTGAACATTATCCAACTAACAGCAACATGACAGTGAATTAGGGAGAGAAGGCACAAGAATTTTGTTTCTTCATTTCTAGTTTCTTAATATTCAAAATTTTTATGATTAAAATATACAAACATAGTAAATCGCATCAAATTTTTCCTTTGACATTTATAGTATATTTAACAACCAATTAATTCCTTCTCCTGTGTGTGTGTGTGTGTGTGTGTGTGTGTGTGTGTGTGTGTGTGTGTGTCCACGTTCTTATCCTGGGGCTTGAGCTTAGGGTCTGGGCACTGTCCCTGAGAATTTTTTGCTCAAGGTTAACACTATCACTTGACCTACAGCTCCATTTCTGGCTTTTTAGCAGTTAATTGGAGATAAGAGTCTCACCGACTTTCCAGTCAAGTTGGCTTTGAAGGGAAATCCTCAGATCTCAGCCTCCTAAGTATTTAGGATTATGACTGTGAGCCACCAGTGCTTTGGAAACAGCTGTCTTTTACTTAAATCTTGGTTGTAGTGGTTTCTGACTCTTCTCAGTTATACAGACTTGCATTAAAATTGATCGTCTGACTTTTTTTCCCCTCATTCAGCTACTGTGTTTTCTCCTTAAAACAACCTACAGAATCCTCTTTTGCTCCACACTAATGTTTTGTCTAGAAGACTTTACTTTTATTTCTTCCCTTCCTTTATCTTTCTTCTTTTCTGAGCCAGTATTGGGGCTTTAACTCAGCGCCTCACACTGTCACTTGGCTTTTCCACTCACAATTACTGCTCTACCACTTGAACCACACTTCTACTTCTAGTCTTTTTTTTGCTGGTTAATTGGAGATAAGCAACTCTCAAATTTATCTGTCTGAGCTGGTTTCAAACATTCATCCTCAGATCTCAGCATGCTAAATAGTTAGGATTACAAGAGTGAGCTACTGGCACCCAGCTTTACTTTTACTTCTTAACAGAAAATCTTTTATTCAGTTTCAAACTATTTTTTTGCAACCAATTCTAATTTGGGAAAAAGATAAACATTTTATAATGCCCAACACATTTCTTCTTTTTCTTTCTTATTTCAAGCCAACTAAATTTGACAAAATACTCCTAATCTAATTTTGCATGCAAACTAAACAGGAAAAATCCCTTTCAAAACATCAAATCACATATTGGAAAGGCATACCAGCAGAAAAAATGCCGCTGGGCTTAGAACATTAAATATTCTTGTGCAAACATACAGCTGTAGGAGATCTACTGTGAAATATTTGCTTTTGTTTTTATTTCCCTTGAAGTTAACTTGCTTTAGAAAAAAAAGTTTTATCTAGGATGATAGTCATCTTTTAAATTGACCAGTTTTCTAATTAGTAAGCAATGATTTTAGGAAAAAATACTTAGTTATTTTTAAGACACAAAAATACTTTGCTTAAATTAATTCTGTCCAGAAAACACTTATCACATGTGTCACAACATATATATTACATGTGTCCCAACATATCACAAACCATGCTGCTCTCTGTGACAAGTGGCCTGTGCCTAGGAAGAGGCAGCTCTTAGAATCATGTTCAGCATTCTATTGATAATGCACTGAAAGGGATTGTGAAACAATTTTTATTTAAGTAATGAACATTTGAGTAACAATGTTTGCCAGGCATTTTGTTACAAAGTAAGCTATGAGATGCCAAAACTCTCTTACTATATTATTGAGTTATTTTATTATGCTATCATCATGTACCATGTTAGAAATAGGCAAGAAATCAATACATCTATACAATCAATACATGAATTCATTTGTTCAAATTAATACTACTTGCATCAACAAAATTTTCTAATTTGGAAGAGGTATCTGGTATATTTCATACATAAAATTATAATGCCTTACAAAGCTCAGAAGAAAATTAGAATATCTTAAAAATGAAGTAAATGTATTGAACTTAAAGAAAACCAAAATATGACCAACAAGTTGAGTCTTACAATATTTTAAGGTAATTCACTCATATTAAATTTACTTATGGTTAATTAATTTGAAGATTTTTTTAGAGAAAAGTTGTATTTTTATCTTTAAGTGGCTAAAAGGGTATTTGAATGCATTGTGCTTTATGATTCATAAGAAAGTCTAGTTAGAGTTGTAAAATTACTTATTCAGCATATGTCATGATAAACATATTACTACATATGTGACACATGAATAATTTCTTCTAGTGAAAAGTAATGGAAGCATTTCATAATAGATTTTTTCTTCATCTTGTTTTGAAAAATTGGTGCTAACAAAAGCTATATATGCAATATATAATGTATATATTCACAGAAAATGCCCAAATATATAGATTTATAATCTAAATGTACATCATAAAATAATCAGTTAATGACATTTTAATATTCTCATATGTAAAAACCTATGTAGTTATCATATGGTCAAGAGAGAATATTATCCATTCCAAGAAATCATCCTCTTAATCCCTCATTCCAACTTTCTCATATATAAATACCATTTCAACTTCTCTTTTTTTCAACTTCTGTCTGACATGAAAGTTGATGGTGGCTCAGTGGTAGAGCGCTTGCCTTGCATGCCTGAGGCCCTGGGTTCGATTCCTCAGCACCACATAAGCAAAATGAAAAAAGTTGACCTGTATTTATTTTTGAATGTTATATAAGAGGAATCAACCAGTATGTACTCTTTTCTAATTTATTTTCCTTAACTATTTAATGGTCTATCTATGCAAACTATTAAGTGTCATGGTATACAAGTATATAGATTGCTTTCAGATGTGTGCTTACCAACTGGTTGCAACATTATAGAGTAGGTATATATTAAATTTAGAAGACTGCACCACATGTTTTTACAATTTTTTATGTATAAATCTGAATCGTAGAGGATATTTTCACTCTGTTTAATAGTCAGATAATAGACAATGCCTCTTGCAAATAATAATATAAAATATTCTTTGCTTCTATGTTTAACATTGCTGTACATGTTACTGTACACTGTTCTTTATGTAGGAAGAAATTTCTATGGCCTTCTCTATTTAAGGCCCAAAGGGTAAAAGAAATTTCTATCAAGGATGACATGCCATGAAGATGACAGGCTCTAGTTCTTCTAAACAAACTAAAAGAGAACTCCTGCTGACTGAAGTGCAGACAAGAGTGGTGGATTTTCTCAGTTGGAGGCAACTTTATGTACTATACATCACAGCTGTCTTTGTCTCCAACTCAAATTTCCACTGCAGTCAAAAGCCAAAAGAGCTCAAAATACAAATGGCATTTTAAATGCACACATTCGCAAGCATAAGCAAAGCCAAGGTACATAAACACTTTTTCAGGCTAACAAGCTATATCACAGGTTCATCACTGTCAATATCTGGTGTCAACTACACACAAATTCTTTGATTAGGAGTTTTGGGGAATGCTTTAATTCTTCAAGTAATATTTTCCTTTGACATATTACCCCAAACAAAAAAAAATTAGGTGTATGATTCTAGAATGTTTGTATGTTAAATTTTTTGGTAAAATTAGAGTTGTCAAGATGGACAACAGAGATAATCCTAAAAGATAGCAAATTTTTTATTGCATATTTGAAGTATTTAATGTTCTATATGAAGCAATACTTATGAATACCATTGTGTTAATATTTCTAATAGCGCTATAATACATAGCGATGCTATATTTCTAAGTGTGATTACCTTCTCTGGGCCTTCTATCACACTCTTATTGGTTCTCAGTGCTTCTTATAACATCCACATGACTGATGCTATCAGAGCAAAGAAAATGATGATTCTGATCTCTTCAAACTTGTACCGCGCACATTTTTCTGGAGAAGGGTATGAGCATGTAAAATCCTGGGGATTCTATATGATTGATTATGACTTCTTAACATACACATTCTTGGCTTATTTTCTCATTTCTTAATCTCTGAGTTTGTATCTTTTAGTTAATAAGCTGATAACGGTTAACATTAAACTCAATTTTAGACTAAGCATTCTCAATTAATTTGAAAAAGCACTAATTTGGTTACTTTGAAGTAAATTGTACTTAATTTCTTATTTAAATAGATTTCTGAGTTATATTTCAAAACACTAAGACTAGATAATTCTCCCAGCCAAAATGTGACACTTGATATAGTTATGCTTGATTAAATTCTAATGGTAATATTGAGCTATTAATATTTCAAGTCTATTTATCTCTACTTGGTCATAGTCAAGTTGTCAGCACTATTAGTTAGACTTTAATTTCCCTACTTTAAAGATCAGAGGGTAATTCTACCATAGCTCTATTTCTAGCTAGGGAGAGAGTTGAGATTTGAATAAAAGGTACTAAACAGATGATCTATCCGTAGCTTCTTCCTTTCCAATGTTCCAGTGCCTCTTCCTTCTTCCCTACTTTCCAGTGTTGGCCTGCTTTAAAACCCTCTGAGAAACCACAGGGATTTATACTTTTTCCTTGCAACATTGTCAAATGCCAATCTGGTTTCATACTCTCTTTTCTCTCCTATGTCAACAGGTGAAATCTAAATTCCTCAAAAAACAACCTTTGCACACGTGGTCTTGGAAAGTCTATATTAAAATCTTTTTCATGGGCATGGCTTCTACAACCATGTCTTTTCTGTCCTGACTCATCATCCTCTCCAACCATTTGTATCAATTTATAAGATGCAACTGTAAACACCAAAAAATGCATAATCTCATGCATCAACACAAATTTCTGAGTTCTCCTTTTCCTTCCCCACTACCATTTTCCTTTTACCATTTGAAGAAGGTTTTTTTTTTTTGAAGACATTATCTTCTGTCTCCTTTCCTGTTCTCTTCTTTACCTCATTCAATCCTCCCAACACAGTTATTCATGACTCAGCATCTAACTTTTCATTTTATACCATAGCAACAAATTCTCTATATGCACTTAATTACTTTTTCCAGAACATAAGCTAGTAGAAAGTAATATCCATACTTAAAACCTACACGGAATTAAATGCAAATGTTTCTCCTGGCTTTTAAAATTCTACATATTATCTGCCTACTCACCAACCATTTTTTACTAGAGACATTCTATTTCTCTTCTCAAACATATCTTTTCTTTCTTTGTTTTTATCAGTCATGGGGTTCTATCTCAGGGCCTAGGCATGGTTCCTAAATTATTTTCACAGGTGCTCTACCATTTTGAGGCACAGCTTCACTCCCAGTTTTTAGGCACTTAATTAGAGATAACATTCTCACAGACTTTCTTGCATGGGCTGACTTTGAACCACAATCCTCAGTTCTCAGCCTCCTAAGTAGCTAGGATTATAGGTGTGAGCCACCAGCATCTGTTTCTCAAACACATACATTTTATGCTTCACTCCTATCAGTGATTCTTGGCTCTGGAAATAGGCTATGTTGGGTTATTTTTACCCCTTGAGTTTCTCTTGAACACTTTCCTCATTACCTGGTGATTAACTATCACATTATTCTATTTATTCAAACCTTTTAATAAAAATATAAAACATAGAGAACACTTGAAAGACCAGTCCAAAGGGCACATGCTTGGGGTCTCTAAATGGTGGCATTTGGGCATATTTACTTTATCTTTAAATGTGTGTTTCATACTTAAACTGATAGCCAGAAGTAATACTTCCAGATGTGACAGAGATTCAGCTGGTCTTTAAGGGATGAGTGTTGCTTGATTACATTGATTTGTGAAAAAGAGCACCACATTTCCTATTTAAAGTAAACAATCTATATTTATTATATAAAAGTAGGGCATGTCCCACTAAATCTAAATACAGCTTCCAAGATGTATATCCTAGGAGAAAAAAATGCAATCCCTGTGTTTAAAAGAAGCACACAAATAAAGGTGACAAGAGTAGAGGAGTTTGGGGTCATTTGAAGAAGAAGGAAATGTCGAAATAAGTTAACAGGGTCCCACAATACTGTGAAATTTGGGAAATTATGTAACCACTTAATCACAATGAAAAAATTGGAAAAAAATAAGTTAACAGGGCAAAGTAGTAAGACTATTCAAATCAGAACTGTAACTATAAAAATGGTGACTGAAACTCAAAATAAGTAAATTCATTATCTACATTCTATTTTTAAGAATGCACCTAGGAACAAATATAGATGAAGAAATGTTAAATTTTTTTGATAAAATAATTTTAGAAAACATATTCCCCATATGCTATGAATAACTGAGCTTTGAACTACAGTATTATCTTTACCTTGCAGAAAGACAAGGTGTGCTCAGTATAGCATTGCATTTAATAACAAAAACATTAATCCCGAATTTTATAATTGAATTTTGAGTAGGAGGGCATAAAAAGATGAAGCCTGTAAAAATAGTAGAAGAGCCTATTTGAATAAATGTTCTGTATTCAACAATATTAGACTTATTATTATTTTCACAATTTTTCTGTGACTGGATAAAATATATGGGGGGAATAGGATAAATAAAATCTGTAAGGCATTGAGCATTCTCCCTAGCCATGATCCCCATATCTTTACCACTTAAACTCAATTGCTAGGTATCATGTAACATGCACCAAACTGCCAGAAGCAGTTTTACAAAGGAGCCAAATTTGTGGAAGAGCTTTCCTACTGACCCTGAAGTCCTGGTGTAAACAGCAGTAGAAGAAACAGGTGTTCTCCAAATGGAAGATTTTAAAAGAAATCTCTGGAAAGTTCTTTTCCCTGCTCGGACTGGAAACTGAGTGTACTCCTGCTCCTTCGGTGCTGGAAAAGACTCAGTGATGGACTGGCCAGCTGTGCACAGAATAAGAGCAATTCCCTTCCATTAGGTAGAGCCTAACCTAATTATACGAATGCTTGAAAAGACATAAAGGACAAATCACAGTAATTTCATAAATGTGCAAAGGGGATGGGTGTGGGTACAGGGCTTCTAGATAGAACAATCAGCAGTTCTCTTCTCTGTGTGAAGAGCTAGTGCAGTGTTTCTCACCCACTGTTACCCTGAGAGCTGGAACTTGGCACTAAAAATGACTGGTGACCGAAATGTGTCATCCAAATGATGTGTGTGGCTAATTTCAGTTATTTTTCAGAAAGTGGTCTTATGTGCCTTTGTAGCTGAAGGCTCCATTACTGAAGGCTCTATTAGGATCAAAAGAGGAAGCGAGAAAGGAAAAAAGTAAGTGGCTTGCAAAGTAAGTAAGCAAGGCAAGTTGTTTTTCCCTGTAGAAAAATAGGATTAAGAATATGTCTGCTCTTCTCATGAATAAATTTTGACTATGAAAAATGAACTCTTGAACATATATGCATATATATGTACATGCATGATCAGGGAAAGGTATAGGGAATAAAGGACGTCAAAAAATATTTGCTAAAGCTCTAGAATATTCACCTTCCCCACAGAGACTCAAAAACATTAGAATTTTTTGAGATTTTTTTTTTTACTGCAGTGAAGCATACATTTAGACAACCGGGAGTGATGGATTGTATGAAGTATGTATTGCCACGACAGATAATAAGGTAATAAACAGCATTTCTCTCCTTTACATTCATCTGAAAATGCCTCCACCTAATCTGGCTCAATATAGTATCATTATATATCAGGAATGGAAAAGCCAATTTCGTTCTATTACCTTTCCATCATTCCCTCCCCCATTCAAAGTAGGAAAAAGATACCATGAATTTAAATACATCAGGAATGTTCTTTTTCAATCCCTTTCTCTTGAGGAGAGAATTTTCTAGATCAGTGAAAACTGAGTTCCTCAAGTCCACTGTTTATGTGAGCATTTCCCATTTGGAATTCTGATGACAAGAACTGCATCCTCCCTGATCTGACTGATCCAAAGAGAGAATAAAAATTTTTTTTTAAATATTGTAGCTTTGGATTTTCATGTTTGGTAGAGATGCTTTTGATGTTGGATATTTCTGAGAGAAGATGGTCCTAGCTTTAGTGCCTGATTTCTCTACATTTAGAAAATCCAAGTCAGTACTAAGCTATATGTAAGTTCATTCTGGCTAATTACTTAGAAGTAACATCTTTGTCTATAACACACTTCTAAATCTTTTCAGCAAATCCCCTCAGTTACCAGTTCAAGTGTGATTTATTATTGTTGCTACACTACTCTTGACAAAGCAACTTGCAACAATTCACAACAGCTGCTGGCCAGCAGGTGCTGCAGGGTAACATGGAAAGCCTGAGCCCTAAGCTAGAATCAATTCTGTCTCCCTTCCTGTGAAAATCAAGCAAGCAGAACAACTGGGCATTTTTAATCTGACCCTTCATATCCTTCATAAATAGAGATGTAAAACAGGACTCCACTGTATCATCAAAAAAATGCCCTCCCCATCACAATAATTGTCCTCTACAGCCGCACAGTTTATGAGTTAGATATAAAAATGTGCAGGGAAGGTCATCTTCTGGAATCAGAACACAGCTGTGTTCAGTAAGAATCACATTATATATATATATATATATATATATATATATATATATATGTATGTATGTATGTATATGTATATATATATGCATATATATGCATATGTAAAGAACTCACTCTGGGTCTGAAATATTACATTCAAGAGTTTCAATTTTTTTAGAAGTAGGACATATTATTTATTTACTTATTTTTATTGTAAAGATGATGTACAGAGGGGTTACAGTTACATAAGCCAGGTAATAAATACATTTTATTTTGAACAGTCACCCATTCCCTCATTTTCTCCCAGATTTTTCCCTCTCAACTCCCCTTCCCCCCAAGTTGTATAGTTCATTCCAAATAGTATCTAGTGGGTATCACTGCCAAGTTAGTTCTCCCTTTATCCCACCATTCAAAATATTTATTTGTAATCTATGAATCTTCATCAAGGCAATTAGATTACATTTTCATACACTCATCCCGAGTCTATATTTATCGTATTTTCCTTTTAACTACTCCTCTTTCACTGAAAATGGACATCATTTGAAAAGACATAAAAGGTCAAATATTTAATTAGAGACTCCACACATTTTCAGAAAAGGATTTCTTTACTTTTAAATAGTCCATTCTAATTTCTTTTTGGCCTGGTATTTTAGAGTAAACATGTAACTTTTTAAGTTAATAATTCTGATTAGAAGAAAGCATGGAATTCTTTGAAAATCCATCACAACACTCAGTTTTAAGGATTTAAGCCATAATTATAAAATGATTAGGGGGAAAAGTGAAAATTAACAATACTTATTATGATATGTCTAGAAAGGCAGTTAATTTATTTCTACAATGTAGCTCAAACATATCATATGACTTTTATTCTAAATAAGCCTTATTTGACTAAAGGTACTGGTATGTCCATTGTGAATGAAGACATTCATCTGTAGAAAAGTATTTGTGTCTAGAAATTCTAAAATAAGCCAGTTCTATGTAGGTTTTCGTACTGCGCACTCCAAAACAAAAATCAGGCCATACTGTCGAATACCACTGCATTCTTGTATCTATAGTGTATATTTGTGGTCTCAAAAATGCTTTTCAGAAGATTAACTTGATACTGTGTGTATCATTTCGAAAATTCCTGCAAATGATTCCATCCAAAAAGTAATTTTTCCTCTTGCCAAAGTTCTTGGCAATATACAGATTCTCACACTATCATCATTTCAAGATTGTTTATCTTTCTACATTTGTAACTGTGTGTGTGTGTATGAGTGTTTGTGTGTGTCTGTGTGTATCTGTGTGTCTGTGTGTGTGAGTGTGTGCATGCCAGGATCTCTGGCTCTTGCTCAACTACTTTAGCCTCTCATTCCAGCATCTTGCTGGTTAATTAGAGATAAAACTCTTCAGAATTTATCTGCCAGGCTAACTTCAAGCTGTAACCCTTAGTTCTCTGCCTCCTGAGTAGATAGAATTGTATATATAAGCCACTGGTGCTTGGTTAGGGGATATTTTCTTAAAGTAGAACAAAATTTAAGGATTAGTTATTCTTAAACATAATTTTGTCCAACATTCCTTTTGTTGTTGAATTATTATTATAATCATAAGTAGTGGTAGTAATAGTATTTGGCATCTGTGTTCAATAAAGGGCAAAATTTTAGCAAAATAAAACACTTTGATGAATAGCTCACTAGAATATTAATTATGGATATTCAGATCTATGTCGACTAGACATCAAATGTTGCAAATCCCTTAGACTTTCATCAATAGGAGAGATGATAATACAATAATAAGAGAGATGATAATACGTTCAGAATCCCAAATAACCATCTTTTCCCTTCACTAAGTTTGATTCTTTTTTTTAAACCAGCAGCCTTACATTACCTTCTACCCTAAAGGAGTACTCTTAAGATCAAAAAGACAGCAACGCCTACATCCATGAATGCATGCAGGGGTTTCACAAACTTTGGCCCCAAAATTAATATGAGGCTCTGAGGCAGCATCAGTGTCCCATGTTACATGTAATGATAACATATTCCACAGTAAAACAAGAATGTTGTCACTGTCTTCCATGATTGCAACCACAAATTAGGCTGTGTGGCATACATTACTTCTTTATTTTCCAGTTGCACAGCTATGACAACAGTGGAGGAATTTTTCAAAGATGTATTTCACTAGGTTTAAAACTACCCATAAAACTTGTCAGTTAGTGTCAGTGTCACTGCCAGGAAGCCAGTAAAGCCCACGTACCATAGAAGGTTGCATGGAAGGCCAGCAGGATCACCACAATCTATGACTCAACTATACCCCAAAGACAAACTCAGCAACACAGACCATTTTACTCACAGTACACCATATTCCCATATAGCAGAAAGGCAATTTAGGTATGCTTCATATGGAATAGCTCTCAGGAAATAAGAGTGGCCAACCAACAGTGGAGCAAGTGGGTTTTTTATATTTCTGACTTATTTAGAAAACACTAGACAATGAAGTTCTTTTTGTTTAATTTCCATGAGTGAATGCTAGACTGGTTCCTCATGCAGTGTTTTTATACACACGGGGAAGCTCACATCTTGGTCAAACAGTACAGACTATATATTTCATTTGGCAAGGGGTGTATTTCAAATAGATTATGATGAGCCTGAGGATTTACTTTGTGTGTATGTGTGTGTGTGTGTGTGTGTGTGTGTGTGTGTGTGTGTGTGTGTGTGAGCATGCACATGTATGCATGCACATGTGTCCCATTACTGGAGCTTGAATTCAGAGCCTCATGCTCTCTAGAACTTGAGCCACCCAGCCAATCGGGCATTTTGCTTGTTAAGTGGATATGGAGTCTCGTGGACTTTTCTGCATAATCTGGCTTTGAACCATGATCCTCCAAGGCTCAGCCTCTTGATTAGCTAGTATTGTAGGAGTAAACCACTACCACCCAGGTAAAATTTACCTTTTTCTGTTTTAAAGCAATTTACTTTGATAATAAAAATAGCATCTAGAATCCTCAATTCACTCAATACCTACTAAGGGTCTAATAAGTTCCAGGCATATAAACAACTTTGCAAACACTATGCTCAGAGAATATACACAGCTGACAGAGAGGCCTGGTCTGTTTCCTAGGAGCTCATTCCACAGTGGGGGAACCAGCAATATCAAAAGAAACATAGAGACTTTCACATCTTTTCCCTGACAATTTCCCTAAGCCTTCTTAAATCCATCTCAATTAAATCCAATCTAAGTAAAACATCACCCAAACAACATACCTAATAAAAGACAAGTTTCCTTGGCCCCTTCCACCAGAAGGCTTCCACTAAGTCCTTCTTTCTAGCTCTAGGAGCCTGATGGGGAGCAGACATTTAAATCGTCAAAAGGAAGATGCTATAATAAATGATTTAAGTATGAAGTCCTCTGGGAGCACAAAATGATGTTTATCCCGGGAATCAGAAAGCCAGAGAGAGTTTCCGGAAATTCTTCCATGATAAGGACATAGAACCTGTACAAATAACGAGAGGTGGAGGCTGCTGAGGAGGGCAGAGGGCAGCCTGAGCCAGAGCAGGCCTGTACACTTCCCAGCAAGCCCAGTGTCAGCTGATAGAAGAGCAGCATGTCGGAGCAAGAAGTATCAAAGGAAGCTTGGAGGAACTGAGCTATACAAAATATACATGCCCTGATATGGGTTTTAATATAGTTTGATCTTGAAGACCACGGGGACCCCCATGAGAACATTAAGCAGTGATGATATGAAAGAATAAGAAGAGGGAGTGTTTTTTTTCTCTCTCTCTCTGTGTGTGTGTGTGTGTGTGTGTGTGTGTGTGTGTGTGTGTGTTAGGCAAGCCTTCTACCATTTAAGCTCCAGCCCTAAAGTCTCTCTCTCTCTCTCTCTTTTTTTAAGATATAGAGCAAGATGGCAAAGGAAAATTTAAGCCCCAGTAATCTCATAATCTCCTCACAGAGACATCAAGTAGAACAGTTGTTCACACAAGAACTAAAAGAATCATCGAAGTGGTCACAGGCACTGCAGTAGTTCAATAGAAAAGGTCTGCAGAAAAACTGCTCTTGTCACCTCTCCCCCAACAACAAGAACAGCTGGACAGCGACCTCCCACTTCAAAGCAGAAGAAGACATTAAATTCAGGCTTGAGAGTTAGAACCCAATACCAGGCCTACCACAACCCAAACGGGGCAGAATCCTACAACTTCTGTCTCCAGCCAGTACTTGTGGCTGGAGCTTCTGATTCTGTATTAGCTCCACAGTTAGAGAACTGCTTCCATTATCCCTTCTCCAATCTCAGGCAACACAGAGCAGATGGAGATGACCTCTACAGAGCCAGTGAACTGTAACACTGGGTAGATATCATTATCCATTGACCCTAGGACAATGCTGGTGGGCAAAGCCTCTGAACACATCCCTGTTCTAAGCAGGAGTCCACAGCTCTGGTGGGTCATCATTCTGTTCTGGCCAGCTCAGTTGGCTATGGTAGTATTGGGTCATAGTACATTGTAGCAGCAGGGAGGACATAGTGAATGGGCCTTGGTCCTGCCTCCATATTGCACAGTCTCAGTCAGCTGTGGGCTCCAGGTTCAACCCAGCATTGCATTCTTTGTAACTACTGGACTGCCTACGTTACCCTTTCTTCTAACCCTAGATAGCATAACACAGAGTCATTGTCCACTTGAGGAAAGAGCAGGGAGGACCAGTCCTTTCTTGATGAGGCCCAGTTTTAAATAGAATTTCAAAGTGCCAGTTACTGGGGACCAGCTTCTAGTGGAAGTTTGCAGGGATGGAATCCCATTTTCAGGCACTTCTTCAGTGCATACTGGATAGTACCTCAGCTGTGAATTGCTGTCAAATCTGGGCCTGAGCCACCCCCTTGTGCGGAAGCAACACTGGAGTAGAGGGTCATCTAGTGCTAAAAGAGCAGGAGCTACTACCAGCTTAGTGAAAATAAGCTGAATTAGAATTTCTAGAAGGATAGCTAAAACCAAGACAAGAATACAATATGTGCCACTATTCATTCCTTCAAGGTGGAGACATTGCTTACACCTGTAAGAAGCAAACTTTTTCAAAGAAACATGACCTCACCTAATAGACCAAAAAATAAAAATAAAAAGGAATTCTAAATCAATCTGTACAAACTCATAGTTTAAAATAACTCTCTCAAGCACACTCAATGACTTCAATTCTTTATCAGGAAAGTAAACAGAGAGATTAAAATATTCTTCAGAAAGCAAGCAGAAATCCTAGACCTCCAGAGAACACTGTGCAAAATGAAAAATGTGATCAGAAACTTGAATAACAGAATAGAGGGAACAGAAGAATGAGTCATTTGAATACAGGCTCTGAAAATACACACTTGGATGGGGAAAAGGGTAAAGAAGAATAAAGAATGGGTATAAGACCTTTGAGGTGTTACTAAGAAAGCAAAATTCGGGTTCAAGAATGAAAATGCTTAATAATTTTAAAAAAGTTAACAGAATTAGACATTTCAAGTACTCAAGTATAAGAATATAAAAAATTAGTCATATTTAACCCAACTAATTCTACCTCATGGTATTATAACCCAGCTGTCAAATTTAAACACAAAGACAGGATTCTCAAAGCAGCAAGAGAAACAAATAGCATGTAAGAATAGACTGACTCATCTGACAGCAGACCTCTAGCAGGAACCTCATAGGCCAGAAGGAAATAGAATAAAACATTTGCTGTGCAGAAGGAAAAAGAAAATTTCCAGCCCAAATAATAGAACCAGGAAAGTTACCTTTTAGAAATGAAGGAGAGATAATGCCATTCTGAGACAAACAAAAATGGAGAAAATTTATTATTACCAGACCTTTCCTAGAAGAAAAGCTAAAAAGAATTCTTTCTCATTGTAAGTAATACTAGTAAGAGGAAAATATCAGAAGATATAAAGCACATGAATTCAGAGTACTCAAATGTTGTAAACATGATGAGAAAGAAGTTTGCACTTTAGTATGAAAACTAAAAAATATCACAAAGTAATGACTATTAATATGCTAAGAAACTAGTAATAAAATCAGATGATACACCAAAATTCAACCTGAGGAAAGAGTACAACTGCATTTTTCTTAGTACCTTTGCTGTTTTTCTTTGTTGTTTTTGTTTCTTTTCTCAGACTTCTGATCAATATTAAGTTGCTATCATTTCAAAATAGCTTCTTATAATCAGAAGATATTCTTGTAGGCCTCACTATAATTATATCTTTTTGTTGAAAATACAAACAAAAATCTCTAAACAGTTCTGAATAAAAAGGTTAGGTTGAAGAAAATGTCAAAATATTTGCCCCCAAAGAAAATAACAAAAATGGAATTTATAAATAGTTAGCATACAGAGAGAAAGACCAATAATTCATACACAGGAGGCAAAAGATGTAAATTTTGGACTATATATAAACATATACAAACATGTTCTTTTATATATTTTTCTATCCATTTATACATACATTATTTATTTACCTATAGGTCACCATCAATTCATTAGTCTTTCTATATTCAGCATAGGATTATATTCTGACTTAAATGTTACAATTGCTATTAAATTAAGGGAGGCATTAGAAAGTAATAAGAAGTCAGAATTTACCACCACCCATCAATTTGGCATAATACCAGCACTAAAATGTTAAGAAAGTAAGTTTTCTTTGATTATTTTTTAAATAAAAAACACGTTAAACATTTTTTTTGGGGGGGGGTCCGGTCGTGGGGCCTGAACTCTGGGCCTGGGCGCTGTCCCTCAACTCTTTAGCTCAAGGCTAGCGCTCTACCACTTGAGCCACAGCACCACTTCCGGCTTTTTTTTTCTTTTTGCTTATGTGGTGCTGAGGAATCGAACCCAGGGCCTTGAGCATGCAAGGCAAGCGCACATGTTAAACATTTTAAAGTTCAAGAGTAAGACATGAGGATAGGGGTGCAGTGATATTATCTATTCTTTCCCTTTGAGAGGAAAGACATATATTTAAAGCAGAAAAGAAAGAAGGAAGGGAAAGAATAAAGGGAGGAAGGAATGAGGATGGGAAAAGGTGATTTAAGGCACTACCTTAGAGAAACTTAACCTCAGTGGTCAACATAATAACTGGCCAAAAAACAAAACAAAATAAAAACAAACTCTGAGCTACCTTAGCATTTAAGGAAAATAAAGTAAAACATAAGCTACAGAAATTTTTATTCAAAATTAAACAAGTTAGCGAACTATTTTTTTCTCTTATATATTTTTTAATCTCTAACGTAAATGCCTGAAAACTCAGCAGCTGTGCCACAAATGTTTTAAATATTAATAACCTCATTATTCCATTAAGTTTTATGCAAAATTTTAGATGACACAAATTAAAATGAAGATGGCATAGTATCGACATGAAATAACTAAATATATAATGAAATGTGTTTAGTGGGAAAGGTGTTAAATGCCAGTTAATAGAATAGTATGAGGTGTCAATAAGATTTTAATTAATATTATTTTAATTTTTCAATAATTAGAAAGTGTCAAAAATGAACATACATTGTTATGTAACTGTGTATAACAAAAAGAATTAGAAACAAATCCAAAAATAGACGTTTTTCTTAATTTGTAAATTATGATCAAATAAACCAAATAATTATGTTCATAATATATTCAACTAATTGACGTCAATATATGTTTAATGAAAAGGAGATATATTAGGTTTTAATGATTCAACAATCCACAAAAAATTTTATCCCTGCCTCATGAAAATGTGACTTTGTCAATTTGCCTAAAAAATACACATAGATAAAAGTCATTGAGTACTAAGATATAACATGCCTTTGAGTTGAAGCAATTACATAAAAGCCTTTCAAACCCTAGAGCTTAGTTATTCGTTGTCTGTCCCCTTCACTGCAACTTCCAAACAAATTTTGTCTTCCTGCAAAAACCTCAGCATATTTGAAACTTCTATTGGGGACTATACCAACATGCAAATCACCCATAAAACCATTTCCCAGTCATTTGTCAAAGACTTAGTTTCTGACTCACCTTTCCCACCTCTCTGTGCAACTGAACAATCGACCTGTGTGTCTTAGTCTTCGGGCCCTTGACTTTTTCTCAGCCTTATTCCTGCTTTCCATCACACATATCCAGTCAGTGCTGTGTCCATTGACTAGGCATTCATCTCCCAACCCATCCTTCTAGTAGTGCTCTTCTTAGACTGCACTCTAAGCCCTGGCCCTCTGAACCTTTCATCACTTTTTCCCTGCCTTCTTTTCTTCTCCTTGGTTTAGTGATTTTATGAACTCCTTTGTAATTTCAAGAAAGCTGATGTATTTAGGTACTGAAAACACATCAGCAAATCTTAAAGTATCATGAGCATAGTTTTTAAATTTTATTGCAGAGATGCTGTACAGAGGGGTTACAGTTACATGAGTAAGACAACGAGTAGATTCCTTGTGGATCACTGTTACCCCTTCCTTTCCTTGTTGTTGTCTCATTATCTCTTCCCTCCCCTCCTCCCCAACTCTTCCCTCATCCCTCTGCTCACCCCATCCCGAAGTTGTAATGTTAGTTTCCAATATTATGTCCTGTGGGTATCCTTGTTGCAATGGGTCACCCTGAGTTCTTGTTTCAGCATTTTGTTATTTCCCTTCCTCTCCCCAGATTAGACATATTATATACAAGATGCAGGGAACCAGAATCAGGTACAGTGACAATGGGGGAGATGCTCTAGGGGGAAGAACATAAAAAGCATAGCCAGTTTGACCTCCCTGCCTTGACTTCATACCAGTCATTCCAGTCACACTGGACAAATATTTTATCACTTTTCATGTCCATATTTCTTCTACTTTACATGCTGGGTTCTTGTTCATCCTCCTGTCTCTCAGCTGCAACGTCACCTGGATAGATATTCATTCCCCTTTGAGCATTTCACATATGATAACTCCACACAATTACTTTTTACTTCATTGGTCTTACTTCCTTTAAGGCACTGACCACATGCATAATCCTATCATTTAGTTTCTTCCTGTGAGCTGCTTGCATTCAATATGTAACAGATAAAGACCTTATTTATTTACTTTTCAGTTGTGCATTGTCAACAAATTCATGTACATGTTGTCAGATGAATAAAATACAGCTCACAACTGCAATCCTAGCTACCCAGGAGCTTGAGATCTGAGAATCCTGGATTGAAGCCAGCATGGGCAGCAAATATTAGGAGACTCTTATTTCCACTTACAAAAACCAGAAGTGGTACTGTGGCTCAAATTGGTAGAGCTCTAGCCTTGAGCCAAAAACTCAGGGACAACACTTGGGCCCTGAGTTCAAGGCCCACGAATGACAAAGCAAAACAAACAAAAACAAAACCCTAACATATATAAGCAAATTTGAGTCTAAATTCTCTAGTGCCTTTTGGGTTGCCTAGCAACCCAGGGACACCGTGAACCACTGTCAAGACTATGTACTGAAAATTGTAAGACGGAACTGTTCACTTATTACTTAGGATGAATAAACATTATATACAACATTTTAGTGGGTATGTTTCTAATTTCTGCTGGTCACCTTCACACAGAAAGAAGATGATTTATTATTTTCTTCATAAACCTTTTCGGTTAGAATGATCTGGAAATTATTGATATAGTTGTATAAAAATATGGATGTGATAACTTAAAAATATATAATCTGTGGCACTGCTGTAGTTAAGTGATTTCATTTACAGAAAATTAAAGGGAAAAAGTGATGCATTTGATATATGATATTCCAAAGTATTTTAAAAATTTAGATATCTTAAATGAGATTTGCTTTTTTCCTTCTGGATACTTCTCTGTATAACTGAGAATAATTGGTCCAACTTTGGTGATAGCTTTCTCTAAAACCCAGTAGATGCAACAAGGCAATGCTATTTGAGAAATATACTCCAAATACATAAAAACCTTTAAGGACTTACAGTTGAACTCCTTAGTAGTTACCAGTTCCTGATGTGAAATAAAACTCTTATTACTTTGTAGCAGTTACTATAATATTTCAATTCATAGGCACCCATATCACAATGGTGACATTGGCAATTAACTGGGTTTGCTCACTGGCAAATAGGTGTCTAGAATTTAGAGTACAGATTTCTGCCTTCGCAATTTCAAAGCAAAGTAAGCTCTTCAATATTTTTATAATTGTCTGAAACTATTAGATCTGTGGATTGTAAATTCTAAATCTATAAATGCCACACCCCTAATAATTATATTAGAATGTCCAACAGTGGAACATAACAATTCTCCCTATATTATATTAAAAAGTATAAAATGGGGTTAAGCAATTTACATAGACATAAAATAATAAATTTACATATTAATAAATGTGTTTTACCATAAATCTTAGTGACAAATCAATTATCTGATTTAGGAATAATCCAGACATAAAAATAACTTGCTAGCTTATGTATGTATTTCCCAAAATAGTTCTCATATATGACTGGCAGAATGATTTTATTGAAATTAAACATAGGTTCAGATGTCAAGAATCCATAAGAAGTAGTAATGAAAATTAAAATTTAATTTGCCTAAATATCTGATCAATTTAATTAAATATACAACACCAAACTTATTTTATTTTGTCTTAGAATAGATTTCATAGTCAGTCATAAGTTTTGCCTAAAGGTTTCTTGAGATGTTAGAAACTCTGGTTAGAGTTCAAAACAGCTTCACTGCTTATTAGGAGCTGTGAATTGCTTTATCTCCTTCAATTTATTGTGAAGAATTCTAAAATGAATTTGCATGCAATGGTAAAAATCTGACTTCATTTTAGTAGGAAAAATTTGTAAAGCAAATATTAAGATATTTCTGCTTCTCTAATAGACTAGAACATTTTCATCCATTTACATTGTAGAGAGCACTGCCTGAACAAAACCATAGCAATAGTGTTTCATATTTCAAAACTACAGGACAGTTTTGAGATCAGCAGTAGAAGGAAGAAGGGCTATGTACTGATACAAATTTCTATTTCTAAACCAGTCATCATGCTCAGGGGGAGAAAAGGAAGGAAGTAAACAAACCTAGGAGAATAAAGTAAGTTTTCCCAGCAGGAAACTATTCTCAGAAAAAATAAATAAAAATCACAAGAAGGTGATTTTCCCCCTGTGTGGGATAGATTTTGAAATAACACAAATTCCAAGCATTTACTCTTTAAATCATAATCCAACTTAAATAGTCATCTTTGAGGTTATAGTTGTTTAAATGAATCACAATCTTCAATTCTATGCTGAAAAAATAACAATAAAATTATTCCCCTTGAAATAATTAATAATTATAAGTTCATACTTTTTTAGCTCTAGAGAAAAACTCCTCTCTAACTCTTAAATATGAGTACACATGTTCACAAGCTGATTAACATATCTTCGTTTTGGGGAGTGGGTGGTTCTGAAGTTTGAACTCAGGGCTTTGCATTCTTGATTGCTTTTTTACTTAAGCCTTAAACTCTACCACTTAAGCCTCTACTTCCTGCCTTTTTCTGGTTAATTGGAAATAAATTTATCTTGGATTATCTTTCTGTATTGGTTTTGAGGAAACTATCCTTAGATCTCAGTGTCCTGAGTAGCCAGGATTACAAATGTGAACCATCTGCACCTGGCCTAACCTATCTTCTTTAGGCATGTGAAGAAATACATACGATTTATGTTCTGAGAAATTGTTCACTTGCAGCTCAATTAAAAACATGATAGTTCATTCATTTCAGGTAGCACACATCCCCACAATGAAAATATTTCAGATGAAAGCTTTTTTAAAAAATAAACAATAAACTCACTGATTAAGGCAAAATAAATAAGAGTAGATATAGCCTACTTGAAAACAAAACAAAAATACAAGCTAGTCTTTTACCATGTACTTGGCTTAAGGCGAACTGATAAATATTTAATTGTGGAATCACAAAGAAGCCTACTTCTTCCCAGATACAAAACCCGACAGTGTGCTATCACCTCTAGCTGGGGCCCGGGCACTTCCATTTATAGGACTTATTATAATAGAATGTTGAAACATAGAACAACTTGTTAGGAGCTTGGCAGCATGCCAGACTCCAAATGCATATTCATACCCAAAGATGCATGTTTTCTTTGCTAAATACACATTTATGAGAGGCTTCACATGCATGCCATTTGTTCTCGTTTTATTCCTATGAGTTAGAAGTAAATGGTTCCCTATTAAACCATAAATAACCAATAATTAAAATAATTGGTCCTTTCAAGGAACCTAAAGGAAATATAGAGGAGAATAATTTTCTTTCTGAAATAGCACAGGCTGAGGACCCAAAAATAATTTTAAAAAATAGAAAAATAATAATAGAATAATAATAAAAGAAAAAAAGAACAGAAAAATCAAATGACATATTTATACTATGGAAAGATGATGAAATAACTCTTGAACCAAAGCTATTTAAGGTTTCCTAGCTGGGATTATAGTTTTGGTTTTCTTTTAGCAATGGTCATAGTAAAGTATTTGAAAACATTTTTAAATAACATATTTAATGCTGTGTTCTCTATATTTCCAATTACCCCTTTCAAAATGCATATATTGAAAGGGAATAACTCAAAGAAAGGACATTGAACAGGAGGGCATTGGTGATGATTAATTAGGTCTTGATGACCGAACCCTACTGACAAAGATTAGTATTGTGACTTGCTCACTTCCAGCATTTGAGGTTACAGCAAAAACAGGCCATTTATCAACAAGAAAACAAGGGCCCTTGCCAGACCTCAACTCCTCTACTCTCCTGATCACATGCATTCTAGTCCCTAGGGCCAAGAAAAAGTCTGTTGTTTACAAACCACCCAGATTAGGCTACTTTGTTAAGGTAACCTAAATAGACTAAGATCCTATTTGTAACTACTTTACTCAGTCAATTATCTACTAACATGGCATTTAGCAACATCAACAAAACCTGATGTGAGATAAAAAATAGTGTCATAATGTTTTGAGTGCCTACCATGTACCAGTCTTTTTTTTTTTCAATTTTTATCTCTAACCCTTAGGACAGCTGGAGAGGCACATAATACCATCTTTACATAAATGAGACTGAGGGAGTCTTGGTTTGCAGTATCCTCACAAGAAAATAAGCACCTATGTTGGTATAATTTGTGGAGGGGAAGGGAAAAAACAAATCATTTAACTAGGGACACAGGTGGACCCATTGCAACAATGAGATGTACAAATCGTTACTTCGAAAAATGAACTTTACAACTTCGGTGGGGGTGGGAGGGAGGATCGGGTGGGAAGAGGGGGGAGTATGGGAAGGGATGGGAAGGGGAAACACAGAGGAGGCAACAATGCTTGATAAGAAATGTACTGGTTATCTTGCCCATGTAATTGTAACTCCTCTGTACGGTATTCCCAAAATAAAAAAAAAGAAAGAAAAAGAAAATAAGCACAAAGGCCTACACTTATAAAACTTATGGCTTTAATTCAAATACTATTTTATTAGTTGATACTTTATAAATTGGTCATCTTTGAGTATTCCTGACTTCATTTACTTAAAAAATAGTATAGTTTACCCGATTCTCCTCCCTACCTTCTCAGCATTGCTCTGACTTCATATTATATTGATTTTTGCTTCACATGATTAGTTGCTACTAAAAATTCTGTTGAGACTTTGAAGAAAGATCATTTCCACCTACTTAAATTGTTTTAAAAGTGTGTTTTAAAGTATTGCTGTGTCCTATTAAATTTTATAGAACTAAAGAAGCCCAGCCTAATAATTGTAATATCTCTTAGATAATCATTATTTTTAAGAACATTCTATACCTACATCATCATTATGATTCTTTATGAAATGTTTTCATGAAGACCAATAATCCTTCTAAAAAGGTAACATCTATTACTAATTAAAATAGGGATTTTTTTTCCTGTTTTTTCATTTAATTGTCCAGGAAAGAATAATTTCATTTCACTAGATAGCTTATTAATTTGAATAGAATGTAATAGACTTGTTTAAATTAACAATTTTAGCCTGAAGAAATTTTGAGGTTTTTTTTAATTAAATGGTTTAGTTTGGCTTAACTCTGATGAAATTTAATCTCTTTCCAGCAGAGAAAATCAAAATGACAAAGCTAAACTTCTCTCTGTTGAAAAATTTCAAACTCTTCAAGTTAAATAAAAATTTCTATTTTAGTCTAAAGTCTAAAACTTATGAGAATCCCATCATTTAACCATAGAATTGCCAGATACTTAAATATGCTCTCTGTCCTTCATTCCTTTTCTGCAAACGCTAGCAATGATGCTGTCATTGTCCCAAAGATTAGTCTTGTGTTGGATTAGCTAGGTTTCAGAAGTAACAGAAACTAGCCTGGCCAGTAGCGAATGCCTGTAATCCTGCTACTCAGAAGGCTGACATCTTAGGATCACACTATCAAGACAGCCCATGCAGTAAAGTCTGTGAGAGTCTTTTCTAACTATCCGTCAAAAAGGCAGAAGCAATCACTGTGGCTCAAGTAGTAGAACATTGCCTTCAGTGGACAAAGCACCCAGGCCCCAAATTCAAACCCCAATAGAGACATAAAACAAAAAGGAACACTCCCTCATTGCCTTAGTAAAACATTCACCTGTAAGCTTTTTTGAACACAATAGACAGAGAAATCAAATTACTGACTCATGATCATGTATTCTTAGGTTGTTTATTAGTTTCACATTAGCAAAGTTACTTTAACTTCTGGGAGACTTTTTCTTCTATCAAATTTGTACTGGCCTATTATCTACACTTACCAGTCGCTTCACCAGTGCTTGCATGGAGCACTCTCCAAAGAAAGCCTGACTTTAGGTGCTGATGATGACAGAATACTCTCAAACCAAAATATAAAATAAAATAAAACCAAAGTTCTAAGTTAAGCTGATGAACTATTTACCCCATGTCTCTGATTTTTCTTTAAAAAGGCAAATATGGTAATACCGTTTGAAAAGGTGATTTCTAGCTCAAGTTGGTCAGATTTTTCTCTGAAAGAAGAGGGTAAATAACCTGGATATGAATGAATAATCTGGAGAATTCTCTGTAAATATCCAGATCAATTTCTTTCAGTCCATTCAGTGGCAGCAGAGCAGTGAAGAATGGATTATTTACTAAAACATTACCAAGCACGCAATTCTGCGGGATGGAATGGAAGTGCTGGGAACACATGGATGACCAAAGACTAGGGGATTGGAAGCCAGCCTGGATGGCAAACCAGCTTTTCATCTTTGCTACACTCCCAGGCTCAGCATCATTAGGGACTGAAGTTCTCTAAGGACCGTTAGCTATAGTGGTAGTTTGAAATAATAGAACTACTATAAAGAATGTAGACCACCCAACAGGATGGTGGTGTTTTCTATAGTTTTTCTTTAAGAAAGCAGGCTCTCCCACAAAGCATTTTGAGCAAGGATAACATTAAAGAACTTCCGAAGTTGCTTATAGAGCTGTAGCCACAAGTAACCTTTGAGGATGTAAATTGGTACTAATCCCAATCATATGAGAATATAAAGTAGAATCGTACTGTCTCTGGCAAATGAGTTTATTTGCTCACACTACCTAAAAGTCACTGGAACAGGTCTTGATTAGGATGGCTGTACCTTTTCTTCCTTTAAACTCAAACACCCAAATACAAACACAAACACGTGTAACTCTCACAGATTGCCAGTTAAATTGTACTCATGTCAACGTATTGTAATATTGTGTAATAAAGCATACTAATGACCCAACTATAGCTGAAAACCTTTGACTTGGTGAAACCTTTCTTTTTTTTTAATTCTGAAAATACCATACAGAGGGTTACCATTACAGGGGCAAGATAATGAGTACATTTCTTATCAAGCATTGTTGCCTCCTCCTTTGTTTCCCCTTCCCATCCCTTCCCATCTCCCACCCACCCTCTCCCCACCCCCAAAGACCCCAGCCAAGGTTGTAAAGTCTGTTTTGACATAACGACTTGTACATCTCAAGGGTAAACCTTTCTTAACCAAATTTATTTGTCAAACAAGGATAATAGCTCTTTTCTTACAAGGTCTTGTGATATATGAATATGTAATTGCTAACACAGTGAAAGTATTAAATGTGTTGCTGTAGATATAATTCTCAATTATTATTATTTTAATGTTCACCCACAGACTTTAGGCATTGGGAGATACATTGAAATCATAGTAGGGCAATTTCATTCCTAAAAACAATATTAATTTGTTTATTCTCATCAAAGGAATTTTAGAGATTTCTGAATCTATAATAATTCCTTTAGTTTTAAAAAACTGTATATTTTATACCTACTGTGTCAAGGAATTCTGCAATATCTGCATATAAACTTTTGGTAATATTTTTGAACAAGGTCTCACAAAATAGCTCAAGCTAACCTCACGAGCTTCCTGCCTCAGCCTCCCAAGTTCTAACATCATTGGCATGATCTACCACACACAAATTATTGTCAAGTTTCACAGTTGCTATCTTATTCAGTCTTTTCTGTAGGTCTATAGAGCAGATAGAGGAAAGGTTCCCTAATTTGCCTAAGCTAACAAAAAATCATTGGCAGCTCCAGAATGGAACTGGATCCTATAAAGGTAAGATCTTTCCCTCAAACTGTGTGTTCCTCTTCTCTTTGCCCACCACATGCAGACATTCCATCATGTCCACATCAAAGCTATGCAAGCAAAGTTTAGTCACATCCTTTGTTATGTTGAACAATGTACAGGGAAATACTCTCATACACACTGATCATAGACATGTAAAATGGCATTAACCCTAAGGATTTGACACTAGTAAATTTATTTCCAGGTTTATCCTTTGAATGAACAATCATATATTTAGAAGAAATCAAGAGAGTCGCTGACTGAGTGGGGGAGGAGGGCTGTCACTAGGTGCTTTATTTTATATATCTGAATTTGAAAATATGTAAAGGTATAGATCAATTATAAAATCAAATATCTTAATTTCTTTAAAGAAAAAAGTTACATGGAACAAAGAGGTGATATGTTGAAAACTGGTGGCTTATATCAAATTTATTTTAGACAAGTTTCCTAAAAATAATTTGAAGGGAATAAAATTAGAACTCAACACCAAAAGCCACCAAAGAAAGTCCTGTAACACACTGTTGAATCACCAGTGGGTCATGGAAGCGATTAGAAAGGAAATACAAATGTTCATGATATTCAACAAAAATGAATATACAAATTACCAGCTCCTCTGGGACACAGCAAAGGCAGTGCTCAGAGGCAAGTTTATAGCTGAGTTCCTACATCAACAAATTGGAGAGATCTGAAACCAACAATTTAATGAGACAGCTGAACCTCCGTGAAAAGGAGCAGCAAGCTAAACTCCAATCCAGTAGATGGAAAGATATAATTAAAATTAACTCAGAATTAAATGAATTAGAATCCAAAAAAAACATAGAAAGAATCAACAAAACCAAGAGTTAGTTCTTCAAAAAAATTAACAAAATTGACAGACCCTTAGCAAATCTTATCAGACAATGAAGAAAACACACCCAAATAAAAAAACTCAGAGATGAGAATGGAAACATTACTACAGAACCAAGATTCAGAACATTATAAGGGAAAACTTCTCAAATCTTTATGCTAATAAGTTTGAGAACTTGGCAGAAATGGACCTTTTCCTAGCAAATAACAGCATGCCGAAACTAAACCAAGATGAGTTAAACCATTTAACAGGCCCATATCAAGCACTGAAATAGAAACAGCAATAAGAGACCTCCCATCTAAGAAAAGCCCAGGATCAGATGGATTTACAAGACTTTTAAAGCAGAACTCACACCAATATTCCTCCAACTCTTCAATGAAATTGAAAGAGAAAGTTCACTACTGAACTCAATCTATGAAGCTATCATAACCCTTATCCCAAAACCAGGAAGAGATTCATCAAAGAAAGAGAACTATAGACCCATTTCTTTGATGAACACTGATGCAAAACTTCTTAATGAAATTTTGGCCAATCGACTTCAACAATTCATCCAAAAAATCATACACCACGATCAAACAGGATTCATTTCAGGGATGCAAAGCTGGTTCAATATACACAAATCAATTAATATAATTTATCACATCAATAAGAGCTAGGATAAGAACCACATGGTTATCCCAATAGATGCAGAAAAACCATTTGACAAGATCCAACACCCCTTTATGATGAAGGTTCTGGAAAAACTAGGAATCCATGGAACATTCTTCAATACAATAAAGGCTGTATATGGCAAACTTACAGCCAGTATTATATTTAATGGTGAAACACTAAAGCCATTTCCTCTTAGGAACGAGACAAGGATGTCCACTCTCTCCACCTCTCTTCAATCTAGTATTAGAATGCCTGGCTACAGCAATAAGACAAGATGCAAACATAAACAGGATCCAAATAGGGAAAGATGAAGTAAAACTCTCTCTCTTTGCAGATGACATGATCATGTATTTAAAGAATCCCACAGACTCCACTCCCAAATTACTCAAGCTGATCCAAAACTTTGGCAAGGTAGCAGGGCATAAAATTAACCCTCAAAAACCAATGGCTTTTCTGTATGTCAACAATGAGAAAAACATGGCTGAAATCAGAAAAGCAACTTCATTCATAATAGCCCCACAAAAAATAGAATAACTAGGAATTAAGTTAACCAAAGAAGTGAAGGACCTCTATGATGAAAACTTTAAAAACCTGACAAAGGAAATTAAAATAGAACTTAGAAAGTGGAAAATCCTCCCATGCTCCTGGATTGGAAGGATCATCATTGTGAAAATGGCAATACCTACCAAGGCTATCTACAAATTCAATGTGATACCTATCAATATTCCAACCTCATTCTTCAAGGAAATAGAAGAGGCAAACCAAAAATTCACATGGAACAATAAAAGACCTCAAATAGCAAAAACGATCCTTAATAGAAAGAACAGTGCTGGAGGAATATCAATACCAAATTTCAAACTCTACTACAAAGCCATAGTAATCAAAACAGCTTGGTATTGGCACAAGAACAGACCTCAGGACCAATGGAATAGAATTGAAAACACAGAAATGAACTCACAGACCTACAGATCTAATCTTTGATAAGGGAGCTAAAAAAATAGAATGGAAGAAAGACAGCCTCTTCAGTAAATGATGTGGCAAAATTGGGTTATCACTTGTAGAAAACTAAAGCTAGATCCTTATATATCACCCTGCACCAGAATCAACTCCAAATGGATCAAAGACCTTGAAGTCAAAGCAGACACTCTGAAAACATTACAAAACAGAATAGGAGAAACCCTAGGTCTCCATGGCACAGGCCGAAATTTTCTTAATAGAGATCCAGAAACACAACAAATCAAGGCAAGGTTGGATAAATGGGATTGCATGAAATTGCAGAGCTTCTACATGGCAAAGGGCATAGCTAGCAAGATCAATATTGAAAGCCTACGGATTGGGAGAAAATCTTCACAAGCCATACAACGGTTAAGGGTCTCATATCTAAAATATATTTGGAACTCAAAAAATTAAATCCCCCAACAACAAATCCTCAAAGAAACAACTGCCCAATAAATAAGTGGGCTAAAGACTTAAAGAGAAACTTCTCTGAAGAGGACAGAAGGATGGCCAATAGGCACATGAAGAAATGCTCAACCTCCCTAGCCATAAAAGAAATGCAAATCAAAACAACATTGAGATACCACCTCACTCCAGTTAGAATGGCTAAGATCAAGAACTCTAATAACAACAGATGCTAGAGAGGATGTGGACAGAAGGGAACCTTACTGCATTGTAGGTGAGAGTGTAAACTTGTTCAACCACTTTGGAAAGCACTATGGAGGTTCCTCAAAAGACTCCACATAGAGCTCCCCTATGACCCAGCAATCCCACTTTTGGGCATTTACCCAAATGTTTACAAACAAGACCATACTAAAGCTACCAGCACGACTATGTTTATTGCAGCATTATTTACTATAGCTAAGATATGGAACCAACCCAGATGCCCCTCAGTAGATGAATGGATCAAGAAAATGTGGTATATATGCACAATGGAATTCTATGCCTCCATCAGAAAGAATGACATTGCCCCATTTGTTAGGAAATGAAAAGACTTGGACAAATTATATTAAGTGAAGTAAGCCAGGCCCAAAAAAACATAGGTCCCATGGTTTCCCTTATTTGCAATAACTAGTATATGTCTGAGACAAGCAGAAATGGTCAAATAAGGTGATGTTAGGCGAAACGAACCCCAAGATAAGGACGCAAATGTTTTGTTCTTTCTTGCTATTGTTTTTAACATATTTATAAAACATTTCTTTGTAGCTTAGTATGTTCCTCCCCCACTGTATAACTCCTGTTTTCACTGTATTTGATGTTGGTATAATTTGTGGAGGGGAAGGGAAAAAAAACAATTGTTTAAATAGGGATACAGTTGATGTTAGGTGAAATGAACCCCAAGATAAGGGTTCAAATGTTTTTTTCTTTCTTGAGATTGTTTCCAACATATTTATAAGATGATTTCTTTGTTGCTTTGTATGTACCTCCCCCAAGGCATAAGCCCTGCTTTCTCTGTATTTGATGTTGATATAATTTGTGGAGGGGAAGGGGAAAAAACAAACTGTTTAAATGGGTTACAGGTGGACCAATTACAACAATGAGATGTACAAGACGTTATGTTGAAAACCAAACTTTAGAACTTTGGCGAGGTAGGGGATGGGAGAGGTAGGGGAGGCGGAGAGGGGAAGGGATGGTATGGGGAAACAAAGGAGGAGGCAACAATGCTAGATAAGAAATGTACTCACTATCTTGCCCATGTAATTGTAAAACCCTCTGTATGTATTTCACAATAATAAAAAATAAATAAATAGGGATACAGGTGGACCCATTCCAACAATGAAATATAGGTGTAGGGAGGGGTGGGGGGAAGAGTGGTGGGGGAGATGGAAGGGATGGGAAGAGGAACAAAGAAGGAGGCAACAATGCTTGACAAGAAATGTACTCATTACCTTGCTCAAGTAAATGTAACACCTCTGTACGGTATTTTCACAATAAGAACAATGTAAGTTGAGAATACATACCTAGTGGAATGTATTAGAATTATGAAATTATGATAAGGAAAGTTATTTCAGTGACTATGTTTCATGTGACAGTATTAGCATTATTCTGAAGCATCATATATGGATAAAGAATAACAAAGCAAATAAGTTATTATATCAAAACTATCAACGAATAAGAAAAGAGAAACAAATATAAAATTAAATAAGTAAAACATTAACCCTATAGTCCTAAGTAAGTATAACAGAATGTACTTATAGTATATTTAGTATTTATTCCATGTAGAAGGCATAGTAATAATTGATGGTCCTCCATGCCCAGATTGCAGTGTTCATATCCATTCCTACTGTAAGTAATGAAGGTTTCCAAGGGGAATAACTTTTTTAAGACAAAGAGAGAGGAGACACTAGAATATCTTGCAAGATATTAATATAGTAGAAAATTTGGAAGTGATCAAGAGAGACTGGATTGAAAGGACTAAGAAACCAGGCTGCCAACAATGCCCCAGTCAAAGAAAGGATTTTTTTGAGCACTGAAAACAATAATATCAACTCAGTCATGGTTGTGTACATCTATAATCCCAACTAATCAGATGGTAGAGGTTTGGAGACTGTAGTGAGACTAGCCTGGGCAAAAGTGGGAAACCTTATCTGGAAAAAATAAACCAAAAGGGACTGGAGGTGTGTCTCAAGTGGTAGAAGGCCTGCATAGAGAATGTGGGACTCCAGGTTAAATTCTTAATACCCCAAGTACAAGGGAGAATAATAACTACAATACCTTGAAATGCATAAAATATATTAAAAATTCATGAGTCCACAAGGACACTAAAAGCAAAATGATCAGTTAGCATCAAAGGAACATTTTGAAGCAACTTGTTTTAGTTTTGGTTTGAGTTTTGCTTTTACAAAAACTGAGAAGAGAAAGAATTATTCATTTGATCAGCTTTATTATATGAACATCTATCTGGAGTAAACAAATGGCTAATGATCAAAAGCATTTATTATTTAAGTATTCCAGTGAGTAGATAGAGATTATCAATAACTGTGATTTTTTTTGATGACAAAAATATTTTTTTATTTTTTTTAGGTTTTCTTTTTTTATTGTGAAAATACTGTACAGAGGGGTTACAATTACATGGGCAAGATAATGAGTACATTTTTTATTGTGGCCTCTTTCTTTGTTTCCCCTTCCCAGCCCTTCCCATCCTTCCCCGACCCCCACCCAGTCCAGCTCTCCTCCCCCCCCCAAAGTTGTAAAGTTCGTTTTCAACATAGCGACTTGTACATCTCATTGTTGCAATGGGTCCACCTGTATCCCTATTTAAACGATTTGTTTTTTTCCCTAAATATTAATTATATTTTAGTATAAAATTGTATGGATCAAGAGTTTTAAAAAATAATTCATATTTTTAGAGGTACATTGTTAAATATTTGCTGGTTACAGATTGTATGATACGATATCTTTGAAAGAATTTAATGGGGGTGGCAGGCAGGGTGGTATCAGAGTGGGGGATCATGAGTTGAAGGTTAATCAGGGCTATCACATAAATTCAAGAGTAGCTTTAGCTATAAAGTGAGAGCTTATCTTATAATAAGCAAACAAATGAGAAAATTCAGGAGAATTACAGAAAGTAAATAATGAGTGACAGCTTTAGAGTGAGGAATGGGCAGCGTTTATGTTTAATATTCTCCATAATATTTCTTTTCAACATTGGAAGGTAAATACCCAGTTTTCCAGTGGGTTCTCAACGGAGTATCTCTTTGGTTTGTTGTGTTTTTGTTTGCCATTTTATTGATACTTCTAGATCCCAAATGTGAAAATATATTTTTCAAGGAAGGTCAGTCCTTTCCTTCCTCAAATCTTCCAATGTTTTTAATCTCTATTTTTTGCTTTACTTTCTAATAAAATGTCTACTCCTGTCCCAACATCAAAAGACAAGAATTTTGCCATGAGCAGTGAATAGTTTATAATTGCACAGTGGTTTGAAGTTTTCAGTCTAGTTATAGGACTCTTAACCTTGACTAATCTGTATTTTAAAACTGTGCCCTTCAAAAGAGCCCAGGAAGCTATTCATTTCTTCCCAATCTGCATAGGGAAACCATCTGACCTACTTTTCTTCCCAGAGACCCACTCCACATTCGGACCAGTCACGTCTTGGACATAAATCTAAAAAGAATGAGGCAGACTTTGAAAGGAGACTTTTTAAAAGCTGTACTTACAAGACACTGTATTATGATTTACATCAAAGAAATGTAAAGTAATATAGCCTTTGAATGCATGATATTTTTTTAAAAAATCAAATATCTTAGATCCACCAGCAAATTAGTTTGTAGATAAGCTATACAGAAGGAAAAGAAGGTAATAGATTTTAGTAAACTGTGAACTATGTATGGATTTTTATTTTACTTTCTAGCCAGATTCAATACATTCGAGTAACTCCCAAGGAATAAAGGAGGGCATGCAGTTTACACAGCAGCAAGCACTCCTTTAAGAAAAGTAGGGACTGGAGTAAAATGTAAGTAATCCATGCTTTTTACCATCCAAGGGGCTATCAAGATTAAACTGTAGAGAAAGTCAGAAGGAAGAAAACTGGTGAGAAAGATTTTCCTTTCCAATGGAGGGGGAGGGAATCATTAAAATTCCTATGTTGACAAATAAGCTTCATTTATTCTATAGAAAAATGGATGTTTGTCTGTTTTGGCATGTAAAATTTGTCTTCAATCTAATACACAGGTTTTATTTTTCTGCAGAGAAAGTAGAAAGCTAACTGTGTCTTAAATAAAAAGAAAGAGTTTAGAGATAAAGGGGAGTACTTGAAGGAGCTCCACCTGGACACAGATGTCTAAAGACCTCCCTGTTGGGCTGGGGAGGCGGCTCAGTGGTAGAGTGCTTGCCTTGCATGCCTGAGGCCCTGGGTTCGATTCCTCAGCACCACATAAGCAAAAAGAAAAAAGCCGGAAGTGGTGCTGGGGATCAAGTGGTAGAGCACTAGCCTTGAGCTGAAGAGCTGAGGGACAGCATCCAGGCCCAGAGTTCAGGCCCCACGACTGGATCCAAAATAAAATAAAATTAAGACTTCCCTGTGTAAGTGCACATGCACAAGTCATTTGGGAGAGGCCTAAGTTTCTAAATATGTGTGATGAATGAGGAAACAGTGGTCACATGTGCTATGCACAGTTATTACAGCACAGCCAGAAGATGACTAGCTGATGAGAAGAAAAACTACTGATGAGAATCTGCAGTTTTGAATTGTATTAGCATCACAGATGGGAATGTGAATCATGTTTGTGCATGGAAGAGTGGGAAAAACAGGAAGATAGGAAGGGAAAGATGGGATTGGCAAGAACAATTCTACTCTTCAAAACACAGGTAGTAGCGGCCAGCTATTCATGTTGTTTATTTTTGTACACATTTAAAAAAATCACTTGAAATATAATGGAGAACCCAGAGTAATTTTTAATAAGACCGGATTGCCTTAATTTTAAGTTTAGTAAAGCAAGGAAAAACATCAGAAGTAAAGGTTAAATAAATATCTCCACTAATGCTTTGATACGTACATAATTTATCTTGATTCAGCCCAGATACTTGAAATTCAATGTATTAAAAAATGTTTCATTGGGCTGGGAATGTGGCTTAGTGGTAGAGTGCTTCCCTAGCATGCATGAAGTCCTGGAGACAATTCCTCAGTACCACATAAACGGAAAAACCAGAAGTGGCACTGTGGCACAAGTGGTAGAGTGCTAGCCTAGAGCAAAAAAAGCTCAGGGACAGTGGTCAGGCCCTTGGTTCAAGTCCCAGGACAGACAAGAAAAAAATCCAAATTCATCCATGACTTTTCTTTTTTTTTTTTGGGTCCGGTCGTGGGGCCTGAACTCTGGGCCTGGCCGCTGTCCCTCAGCTCTTCAGCTCAAGTCTAGCGCTCTACCACTTGAGCCACAGAGCCACTTCCGGCTTTTTTCTTTTTGCTTATGTGGTGCTGAGGAATCGAACCCAGGGCCTCATGCATGCAAGGCAAGCGCTCTACCACTGAGCCACCTTCCCAGCCCCATCCATGACTTTTCATCTCTACTTCCTCTAGATTTTTTTGTCAGTTGTGGGGTTTGAACTCTGGTCCTGGGCGCTGCCCCTCAGCTCTTCAGCTCAAGGTGAGCCCTCTGCCACTCAAGCCACAGTGCTACTTCCAGTTTCCTGGTGGTTTATTGGAGTCTCATGGACTGCCCACACTGGCTTTGAACCGCAATCCTGAGATCTCAGCCTCCTTAGTAGCTAAGATTACAGGTGTGAGCCACGAATGTCTGGCTATCTTCATGTCTTAATAGGTTAGTTGAGAAGTGAACACTAAATTAAGGGAAACACCTCACCTCACAGGTTTCTGACTGAGTCATCTGGATGATATGGATGGCCTTCACCAAGTTAGGAGCTATGAGAAAGTGTCTATTCACCTGATTGGAGGCACATGACAATTACAGTTGTAACCAGGAAAATAATGAGACTCTCTTAAGTATTATGTTACACATTGATTTAAAAATAATTTAAGAAAAAGTCTCAGATTTGTGCAACAATTAGCAATCCAGATTTATTTTCACCTCAATCTTAATCAAAAAACATTCTTCTAAGATATACATAATAAATAATAAGCCTGTTTTTGTTGTTCTTGGAAGTAATTCTCAGGAAGCTAGAAAAATTAAAATATCCTCTGCAACTTTCTAAAAACATATAGTTTGCTAGGTCCTTGTGGAGGGAAAATTAGAATAACAACTGATATTTCAGCTGGTAGAAATATTTTTATATAAAACTCTTATTTTCTCGCTAGCACCACAGGAAAAAAATAAACTCATTTATTTATAGATTTGAAATTCCTTTAGCAGATATGTGGACAATTCAATAAACATCAGTTTCCTAAACTTAATCTAACATGACCCAATATTCCATGAGAAATGTCCCACAAAAAAAATTGAATTTCTTTTTCACACAGAGAATTAAACTCAAAGGCAGCCTCTTGCCCTCCTTCTTGCCTTCTGTAAATGTTAACACACACACCAGACATCATTTAGTCCATTCTGCCAACAGCAATCAATACATAAGTCTAGGAGCTCATGAGTACAAGCATACTATTCATATTTGTGGTACATTGTTATTCCAAGAACTGTATTGTGCAAAAAAGTGTCACATTTACAGGACATCCAGTAGAAACAAATATTTCAAAACACATACCAAATGTTACTGTATGTGCATTTTTCTCACTTTTAAAACCAGAAATAGTAGTTGACATGAATTCATGTGTTTGTCCTCTTCTACACCATCACAGCAATAACTTGTTGGCATGTTGTGAGCTACACCTATTGGTCCATACCTGACTGTAACTCCAATCTCTCTTTTTTAATATACTGTCTGCTTCACATTCATAAAATACTGAAGACAAGAAGTGGTACATTATCTTCTATGGTCTTGCATCAAAGGGCTAGACTAGATAGGTAGGTAGCTTTATCTACTTAACACATAAGCCCTCTATTGAGCCAGGTGCTCTGTTACATATTGAGAATTCTTTGAACAAAAAAGAGCCATGCTCCTTGGTTTGATACGTGTGTTCACCAAATTGAATAAATAGGCCTTAGTGAAGCAATTATCTACACAAATATAAGACCCTATGCTAGTGGGCAGGGCTGTTAGTCATATTTACATATGGATACATAGATGGTAAGACTAGTATGGTACCCTGGGCTAATACAGATAAGTGGAGCAAATGACTAGTTTCAGTTTATGGATTATGAGAAAAGTTAGTATAAAACCTTTCCAAATCAAGATTGAAGCTCCTTTGCTCTCTTTTCCTTCTTTTATAGATACCAGCAATGCTGTAAAGGTTATTGCTTCATTAGGTTAGTTAAATCCATGACAAGATTCAACGGAACCCACTGCTGACTTGGCTGTCTGTAATGGAAAAATTAGAATAACATATTATGTGATGGTGGCAAAAATGTTCATTGTTTGCAGCCACTAAAATATGAGAATAGTTTGTTTCTACAGCCATAGTCTACACCGTCTAGAGTGCTAAATGTCCTCATCCAATTGTGTTCTGTGTTATAAATCCAAAATATTTTAAATATGCTTTTATTCTCACGCCAAACTGAAACATCGACAAGTGGACCACTTCAGTGTAAAAATATTTTATGCAATGACTCAAAGTTTGTATTGTGATGAAAAGAAAGAGCAAAGCCACCTGGAAGTCTTTTTAGCTTCTCCAGATTTCATGTGGACAAATTTCAGGACAATACACCATTCACTCCAGCTTAAGCAATAAACTCAGTACTTTTTAAATGGAGAATCTGTTGTCTACAGAGACCACAAGTGCTGGAAATCAGAAAATCTGGACAAGAGCCTATAATACAGTTTGTTCTTGCAAGAAGTGACTTAATGCATGCTTTGAACAAGTTCACCTCTCAAGTGATCCTTGCTTTTCCAGAAACCTTTCTCACATTTTCTTAGCACTCATTCCCTCTAGTATCCAGTTTCTGGCATTTTATTTTGTCTTTTATGCTCTTCCTCTTGGCAGGTGAACCTGGCTACCATTTTCTTCTAGTGACATAACTTCAAAGGAAAATCAAAGGATTCCATTTTTTTCTCTTAACCTAATTTTCAATGTATAAAGTATATCGATACTTGGCTATGTACTGCTATGTCTTCCAAATATCCCTGCATCAGTTCAGAATGGAGAGCATTTGGAAATAATGCAGTAATTTTAAATTTTCTTTAACTAGGGAATATGCAGGGTCTTATCCATGACTTAGTTTGTGTGTGAAGATTATTGAAATACAGCTACATTCGCTCCCTTATGTGTTGTGAGCAGCTGCTTCTCTATTGCAAGAGCAGAACTGAATTGCTACAGCAGAGACTGTAACACTGGGAATATGTAAAATACTTATTATCTGCTCCTTTATAGAATAACTTTATTGACCTCTGACTTAGCTTGTCAACATCATTGAATTAGTACAATCATTTAGTCTTAAGAATAACCTTTACAATCTTGCATGATGTGGCTTCTTTTTTAGTTCAAACTCTGACCTTCATCTAAAAAAACCTTAGTCCTCTGAGGACTTCATACTCTCCTCTCTTTCAAATGTAGAAGGATCTAGACTATGTTTCTGGGAAGTTTTGCTCTTTTAACAGCCTCCTCATCCTTCTGTCCCACCCCAATTTTCCCATTGAGCACCTATAAATTCTTTCATGAATCACTTCCATAAGTACCTCCTGATTATTTCTGAACCATGATGATACGATTTGATTCTATGCTAGCTAAAACCCTGCACCACATCTCTCACATCAAATTGTACTTAACATTAGCTTCATTGGATGCTCAAAGTCTGTTTCCTCCAGAGATGGCAAAGACCTTTGAGAAGCAGCAGATGTCTTTTTGCTTAGAGCAAAACAATCTCTGGAAGAATAACTGGATTACACACACACACACACACACACACACACACACACACACACACACACACACACATACATTTGTCCATTCAATTATTCTCAAGCAGCTCTAATAATTCACTACAAATTTCACTGACATTCATTGAGGAGTCTCCTCAGGCCCAGCTTTGAATCTAAAACTTCTTTGGGTAGCACATATAAATGAAGCAGTTACACTAGTTGATGAATCTAAACCTGGAGGAGATTTGTTTCTTCCAGATTCTCTACTTTCTACTCATCTTTTCTTAAAGGAATATAGAATGACCTATTTAAATGATGGATTAAAAAAATAACTTTCCTTTAAAGGAAGTTTAGTGAGAATATGATGGCTCCTGAGCTAGAATTTGTATGTTTTAGATTCATTTACAAGTAACACATTGGCTTTCCAAAGGCTCCACTACAGGATAAAGTAAATTTTTACTTTCTGAGGCCAACAAGAGGAAAATGCTATATACTTCTTTCGTCAGGGAGGAATGGTGGGGCAGGGGTGGGGGTTGGGAGAGGATGCAGTCAAGAATTTATTGTATATACCACAAAATCAGGAAAAGTAAGAAAATGATGGGGGTCAAGGGGAATGAGAATGTTGAAGGGGCTGACATTTATCAAGATTCATTGTGCTCAGAAACTGCTTTGTTAAATGACATCTCTTTTGTACGCTAAAGATAATTTTTAAAAATCACAAAATAAAAAGAATATTTATCAAAATAGAAGTTAAAAATCAATTAGTTTTGTGCAAAAAGAAAATTAGTTGCCTCAACTAAAACCTACTTCCGGTGGAATGCAAAGTGTGTAAAATCATTACTCTGAAGTCACAAAGGCTAAAAGCTGTATTGAAGCTCATAAATCAGTACTTATCATGAGCAAAACTTAATTATCATGGTTAAGAATTGTTTTTTCTAAAAGAATAGGGTGGAAGACAGCCGCTTCAGAAAATGGTGCTAGCAAAATTGGTTAAACACCCGTAGAAAACTAAATTTAGATCCTTATATATCACCCTGTGCCAGAATCAACTCCAAATGGATCAAAGACCTCAAAGCCAAAGCAGATACCCTGAAAACATTACAGGAAAGAATAGGAGAAACTCTAGGGATTTTGGCACAGGCCAAAATTTCCTTAATAAACACCCAGAAACACAACAAATCAAAGAAAGATTGGACAATTGGGATTGCAGAACTTCTGCATGGCAAAGGACATAGTAAGCAAGATCAGTAGAAAGCCCACAGATTGGGAGAAGATCTTCACTAGCCATACAACAGACAAGGGTCTCATATCTAAAATATACTTGGAACTCAAAAAATTAAATCTCCCCAAAACAAATCCTCAAAGAAACAATCAGCCCATTAATAAGGGGACTAAAGACTTAAAGAGAGACTTCTCTGAAGAAGAAATAAGAATGGCCAATAGACACATGAAGAAATGAAAATCCAAACAACATAGAGATTCCACCTCACCCCAGTTAGAATGGCTATAATCAAGAAATATAATAACAACAGATGCTGGAGGGGATGTGGCCAAAAGGAACCCTACTGCACTGTTGGTGGGAGTGTAAAGTTGTTTAACTATTCTGGAAAGCATTGTGGAGATTCCTCAGAAGACTACACATAGTGCCCCTCTATGACCCAGGAATCCTGCTTCTGGGCATTTATCGAAATGACCACAAAGCCATACTAAAGCTACCAGCATGTTTATGTTTATTACAGCATTATTTACCATAGCTAAGATATGGAACCAAATGCCCCTCTGTAAATGAATGGATCAAGAAAATGTGATACACACACACACACACACACACACACACACACAATGAAATTCTGTGCTTCCATCAGAAAGAATGACACCACCCCATTTGTAAGGATACAGAAGGACTTAGGAAAAAATCATATTAAGTGAAGTAAGCTAGACCCAAAGAAACACAGATCCCATTGTCTCCCTTATTTGCAATAATTAATATACATCTAGGATAATCTTAGCAGATGAGCAGAATAGCTCAATAGCTAAATACATATGACCATGTAAGATGATGCTAAGCGAAATGAACTCCAAAGCATGGATACAAGGGGCTTTTCTTTGTTGTTGTTCTTAATGTATGTACTAAGTGATTTCTTTTTGCTTTTGTGTTTTTTTCTGCATATGGTTTATCCCCTGTTGTCACTGTATTCAATTTTGGTGTCCTGGGTATTGTGTATACATTGATCTGAACTAGAGAAGAGAGAGGGAACAACAAAAGGTGAAACTATGGACAAAGCAACAAAGCAACAACAATACTCACAAGACAATATGTTGGAAATGATCTGGGGGAGGCATGGGGAGGGGAAAAGGGGGAAAATGAGGGAAAGGGCAACAAGTTAGACAAGAAATGCAATCCCTACCTTACTTATGAAATTGTAACCTCTGTGTACATCACCTTGACAATAAATTTTTAAAAAATGAAAAAAAGCAAATACTGGAAGTTTTAGGAATAAATCCTACAATTCTTATACACATTTTAAGAAAGAATGTTTGTGAAGAATATATTTTTTAAGATCATTAGAAGGAGATGCTGGGAACTCATTATGCAGCCAAGTGAAATTCTTTCTAACCAAAGCTACACCTAGAGGAAACAGCTGGGAAAGGTATTTATCATAGGAACAGAATAAAATGTACCCATAAGCATATCCAAAGAGCAAAAGATAGTCGGATATAGATTTTGACTTCTATTTGATAAAACATGGTGGGCTTGCTTTATGAGACAGGGTGCCCTAAAACTAGAGTAGTAATCATTCTCCATATGTTGGCATGGAATGCTGAGGCTCCTGTATGGAGCCTGTATGCACATAGAAAATATCTTGTAACAGAACATGCAGCTCAGCTCCAGAAACTTCTTTGGATCGACTTGAACTGAAAAGACAGTCACAGATTTGAAGATTCCAACACACCTTCCACATAAATGTCCACAATATTCTTCTCTGCATTCTTCACTAATGTGTTACTACAACGAAAAAAGTTTGGAAGATGGGAAATATGTCTTTTCTCATTGCCATGATGCTTCTCTTAAAGAGAAAACAATTGCATTTGAGTATATCCTCAGACAAAGTTTCTTTTCTCTCTCTCCAAGCCTAAAGCTTCCCTAGTGTTCTGGCTATAATATCCCTTTACTCTCTGTTCTGAGCAATATACCCATTCCCCTGGGTATCCATGAGCATTTGTATGCTGAAGTATCACCAATGATTATGACAAGCTAGCATCTTCCCTTGAGTTCTGACTCTAAACCTTCAACTTCCTTTTACATGCCTGCATGTAGATGTGTATCAGGTACCAGAAATGAAAAAGAATCAAAATTCTTCTCAAAACCTGTCTTCGTGCTTTTCTTTTAACCAAGTCAGAAATCTAAACATGTCTAACCCCTTTTTCCTTTTACACCCTGTATTTAATCAGTTTGCTAAGTACTGTAGAGTTAGAACAATAGACACTGTTCACCCATTCATGTAGTTCAGGCCACAATAATCCCTTTGGCTACCTCACCAGCATCCTAGTGAATTTTCCTTTACTGACTTCTCAAATTACTTTCCAGATTGCAGTTGGAGTGATCTTCCTGATAATACTTAATAAAAGTTCAGAGTGGTTCATGATCTGGTTCTTGTTCAGCATCTGCCATTACCTCTCTCACCATTTCCCTTTGATCCCTGATTCCTCCTTTGCTTCCATCATTTCCCCATACATTATATTCCAAGAATTCCAGACACTTTGCACTTCCTAGAAATAAGTCCTATACTTGCTCACTGAGGGTTTGTCTCTTGGCTGAAGTGCTCAATAATTTTCTTGAAATCTTTTATTTTTGCCTATTGTAAATATGACTTTAATTTTTTTTACTGTAAAGGTGATGTACAGAGGGGTTAGAGTTACATAAGTCAGGTAATGAATACATTTCTTTTTGAACAGAGATATACCCGCCCTCAATTTTTTCATTTTTTTCCCTCCTGACCTCTCCCTCATGTTGTATAGCTCATTTATAGCATAGTGTTTAGTATTACTGCTGAGTTAGTTCACCCTTTGTCCCACCACTTCTGTGTTTCCCCTTCCCCTCCTCAAATCAGATAATCTTACACACAAGACGAAAGTTACATAAATAAAAATCATTTGGAATCATTAGAATGTACCTATAAATCTGCAAATAAGCTTATTGGACAGTAAAATACAATGAATTATACTTAGACATGATAAAATAAACATTCGCACGGTGAGACCAAAGGAGGGTATCCTTAGGAGAGGATCACAAGAGCTTAATAGCTATGTGCACATGATTATATAAAATGATGCTTATCGAAATGAACTCCAAGAAATGGAAACAAGAGGTTTTTTGTTTTACTTTTGTGGTTATTTTTCTGTTTTCCCCCTTTTGTCACGGCCTAAAATCTTATACTCTCTCCTCTATTCCCAACTTCACTTTGAATTTTGTTTGCCTGAATCTTTCCTGCTTATCCTTTAAAGTCTCAGATTAGTTCTGCCTTCTAAACTAATCTCAGATTACTTTAGGCTTCACTAATTCTTCTAAAATTCAGCTTCTTCTTTAGATCTTTTGTTGTTCATTCCTGTGCTCAGTTTCCTGTATATCATTTATATTTATGACAAATACAAGCATGAGATTGTGTCCAAGGGAGAGATAATGCCATTTGGACTGATTTTAATCTTCAAAGTTACTAAAATTTTAGTCTTCAAGAGTGATTTAATAAATATATGTTACAAGAATGAATGATGAAAGAATCGGTAAATCCAAAGCTTATTTTGATTTTCTTTGAAAATCATTGATACTCTAGAACAGCACTACTCATTGTTTTCGAAGGCATTAATACTTGCTAACACAAGGGAGTATAAATACTCCAGGAAATATAGTAACTGTAGAAATGTTCTCAAAACTGCCTATGAGTGCAGTGATGGAATACAGTTTAGTACAAAACAGTGCATTTATTCTACATACCATTTTAACTTATGGTCTACAAGATGCTACCATATTATCCATATTCCTTTTCTTGGTATGTTGGTAGATCATATATTATGTATGGATCTTTAAGCTTGAGAATTTAGCTTCAGGACTCATTTGTTTCACAAGTCATGGAGCGATGTCTTTTGGTGGACAGTGACCATTAGAAAATAAGCAGCTCTTTTGTAGGATTCAGGGTTCCCATTGTGACCTCTTTGACAGGCCAGCATATACTTGATAAAGCAGCGGGAGCATCACCTGGTTAACTGGGCATAAATAGAGTACCTTGACCTATATGAGAAGCCAGCTCACATACTGTGCACAGCATGCTGTCATCTGACTGCTTACCTTGATTAGGCTCTGCACTGTGTGATAAATTTAGGGCTTTTAAATGGTGTAGTAGGTCAGTGTTAATTGCAGAGCTTTAAGAACTATTGAGGAAAATATATTTGAAATATACATTTGTGTGTGTGATACAAGGCCTAAAAGTTTAGCTCATTAGGAGTAAATAATACAAATTATTTCATCTTCTGTATGCCACATGCAGTGTCAAATGTTTAATATAAATATGTACCCTTAACACTCACATGCAACATGGGGCAAGATTTATAATCTACTTGGATCAACATGGTTAAACAACTACAGAAAGCCACTAAGCTAAGCTTATGGCTCAATCTGCCTGACTCAAAATCTAGTACTCTCAATGAACAAACTATCCTATAGGATGGAAATGGAATTAACCTTTTATAAAATAACATTATATCAATACTGCCATTACTGAAATATACATAGAGGAAGAGTATCTAATGATTGATGAAGAAATACCAGTTAGGAGTCCTAGTACATCTGTATTCATGGCTATGTCACATCAGATTGAGCTCCACACTACTCATTTATTCTTTTCTAGTGTAGGAAATTCTGCTGGTGCCTCACCCAGAGCCCTTTACCAGGCCTGAGCATTCATCTTGCACCTGCAGTCAGGTTTGGCTGCAATGACTGGAGTCCTGCCTCTGGAGATGAGTGCCATCTTCCTTCCCCTGTGCCCACCCCTTCCCCCCCTGCCCCACATACACCTAGCAGATTATATCACTTGTATTTCCCCCACTCCCTTGGCCTACAGCCAGAGAAGGACTCCTGTGCTGGTATCTTGCTTCTTACAGGGAAAATCCTCTCTGTGGAGGCAGAGCTCTTTGCAGCCCATACCATGCATGCAGCAGGCATAGACTCAGCTTCTACTGGACAAACATCTTCCAGATTCTTCCTTTGCCTTTCCTCATTTTCCTTACTGTCTTACTGGTGTCTTCCAAGAGCCCCTGTCCCTCTAACCATTTATATTAAAATCCCCGCTGCAGGCTCTGGCTCTATACCTCCAACTGAAACAATCTGACTTCCTCTTTTCTTTCTCCTTTAATCCCAACATAAGCCTAGCACAAGTCCTGCTGTCTCTAAAATGCTCTGATAACTCACCGGTCTGTGATCCCCATCCTCCACATTCTCACATCACACTACCCCCCCCCCCGACTCCCGTCTGTGTTCTTTGTATTCTTACTTCAGAATGTCCTTCTGTGAAAATATCCACGTCTTATTTCTGTCCATGTAATGTTATACATTTTCTTGAGGGCAATTTCCCTACTTCATTGCTATGTGTGACAACCCCAAGCACATCAAAACTGTTAATCACTGACTGCTGAAATAAGGTGTGGAATTTAAAAACATCAATAGATGTGCCATGTTGAATTTTAAATATGGTAACAAAAACGTTTTGATATGCTCTCACTGTGTAAGAGACTAAATATTTTTCTTTCACACCTCACTGTGCCTTTGCAGGGAAAGAGCTGGGTTCACCTTGCTTGTCAAAGCTGCTGGAACATGAACCCTCTTTCCTGTGTGAAATGAAAGGCTGGCAAATGGCAGCAGATAAGGACGCCCCATGGCAGCTACAGAAAAGAATATCTTGGGCTTCTTGTCCTACCTTCCCCATGCCACCATAAAACCAGTTCTTCCATAAGAAATCCAGGTTCAAGGGGCAAGCGGAAGACTAACTAATCTCTTGCTAGAGACAACTTCAGTTAGCAATGTTTGTAACTATTGGCGATTCCCTTTCAAAATCAGAGCTTATTCATTTCCTTTAGAAGACAGCTAATGTAGATGAACCAAAGAACAACTTAGTGATGACCACTTTACTAAAAGGCAAACACACTGTAAGGAAAAGCTTCCTGACTAGATAAAAGAAATACACTGCCTGAATAGAATGGAGTATTATAATTTTTCACAATTGAAGTTTCTATTGTTAGGAAAGTTAATTTTTTGCTATTCAGTAATGAATTTTAAAGAAAAGTTGCTTGAACATTTTATAAATATATATTATATTTAAAGATAAAGCATACCTCTTTTGAAATTTTCAACATATTAAATTTCAGTCATAGATCCTCCCAAAGTCATCTCAACTGTATTTCTGAGGTTCTGGGAAAATCTAATATAGCTTAAAAAACTTTTTCAGACTCTCAATCCTGTTAATTATAGAACAAAGAAAACTATTGAAAATAATAGAATGTTTGCTTTCAATAGTGAAAAGCATTTCTGCTTTTTTTGTAACTCTATTTTATCCAAGAACAAACTTTAAAATAGTTTATAGAATAAAAGTTATCATAACAACTTTCTTGCAAAACTTATCGATTAAACAAATTGGAAAAGATATCTGGCTAAAATATGATGTAAAGTAATATCATTCCAACTTTTATAGAAATTAGACTAAATATAATAAAGGCACAATGTGTAATTTATAAGCAATGCATTTTCAAAGATTTTTTTCTTTGTCAGTTGTGGGGCCTGAACTCTGGGTCTGGGCACTGTCCCTCAGCTCTTCAGCTCAAGGCTAGCGCTCTACCACTTGAGCCACAGCGCCACTTCCGGCTTTTTTCTTCTTATGCGGTACTGAGGAATTGAACCCAGGGCCTCATGCATGAGGGGCAAGCACTCTACCACTAAGCCAATTTCCCAGCCCCTCAAAAAAATGTTAAGAAGGTTTTTCTCCTAAGAGCGAGATTTTTTTCATGTTATTGAATCTATTTAATTTGGAAATCAAGTCTCCATCTTCTAGTGTATGTGTTTATATGTTATCTGTTTTTATCCCTCAATATAACTGTGACAGCAGCTGTACTTGTACTGTATTGATATTCACACAATACTTGTTCCGTGCACACCCACCTGTGATTTCTAAGCAAATAAATATCTTCTAAGGAGAGAGCACTTTTACTTTTACTTGTTTACACAAATAGTACTGCTGTTATATATTTGCCATGAAAACTTTTTATGTTCTTTAAAGTCAAAGGGAATATAAACAGAAACTGGGCACAGTGATGCAAATTTGTAATCTCAATACATGAGAAGTGGAGAGAAGGTTCAGAGTTTAAAGTCAATCTAGCCTCTATAGTGAGGCTCTATCTCAAAAAGAAAGAAAGAAAGAAAATGAAAGAAAGAAAGAAAGAAAGAAAGCAAGAAAGAAAGAAAGAAAGAAAGAAAGAAAGAAAGAAAGAAAATGAAAGAAAGAAAGAAAGGAAGACAGAAAGAAAGCAAGAAAGAAAGAAAGAAAGAAAGAAAGAAAGAAAGAAAGAAAGAAAGAAAGAAAGAAAGAAAGAAAGAAAGAAAGAAAGAAAAGAAAGAAAGAAAGAAAATGAAAGAAAGAAAGAAAGGAAGAAAGAAAGGAAGAAAGGAAGAAAGAAAGAAAGAAAGAAAGAAAGAAAGAAAGAAAGAAGAGAAAGAAAGAAAGAAAGAAAGGAAGGAAGGAAGGAAGAAAGAAAGGAAGGAAGGAAGGAAGAAAGAAAGAAAGAAAGAAGGAAAGGAAGGAAGGAAGGAAGAAGGAAAGGAAGGAAGGAAGGAAGGAAGCAAGGAAGGAAGGAAGGAAGGAGGGAGGAAGGGAGGAAGGAAAAAGGGAGGAAGGAAAAAGGGAGGAAGGGAAAAAAGAAAACAAATGACACTGAAAGTTGTAATATAAAAATTCTGAGAAGAGTTGTGGAAATTAATGGCACCTGGGACGTCTTTAGAAACTGAAAAATCAAAAAGGAATAAACTAAGATTTCAAGAAACTGAAAAATCATAAAGTAATAAACTAGGATTTCAAGATATTTCTGGAAAATTTCATAAATGTGATCATTATAACTTCCTATTATCATTATTTATACTACAAAAAGAAGAGAAAAAATGTTTTTTTTTTCCTGTCATCTTCTGTTCCTTGACATTAATCCTTTCCCGTTAGCTATATCTTCAGCCAGAGCTAACACTGTAATGGGTGTCAACTTGTATCTGCTTAGGTTTTGGGGTCCACAACCAATAAGAACAGCTCTGCTCTTCATAGAAGGACTTTTGCCTTCTTCCAGAGAATGGAGATTGCAGATAATAAAGTTGGTAAAGTATCTATTGCATCTGATTAGAAGGATTGTCTGCTTCCAGCTCTTTTTTTTTTTCTCCCCGATCCTGGGGCTTGAACTCAGGGCTTGAGTGCTGTCCCTGGGCCTCTCTGTACTCAAGGCTAGTGCTTAACACTTGAACCACAGTGTCACTTCTGTTTTTTGTTTTGTTTTGTTTTTTTTGAGAGTTTATTGGAGATAAAAGTCTCATGGGGACTTTTCTTCCTAGGCTAGCTTTGAACCACAATCCTCAGATCTCAGTCTCCTGAGTAGCTAGAATTACAAGCATGAGTCACTGGCGCCTGACTTGCTTCCAGCTCTTATATGTTGGTGATGTATTTTCCAAATACATGACACAGTGTCAAAGTATTAGGCAAGTATTTTCAAAAACGCCTCATAGTTTCCATGCAGTTAAAATAAAATTCAAGTAACACAAAGTCCTGTGTGATCTGGCCTGTGCTTCAGTTGGCCCTTCAACTAACACATCATTTGTTTAGTCTTCTGATCACTCTGTCAAATGAACTCCCAGGATTTGACCTATCACAACTCCTCTTTCATTTTCCTCCTACCCTTTATCATTAGATGAAAGCATCTTGTTCATTTTTCTCCTTGTTTGTTTTTTCTTCTGGTCACCAGTTCTTCCAAAATACAAACATCTTGTGAACAGTGTTTTTCTCTCCTGTTTTCCCATTGTTTCGAATAAGGAGTAGCATATATAAGTATGCTAGAGTGAATTAATGAAATTAATCTGCTTCAGATCTCAATATGTTTACTAAGTCCTTTTCCCCAGAGCACATAGCTACACTAAATTCATTAGTAGTGGTTACAGTATTTTTTGTTGTTGTTGTTGGTCATGGGGCTTGAACTCTGGGCCTGGGTGCTGTCCCTGAGCTCTTCAACTCAAGGCTAGAACTCTACTACTTGAGTCACAGTGCCACTTCCAGTTTTATGATAGTTAATTGGAGATAAGAGTTTCACAGACTTTCTCGCCCAGGCTGGTTTTGAACCATGAAACTCAGATTTCAGCCTCCTGAGTAGCTAGGATTACAGGTGCCTGGCTTTGACTACAGTTTTATATTCTGACATTTTATAAAGGCCTCCCTGAATACAGCCAGCATAGCCACTGCTTTCCTTAATTGTCATATCTTATAGATTTCCTTTGGTTGATTGAATGAACCTATTAACAACCTTAGAAAGTAACTAGAGTGATTGATTTGTTTAATGCAAGTCTATAATGAGTTAAACTGGCTCTCAGAGTCTAGACTAGAGGGAAATAATGCAGGTACGGAATGGGTCAAGAATCTTATCCTCGAACAGCCACAGCCCTGTAGCTTGGAATCTTGTGATCTTTAGAGACTGGGTAAGTTAGAAATAACCCAAGATGCACAATTCAAAGTCAAACTTTCACCACCCACTGCATACTAAAATCTGTGCTTCCTTGGACATGAGCAAGGTAATGAGTACATTTCTTGTTTTTCCCCTACCATCGCTTCCCTCCCATCTCCACAACTACACCCCCCTGCCCCACCTAAATTGTAAAGTTTGTTTTTCAACATAGCGTCTTGTACATCTTATTGTTGGAATGGGTCAACCTGTATCCCTGTTTAAACAATTTGTTTTTTCCCTTCCCCTGTCCAAATTATACCAACATCAAATACAGTGAAAACAGGGGTTATACCGTGGGGGAGGGACAGACAAAGCAACAACTGTTCTTTCATTTCATATTAAAATATATCTCATGCATAGTTCTTTTTAAAATTGTTTTAGATTCCATGTATTTTATAATGACATAGAGATTCTGTCAGACATAGACAAATCCAAGGGATGAGGGCCTGGCCTGTCACAAATTCAAGTCAGATTTTCTAGCAATCTACTTGAAGTATATGGCCACTCGTTCTCACCTACATTTGAGTCGCTCATCGAAATTTGGACCTTCACTAATATATAATGAGAAAGAATTGTACCCTTGAAATCGGTTTTATGTAACACACATACAATGAAATTTAATTAATCAAAAAGACCATTTTCTTCTATGTAGGAATTTCATTATTACCAGTACTTTATTTGCTGAGCTGATCTTTGCTCTTTTAAAGAACACAAAATTAACCATTTGGTAAAGCAAAAGCTCATTTCTCAGTACGATGACCTACTTTTTCTTAACTCATTTTCAGAGGGATTATGTGAATGAATAGCTACTTTTTATGAATATTTAGCATTGAGAAAACAATGGAAAATCCCAGGAGTTCAAATTATTTTTCTTTTGTTTCTAGTCTTTGTCTATATGTATTGTTTTATTTTATTTCTGTTTAAAGGATCTGTGTATGAGCTGAGAGCCAAAGAAGGATCCTCAAGAAACTTGATCACTGAACGTACAATTTAAAGAAATCTGTGTTCCCTAAAATGAATTCATCTCAAATAGTCAAGCTCATAAACCAGAGCTAAATCATTACATTTGTATGTGCACAGCATATAAGGACAGTCACAATATTTTAAAATATATGAACCTTTTTTTAGGGAATTGTGTACCAGAAAGGGCAATCAGTAAACTTGTCCTTCTGGTACAAGGTCAAACTCAAGGTCCAGTCCCAGAAATAATAAAATAAAATGTTATTTTTTAAATCTGTGTTATTTTAAATCTAATTCTGATCTGTGAAGGTTTACATATTAGATATTAACTCAAAAAGACTTTGTTTCTTATGTTTATCTGTGAATCCAATATTCCTTATTGACAACTAATAACATTAGAAGAAGTGATTTAGAATAGTCAGATGGCTCTAAAGATGAACAGATTATATTAGCATGCTTTCCACGCTAATTGTCAAAAGAACAAGTTATAATTCAACAAAAAGAGAAACTATGGACCAAAATAAATTTTTCTTACATATTTTTAATTTATAGCTTCTACACTTAAGGAGAAAATGAATAAAAGATGTCTAAAGAAAGATTCAAATTTTGTTATCGGGAGGGTGAGTAACACTAGGAGATTGATTAAAGATGATTTATTGACATTATAAAGTAGATATAACTCACCAAGCAATATTTAACTGTTTAAATACAGGAATAGTGCCATCGATAGTTATTTTTCTCTTTAATTGTTTACAAAAAGTTTCACTCCAAAATTTCATCTTTTTAAATTGTATCTCATTTTCTTTTGAGTGTGTAGAGATTTTGAACAGAAAGAATAAAAAAGAATGATTCAAATAAGCAAGAAACAATGGAAATAAAAGAAAAAAAATATTCCAAATACTTCATGTTGCTACCCCCTGGGAGTAATGAAATAAATAGAACTAGTAAGTTGATGACCATGTTATAAAAACTAATTTGTATTCTCAGACCAATGTTCTTCCTCCTCTAATAAAATACAGTTTGTGTTTTCTAAAATACATGAATATTTAAAGAATTTTACCAAATTTATGTAAGAGAAAAATATTACACAGATATCAAAGAGAGCAAAACATTCCAAGTAGAACAGAGATCATCTTTCTGCTTGGGTTTTCAAAGATATTGGTGAGCTCAGAACTTAAGAACAATATAAACCTTTCCTTCCAATTGCTATATACCAAATACATATATATATATATATCTGCATATATGTATATTTGTATTTACAAATATATATATTAGGGTAAGATTAATAAATCATTGAAAGTATCTTCTTTCATGATAAAAAGTACCTGAACAACACAACATTCACTGTGTTTGCTTGTGCTGTACCAAACCTCATTTTACGACCCTCTCATATAAATTGTTCATGAGGGGACTCCTCTTACAGACTTTGAAACAAGAATGCATCCTGTACGTTTATGTTACAGGTTTATGATGATAGATTGTTCTTACTGTGGAAGTGGAAACGAGCAACCTAGTTTATAAAATCTGTTAATAAAAACAGTCCTCACTCTGAAGTAGACTCATTTACTGAGCAACGTCAAACCATTCTGACATGTATTCAATCTTCCAAATAAAGTCAGGAATGTCCTGCCATGTGAAATGACTGTATGTAATCAGAGCAAGCATTTTATATTTTCACTTTTCATATGAAGCTTAAATGAAGATGACTTTGACAAAATAGCATGGCCTGTTTTTTTCATTTCAGATGATACAGCTGTGAAACATAAAGTTGCATCATTTCAATATAATTGAAGGAGTCAGAAGATTAGCCTACAACGTGTATTTTGAATGCTAACAGTTATCTGTTTGCCTTCATACCTATTCTTTATTATTTCTTCAGTGTATTGACATTTGAAAATAGAAACTCAAAGCAGTGGAGAAATTTTGTTCATGATAAATGAAATAGGGGGCCAAATATCATAACAGCTGAGTGCTCTGAAGCCTCTGTGGTACAACATTATGCCAACATTCACTATGAGAGAGGTGAATTGTGTTTGACAACATATTCCCAGGCACTGTGTAATGAACCTTCAAACTTCAATTAGAACCTATCAGAAAGAAAAACAAACACAATTTCACTAAAATGCTGCCTTCATGAGAAAAACAAGTCAATTGGAAAATACAAGTTCAACATCATTGGCTACTCATCAAGCATTCCTCCTCTGTGTCAGGTATCATAGAAAAATATTTTTTTAAGTAATGATAGAGATCACTCTCATTCTTAAAATACAAGTCATTCAACTCACTCAATACTCTTGCAACCCACAGCAATTCTACAGTTCAGTATTTAATGATTTCTCTCTCCATCCACTTACTTCCAAAGCAAAACATGACTTTTTTACCCCAGTGCATGGAAGACCACTGTTTATGAAAGGTAATCACACAATCAAAGCTCACAAGATAAAACATGATCTTCTGGGATTCCACCCGTGAAACATATGAAAAATCTGCATGTTGCATTAAATTAACCTAAAAGAATGTTGCAAGAGCATACCCCAAGTGCACTGCATTCTTTGTGAAATATAATTTAGACTATTCAAATGATGAATTTTGAGGTGCTTCACACATATAGCATTTCAATGAATTTTGTCAGCTAGAATGCAGTGGTTTGCCTGTTTGTAGCCTCTTTCTTTGCCAGTATTTATTAGTAACTTGCAGACATTTTAGGCATGGGAAAGCATTCATGAAGGGGGCAACATGATGGGTCTAGTTAGCTCAGAAGCTGGGGTAACAGTGCTATCCTTGCTAATGATTTAAATAGCTGAGTACAATCATTGCATTTTTTGAGGTTTTTCTGAGATCCTTTTGATGACAATTCTTTGATGTAACATTTTAAGTTTTTTTAAACAGTAAACAGAACACAGAGTGGAAAATACTCAAGAGAATTTTACATAACACAGAGCCTGAAGATAGCCAGATGGGAAGCTTTCAATCATAAAAGACACTACTTCAAGTACATTTCCATGTCTGGGCGTGCTGTCTAAGTAACAAGATAATTAGATAATTAGGAAAATTCTCAATTATCACCACAGCATTTTCTATATCCCTTTTCCTTTCAGTAATATACATAGTGATAAGATCATCTATAGTAATTAGAATGTATGTAGTAATAAGACCGCATATAGTAATAAAACTTCACAGTGTTTACTAGTCATTTGGCTCCCATTTCTAGCACCATTTTGCACTTGTACAAGGTAAATCCATTGAAAGCAAATCTCATGTCTCAGTATCAAGACTGAACAGCTTGAGCTTGTGAAGGAAGTACACATCATAAGCCTGAGTGAAGTCAAGGTGACGCTGCAGTCATTTCTTCCGATTTCAGAGGGGAAACCTTAATTGCATAAGAGGAATACCACAACTGGCACAGACAACCAGTGTCCCAACTTAACATTAAAGAAGTAAACAGGCCCAAACCTTAAGGTATAAGAGCCTTTGCAGCATGCAATGTTGTCAAGTAGCACTTGCCACAGGCTGTTAAGACACCGCGGATTTTGATATCCAAGTTACAGTCACTGCGTAAGCAGGATGGATGCCCACAGCAAAGGGTTGTAACTGATGGCTGTTGGGTTGGGGCTAAGACTGCCAACACGCAGGGCATACTCCAAAGCTGCAACACTAGAGGGCACCAACTGTTGCTGCTCACTGTCACCTGTCACCTGCCACCAGTACTAGCGGAGGAGCCACAGAGTAAAGGGATACTCACTAGACTCAATGTTGAAAATGAATTTTACAACTTGGGGGTGGTTGGGGAGGAGGGAAAAACTGAAAAAGCAAGGGAAACAATGACACTATGCAAACAGAAATGTACTCGTTTCCCAATGCAATGAGTACCTACCCCTCTGTACATCACCTTTGCAGTAACACTAAAAATAAATAAATAACCAGAAAACAACAACAACAACAAAACCCTCTAAGGGTATGACCCAACTGGACAAGATTCTCCTTGCCTACCTACGATTCCTAAAGTAGAAGGACTCCACCATTTTGTAAAAAAAAGGATATGCCAGAACAAGACCCTTTAGTTCTCTAAGGTTAACATTCTCCTAGTGCCATTTTGTTATTGCTGTCATTGTAATTGCTCTAAAAAGGTAATATTTAAAAGATAAAAGCCAGGCACTGGTGGCTCATGCCTGTAATCCTAGCTATTCAAAAGGCTGAGATCTGAAGATCTCAGTTGAAAGCCAGCCCATGAAACTCTTATCTCCAATTGACCAGAAAATGGGAAGTGGAGATGTACATCAAGAGTTAAAAGGCTAGCATTGAATGAGAAAGCTCAAAGAGAGTGCCCAGACCCTAGTTCAAGCTCCATAACCTCCAAAAAAAAGACAAATAATTTGCTTAATGTCTCCCAATAGGTTTTTCAAGAAGAGGAGAAATGTGAGTATGTTTTGTCCTTTCATTAATAAGAGATATGACTAAAAATGTTAACTTTGCTTTGAAGAATATTCTGTTGTTAGTTTAAGGATCATAAGGTCATTGACCTTGAACTTAGTTTTAATTAATTCAACCCATTATCAAGTAAATAAGCCCATATAATTTTTACAGTTAATTCCATCCATGATTGGGGTTTATTAATCTCTAAGAACCAGAAAGCCATATCACATGGATTACATAGCCTCAGACTAAATATTTTAGAACTCTTCTTTATGCCTCAATGGAAATATTATTACAATGTTGTTTAGTAACTAAAGATCACGATCCAATGTCTAGCAGGGCTTTTCATGTAGACATTCTATATTTTCATTGTTCTTAGTCCCATAAAAATGAAAAAATAACTCATAAGTACCTTCATCACAATAATAATGGAGCTATCATATATCTTAAGTCATCATATATAAATATATATAAAATCAAATAGTTTTTTTGCTATTAACTGTAATGTGACCATAGCATAGATCAGACTCAAGTAGATGGATAGAAGTAATGTATTCTACTTATATTTTACATTAAAATACTAACACCTATAACTTTGGCTAAAGATGGCCATGAACAAACACATTAAACCCTAATATAAAATTTTCTAAAGTGATATTTAATTAATAAAATGATATATAGATACTAGTTATCTGGACAGATGAGGACAACAGATAAAAATGTCAACAAATTCATGGAGAAAGGAAAGAGAGTGAATGCAGTCAGTGATATAAGCCCATGGCAAAAAAAGGGGGACAGGATGATATATCTCAACAAAGAAGCAAACCACGGTAAGAAATTCAATTTTTGCTGCTGAGTCCTAAAAAAAAAAAAATCTCCGAAATCTGAGGCACCAAATGATTGATTAAGATAGCAGTCAGAGCTGGTGTTACAAAATCAGAGTTAGGTCCCTTTGCCAATCCCATAAAATATACCTTCTAAATCCCGTGTTGTAAGGAGACAGGGATTTATTCTCTAGAGAAATTGACTCAAAGTGTCTAGACCTCATGCAGTGCACAATGGGAAGAAGGGCAAAATTCCAGATTGAACACAAAGAGTGGAAATCCATATATTGAGAAGAGTGAGGCTCATTCTGTTCATTAGCCATTACTCCAAAGGCTAGAATACAAACGATTGGAAAATATATATCCATTAATATAGACCCCTAGATATTTGAAAGTCTCCCGTTAAAGGGCAGCTTGATTATGTGCTAATTAATATGCTTTTATGACAAGCATTGATCTAACAATTTTATTGTCTCTGCTAAAATAACTAGGCAGACAATTTTCTTCAAACATTTTATAAAAACTATGTAAGACAGAAAATAAAACATATAATCAAATTCTCTTTTAGAAACTTAAGACAAAGGTAAGATTAAAAACATTGAAACTATTCCATAATCTCATAGAACTAGCAAAATAAGTGGAATGCTGACACAATAACAGGATGATATATTAATTTTGAAAGGTATCAAAGCAAAGGAGAGTTCTTAAAATATCACAGCAACAAAAAATGTTATAAGACAAAGATGAAGAGTGGAAATCAGTGCAATTCTTAAAAAGGAAAATAAGAACCTTTGAGAAATGTAAAAGAGCAATATTGCTTTTGATTTCTGTATCCTTTGTCATGTATGTAAATTTATCTGATTTGGGGAGGGGAAGGGGAAACATAGAAAGGGTGGGACAAAGGATGAACCAATTGAGCAGTGAAACCCAGGAGACACTATGTTGAAAATAAACTATACAACTTGGCAGGGGGGGAGTGGGGAAGAGGGATCAAGAGGGGAAAACCTGAGAGGAAATGGGGGAGGAGGTGACGATGTGCAGAAAGGAATGTACTCATTACCTGATTTATGTAACAGTGACCCCTCTGTATATTACCTTCACAATGCAAGTTAAATTAAAAGAATAGAAGAGCTATAAAGTCAATCCATGAAATCAACAGCAAACTGAGAATTACTCTACAGATAAATAACATATTAATTATGAACTAAATATAAAAGCTAATCAGTAAAAAAATTCAAGGCACAGTGTGTGCATTTTATCATGAAACTCCAGAATACCAGGGATCAAGTGAAGACACTTAAAGGTGTACAGAAGCAAAAATCAAATGACCCATATGGGCCAGGAAAACCCTGATAAGACGTGAAATCAGAAAAGTATTTATTTATATTCTTTTAATTCCTATCATAAGTATGTGTGCTGATAATGAAGACTGAGCTCAAGGCCTCACAGATGAGAGGTAAGTATTCTGCCTCTAAGCTGTAAGCTCAGATCTGTGAGATATTTTGTTAGCTGTTAGGAGTTATGTGGATATAGGTATATAAATTATAAACAAAAATAATAATGCCATACAAAATACAAACCATCTTGTAAAGTGGTGGTATATAGAGAAGAAATTATACACTGGCCCATACGTAAGCCATCTTTGTAATATATTGGAAAGTAATAAAACTAAAGAAAGAAATAGATGGATTTGTTTCGAGAGACCAGGAGAGATGATGACAGTGTCCATTTGCAAAAATAAATAAATGGATAAGGGTAGAATAATTGAGAATGCTCCAGATTAGTAATTTTAATAGATGGGAAGATAATGAGGCCTGAAGGTAACTTGCAGAGAAGAATTTCAGGCAGAAGACAAGCCAGTGAAAAGGACTAGAAACATGTGTCATGTGTTCAGGAGCACTGAAGCAGCCAGCATGGCTGAATGCAGGGCAGAGAGAGGCAGAAAGCAGAAATGTAAGGATATTACAACTCGAAACATTTCATCTTATAACCTGTCTATGCTTCTTTAAAAGAGAGGAATAGTAAGACATTTTTGGCCATATAACCCATGAAAAAATATTTACATGTTATTCACTTTTATGCTATTCATTTTTATGTTATTCAAATTATGGCGATAAAGAAATCTAGAATTTTTTTTTGTAAGTAACAATTCCCCAAACTAAAACTTCACCTGATAAATGTCCAGGAGTGAAGAATTGGACATGTCTGTCCAAGGATATTTCTGAATTAGAAATGTATTTAGAGAAAGCTAAGAATATCTGTTTATTACAAGGGGATTTCTAATACTAGTCAAAAGTGTACAAAAAGTAGTGCTGTGCACAGCGCAGCACAGAGCTCTGCTGTTTATACTTTTATTACATGAAATATTTTTATGTATGTTGGATGATACAGCATGAAATGTAATGAAGATTGCATCAGAGAGATTGTTTTTTGTCTGTCATCTATGGAAGAAATAGATCATGTCTAACATTTAAAAATAAATTATAGTGAGGTGCTATTGACTTATAATCTTAGCTACTTGGGAGGCTGCCATCTGGGGTCTGTGGTTTATATTGGTACTTCTTTGTGCCATCTAAAGCAGTATTATTTGAGAAGTAACCATGAATTTTTGACATGGCAAATAAAATAGAAGCTGTAGACAATCATGCTTAGACCAAGCAGAGAGGAGTAAAAAAAAAATCATTTGAAGAAAGCAATAATTGACAAGTTAAAAATAGTCTTATACTGTGCAAAATATCTTGAACTTCTTCAGGAAAAAAGAGCTCACACCTGTGATCCTAGCTACTCAGGAGCCTGACACCTGAGGATTATGGTTCAAAGCCAGCACAGGCCGATACAACCAAGAGAATCTTAGGACTACACTTAAAAAGCAAAAAGTTGGAAGTGGAGCTGTAGCTTAAGTGGCAGAGTGGTAAACTTGAGTAAATAATAATAATAATTAATAATGATAAGTGTGAAGACCTAAATTCAAGCCCCATAACAGTACTCAAAGTAATAACAATCATTAACTTTCCTGTATATTATTTATTAATATCTTATTTTTTCACTTATAAGAATATTATTAATCTATTTTATTTGATCAACAGACTAATACATTGTAAGACTCTCCAAAACTATCCCTCCCCATTTCAACTACACTCCTGAGCTCCTATTAAGTGCCAAAAATGTACTATCCACCTAAAATAGAAAAATATATGGGAAGTTGCATTGTCTCAGAAATATTTCAAACTTAAAAAAAAATTTCCTAAGGTAGTTAAGAATAAAAATAGATACACCCTGGGGTCTGGTGGCATTGTTCCAATTTCCAACTTAACAAATATCACTCTGAAGTTTCTTTGAAGAGTCAGGCTGGATAACTTTTAAAATGCAAATATTTTATTCTACTGCATAATAAGTTTTATTTTTAATATTAAAATATTGCTTAAAATTTCCCTTGAGCAAAACTGAGGGTCTGAAAAAAATCTGACACGTTCCTGCTGTGGATTTCCACATTCTAGGGCTATCACTATTTATATCTCATGTAATTGCTATAAAGGTGACAATGAAGCCGAGTGATGGCCGTGGATCACACCTGTAAGCCTAGCTACCCTAGAAACTGAGATCTGAGCATCACAGTTCAAAGCAAGCCTGAGCAGGAAAGTCCATGAGACTCTTACCTCAAAATAACTAGAGAAGAAAAAGAGAGGGGGGGAGAAGGAAAGAGAAAGGAGGAGAAGGATTTGGAGGGATAGGAAGAGGAGGAAGAGGATGAGGAGGAGGAAGAGGAAGAGGAGGAGGAGGAAGAGGAGGAAGAGGAGGAGGAGGAGGAGGAGGAGGAAGAGGAGGAGGAAGAGGAGGAGGAAGAGGAAGAGGAGGAGGAGGAAGAAGAAGAAGAGGAGAGAGAAAGAGGGAAGAGGAAGGAGAGGAGGAAGCTATTGCTTAAGTGGTAAAGTGTTAAACTTGAACAAGAAAAGTTCAGGGACAGTGCCCAGGTCCTGAGTTCAAGCCCCAGGACTGGCACAAACACATACACACACACACACACACACACACACACACACACACACACACACACACACACACACACACAGAGTAGTGAAAATTTCAATATGTTTTGAATCAAAACAATGCATCTTTTTATCAGTTTATTTTTTCCTTTCCGCTCAAAGCATACTTCTACTGAATTGCCTGATATTTGGTTGTCCATTTAAAACCAGTATTCAACCATCACTATCTGTCTTTGGGAGGGTAAAGGGAAGCACAGAAATAATGGGACAAAGGGTGAACAAATACAGCAGTGGAGCCAGGCACCGGTGGCTCATGCCTGTAATCCTAGCTACTGAGGAGGCTGAAATTTGAGGATCATGGTTCAAAGCCAGCCCAGGCAGAAAAGTCCGTGAGACTCTTATCTCCAATAAACCACTAGAAAACCGTAAGTGGCGCTGTGGCTCAAGAGGTAGAGCGCTTGCCTTGAGCTGAAGAGTGCAGGGACAGCACCCAAGCCCAGAGTTCAATCCCCACGACCGACATAAAAACAAAAAACAAAAACAAATACAGCAGTGGTACTCATTAGACAGTTAAGAATGGTTTATCCAACTCATGGATAGAGATGGGAGGGAAAAACTGGGAGAGAACAAGGGATGGGGTGAGATTGTTCAAAGAGAAGTGTACTCTTTACCATAACCCCTCGGTACATTACCTTTATAATAACAGTAAGTAAGCTAAAAGAAACCAAAAACCTCCATACTTACCACCCTAGGTAGTTCCTATTTAAGAAATAAAATCACTTAAAATGTTTTTTTTAATACCTAATGGCTCTATTTAATGTAAAACTTTTCAATGTTCAGTTTTTTTCAAATATAGGTAGCTCCAATTTGGGGCCTTCAGAAAAGAAGAGGAGATAAAGAGAGGGAAAACAAATAATAATATTATAAGTTTATGTATCCAAGTGCTGTAGCAGGGAAGTATAAACCTCTTAAGCATGTTTTTAAAATACATTTTATTCTATTTAAAAGATTAACACAGTGTTGCATACTTCCATATATTTTGACCTTTAACTTTCAAGTCCTGATGGGGGAAGCTAGAACCCAAAATTTCATCTTTCAATAACTCTCTTGGCAGCCTCTTACATTAATGCTTTATATGTGCCCAAATCCTGGCTCTGTCTCTTGCACACTGTGTAGCTACAGAAAACTTAGTGAACCTCTACCAGTGTATCTTTCTAAACTGGGAATAGCCATCATTTTGTATTATAACATCCTTGAGAAAATCAACAAATTATAGATCAAGTCCAAATATTTGTTGGTATATAATAAACATTACACAATCCTTTCCTTTGTTTGTTTCATGAATTCCACACAAAGCAATAGAAATCCATTTACTAGGACAATTAATAGAATCATTTAAAAGAATAATCCCAATATTTTAGTAGAATAATTCCAGCAACTGTTGCATTGAACATTTTCTAAAGATAGCTCCTATTACTGTTGGAAAATATGTGTGGTTTTTCAATAATGATTTCATTGTTACAGTGTTTTCTTGTGGAGTGAATTTTATTCTCAATATTTTCATTGCTCATGCTTGTGTATTGTAGGTTTATGATACTCCTAAATTATAATCTTCTGAAAAACTAAAGAACATCCATTAACACCGGTGAACTTTGAATTCTAAATTCAATCTCTGGCAAGAGGAGGAGAAGCAAGGAAGGAGTGAGGAGAAGACAGGGGAGAGGGGAAGGGAGAGAGGAAGAGAGAGGAAGAGAGAAGAGGGAAGAAAAAATGAAGAGGAGGAGAGGAGAAGGCAGACATTAAGTTGAAACTTGAGCAGGTTCATCTCACATAAACTAGAGTATGGTGATCAAATATATCTCTGCCTTAAACCAAAGGAATTTTTTCAAACTCTCCTAAATAGATCTCTTAAGATTTTTGTAAGGTTTTCCTTCAAATACATTATATCTGTCTCTGTATTTTAAGCACAGTAGAGCTTTCCTGTGTAGTAGATTTATCCCTTATGACAGGTCAGCTCCAAGAATAAAAATTAAATCAAAGAGCTAGTAATGTAAAAATGCCGACACTCTACACCCGCATGGAAACAGCAATGTGTTTAAGAAATGTTGAACAAAATCAAATATGATGACTGTTAGCTATCTTCTGCTGATGCATATAGTTCTTTAAAAGAACCATAAAAATCAGAATCCCTCTTCAATAAGACACAAAGGATTTCCAGAGCTTGCAATTTCCTCCTGACATAATAGGGGTATGAAAACAAATTCTAATTTAAATATTCATGCCTTCATTTTATTTAATGGTATGCTACCGTGACTGTAGATATTATATTTTAATGCTTTGTGATGTTTCTTCCTGTTTTATAGCAGCTAAAATGATAGCCATCTTCAAGAGTAATATCACAAGGCATCATTATGAAGTTCGTATTTTCCTTAAAACATGGTCTCTGATACTGATAATGACAACACATCAACATTCAAAATAAACGTTGTCTTCAGGATGCATGGCTGCATTTTTAATTGATAAATAATCCACTGGTTGAAGTTATAAACTGAGATTCAAAGCTTACCTCAAACAATCTCAACTCAAAATCCCTACAGAACTAAGGAAGGAGCAGCAATGAAATTTAACAAAAACCAAAAACATCTGCAAAATAAAATCTGTTCTCTGAACTCTCAGAAGATAAAACATTTGACTTTCATCATTTCAAGAATCAGCCCAATAAACATATACCTGGGAATATGCAAATGTACATACGGAAATACTTTATTTAGAAATAATTTGAAATATTTCTAAAAAGTAGCAATATTGAATTTTAATATCTAATATTGTATTTTAATATTTTAAATGGTTCTAATATCTAAAATTCTAAACACCAGAAATATTTAGAAATAGCTGAGAAATTAGTTCCTTTCTTAGTTATCTCTAGAAATAAAGCTCATCTACTTTATACAGTACACTTCAAGTTGTCCTTTTTACAAAGTTGAAAGAGGAAAAATAATTATTCCTATTCAACAAAATTACCATAGCATATTGAAAAGCTAACATCATACGGTGTGCGTGCCAATAGGGGTTGAATTCTGGGCCTACACACTATCCCTGAGATTTTGTTTGTTCAAAGCTAGCACTCTACCACTTGAGCTACATCTCCACTTCCTTCTTTTGTGTGTTTAATTTGAGATAAGAATCTCATGATTTTTCTAGTCAGGCTGGGTTTGAACTACTATCCGCAGAACTCAGCCTTCTGAATAGCTAGGATTATAGGCATGAGCTCTAGTACCCAGCTAATGGCTAACTTTTTTCTCTCCCTCACACAAACACCATGCACACAGACACACAGTCACACATACACACCCAGAGTCCCAATACAAACACAGCCTGCACACAAACAGGTCTTGTTCTGATTTCCTTAATAAGCATGACTGGAGAAGGCAAGTGGATCACACAGGCTGTCAATTCTGCTAGAATCCATGAGACATTAATTACCAAATACAGTGAATTTATATGTAAAAGCCTCCTTCTTCGCAAGAAGTTTTCAGAGGGCATCTTTTATTGCTTAGGTTTAAAACCAACAATAGTTTTCTCCCACAAAATTAAAGAAACAAGTCAAGTAGTCTCAATTGGAAAGTGCTTCAAGATGAGATAGGGTGGTCATTCAGAAGGAGCACTGAGTCTAGTCCTAGCTAGCACTTCCCCGTTGTGGAATACATGTCAGGCAGATTCACATCCCTGAAATTCTTAGGAATGTAACTTCACCACACCATGTGCAAGCACATGACTGAGCACATGATCCATGCCAGGCCATCAGAGATGAATGAGGATTTCAGGAGTAAGAAACCTTTCTCCTGAGATTTCAGTGACTTAACAAATTGCTGTCAACTAACAGTGCCTTACGTAGAAAGTCCTCATGAAATAAAGACAATAAAAAGGAAAACAGGAAGATACTACAATGGATGATGCCAATGATTTGACTTGATCCCTGGAGCAAAGACAGTTATCAGATTTCTTTGGCATTTCACTGGACAGATGAGCAGAGCAGTCACCAGAGGCTAAACTTTCATTTCAATCATCTGCAACTGGAAACTCACATAAAGTCAATTAAGTTAATTGAGGACAGGTATCTAACATGTTTGTAGTTACTATTGCTGTAACTATTATTATTATTATTATGGCTGTAACTTTATTATGGAAAGGGTATCCGGGTTTTACAGTGTAAAATTTAATACCATAAACGTAGATGCCTTCAGAACAGTCCAACTTTAATTTTGTTAAATTCAACAGTATTTATTTGTTATGATGCCTATATATCTGAGATTCTTTTTTTATTTTATTTAATTTTTTTTTGTGAACATATCGTACAGAGGGGTTACAATTACATGGGCAGGATAATGTGTACATTTCTTATCAAGCATTGCAGCCTCCTCCTTTGTTTACCCTTCACCTCCCTTCCCAGCCTCCCCCGCCCACCCCCCCCACCCCCTGCACCAACATTGTAAAGCTCGTTTTCGACATGACAACTTGTACTTCTCATTGTTGCAACAGGTCCACCTGTATCCTTAAATGACTTGTTTTTCCCCATCTCCTCCACAAGTTATACTGACATCAAATACAGTGAAAGCAGGGGTTATACTGTGGGGGAAGGACATACAAAACAACAAAGAGATAATCTTATAAATGCGTTAGAAACAAATGCATGAAAGAAAAACACATTAAAATACATATCTAAGGGTTCATTTTCCTAACATCACATTATCTGACCTTTTCCGCTTGACTCATACATATACTAGATATTGCAAATAAGGGAAACCATGGGACCTATGTTTCTTTGGGCCTGGCTTACTTCACTTAATTTTTTCCAAGTTTTTCCATTTCCTAACAAATGGGGCAATGTCATTCTTTCTGATGGAGGCATAGAATTCCATTGTGTATATATACCACATTTTCTTGATCCATTCATCTACTGAGGGGCATCTGGGTTGGTTCCATATCTTAGCTATGGTAAATAATGCTGCAATAAACATAGTTGTGCTGGTAGCTTTAGTGTGGTCTTGTTTGTAAACATTTGGGTAAATGCCCAAAAGTGGGATTGCTGGGTCATAGGGGAGCTCTATGTGAAGTCTTTTGAGGAACCTCCATACTGCTTTCCAAAGTGGTTGAACAAGTTTACATTCCCACCAACAATGAAGTAAGATTCCCTTCTGTCCACATCCCCTCCAGCATCTAATATCTGAGATTCTTAAAAACTGAAATTTTATCTTACCAGATTTAGATCTCTGGCCTTATATGTATTAGTTACTACTCAAAAAGTGTTCATGTTGATAATGTATGGAATTAATGTCTTTTTCCTGTTGACTCCCATCCACATTACCACAAGGCTATTTAACTAAATTTTCAAGAGCTCTTAAAATAGAATGCACTATAGAAAAAACAATTGTTTTCCATATACATGAAGACTGTCATTTCTTGCAATTCGGAAAATGAACTGTTTAGAACTTGAAATTTTTTTTTAGTTTTAAAAGTTTTTATTATTTATGAAATATGGAATTTTTTGAAATAAGTATGTTGAAAAATTCACAAGTCGAAAGGCTTATAGATTAGCATTGTTTTTAACAAAGTAAGGTAAAGTCAATATCAGCAGCTTTGGGGACAAAAACAGTGTTTCCTTCTGCAAAGGAGAGCTAACTTAGATGGAAAAGACCAGGGCTGAGGACATCACTCAAGTGGTAGAGCACTTGCCTCACTTACTGACCAGTTTCAAAGATTATATCACTCCCTGTCTATAGCAGAGATTAATTTATCTCAGGCCCCAATCTATAGCTCAGTGTATTTTCTTCAATAATATGATTCATAATAGCTCCATATTTTGCATTATAAATTAAAAATATTATAATTTCGAACATTATACTAGAAGATTTATTTTTAAAGAATGAGCCCTCCCACCCATCCTCAACATTGATACAGGACTTTTATTTAGGATGGTATCACTTCTTTTCTTCCAGCACTAGAGTTTTAATTCGAGACGTTAGGCTTTCTCAGTCTATGCTCTACCACTGGAGCCAGACCCCAGCCTGTATCATCTCTCTTCTAATGTTCACTCATAACACCTACTATTGACACTTACTTAGGCCAAACTCTTGACCAATCACTTATACCTATTAATATATTTAATCCTCCTGACATAATTTGAAAAGAAAAATATATGACCATTTTCTAGATTAAAATAGAGTTAAAGTCATCTGTACCGGGCCAAACACCTAGTAGATAGCAAAACTATACTTCATGTTCATCTATCTAATTTCAAGATGGATGATTTCTACTGGATCTTTGAAAATGACCTTCGGGAAAACTTCACACAGACAAACAAAAAACATACTGAAGCAATTTATCTCTAAGGACACAGGAAACAGGAACATACAGTTTGGATGGAAACAATGTGTAAAGATCCAGGCAGAGCTAGTGACTGAAACTTGCTTATTGGAATCAAATATTTCTCCATCTAAGCTATAGTCTGCTTTACTTACAATTTGTTGTATTGAACATTTTGTGGAAAGTTTTTAGGTTTCCAAGTGTTGCCAGCTTACTGACATGTCAAGAACAGCTGTCCAGATGTGGCTTCAGGAAGTTCCTGGGCCTCTTGTTAGCTGTATGACCTCAATCAAGCAGCATAATCTTTTTTCTTGTCTATAAACTAGGACAGTCACAATACCTACCTCTTTGGGGTGAATTATGAGGATACTGGGGACTTCAGTATCTTCCTGACACATTCTATAACCAATCAGTACAATATGCATGTACCAGCTTGTCTTTCAACAACAAGAATGAATAAGTCACTAAGCCCAAATATTTAATCTATGAGACACTACTAACATTTACAGGAAAGTGTATTGTTGTGTAGAAAATAAGTTGAGATATAAGCTCAAGTTACTCTAACAACTGCTCTGGTAAAATGCTTGTCCTGGGTTATTGGTACCTGGATAGCAAGACAGACAGGAGGAAAATGAAATAACAGGGCAGCTCTCCCAGCTCCCTGTGGTATTAGTGTGACAGGGATCCGATGGATGAGCAGGCAAGCTTCTTGGTCAGTGTAATGGCAATGATGCTGATTAAAAAGTGCGGAATGGAGAAGTGTGTGTAACAAATGTGTCTCATTGGCAAGTTTTCTTTGCCATAGGTGGAGCTTTACAAAAATTCCAATAGATGGTCACTGGAGGAAAAAGGCATAATTCAATACATGAAATGCACTTTTAATCCACACTTCTGTACAAGTGATGCACACACACACACACACACACATATATATATATATATATATGTATATATCCTATTTTCTCAGATATTTAAAGACAACTGACATATCTTTTCTGAGACTGCTCTTCTGTGTGATAAATACTCATGATCACAAATGACGTCATGGTACAAATTCTCATTGTCACATCCATTCTTTCCTCCAAAAGTAGTGCGCTTTCCTCTTTTCCTTTGCTATATGAGATTAGTTTGTAAAGATTTTGCTTAGTAAACTTATTTTTTTAAAAAAAGATAGCACAGGCTCGTCAGCTTTCAGATTCCAGAAAAGAAGTTTGAAAACTCAAGGGTGCATGTAAGAAGTCTGGGAAAATGTAGACTTCCACAAACTGCCTCCTCTTTACAGAGACTCTGGTTTTACCTACAGTGACTCTCACTCAATGGAATTTTCCTTTTTATCTTCTTAGTCTATGTATGCATATGTACTCATTTGGTGATATTTTTAACAATATTTTTACTATTTCTCCCTGATTAGTGTAGAAAAAAAACTTGTGAAAATCTCATTGCTCCTTACTCATTTGGAAATATGTGTGTGGGGAGGGGGTCTTGTACTATATATATATAGATAGATATACATACATATATAGTATATAGTATATATATATATATATATATATACTATATAGTATATATATAGTATGTATATATACGTAAATAGTATATGTATATATCTACGTATATATATATATAGTACACGTATATGTACTATATACATACATATAATGTGTGTATATACACACACATATAGTTTGCATTTAACAAGTGGCAGTAGACATGTCATTGAATGACAATGAACACAATTACAGGACACACTGTAGATATCTTGCACTGTGTGTGTTTCTCTGGACAGAGAAACAAACCACCCACTGATATCGCCAACATTTCTCTGCTCCCACTCTTTGCGGCAAATCCTGTTAATCCAGTAGGTTTCCTGTGGTAAAATCTCAGGCTTAACTCTAACCAAGGTAGTGATCAATGGAATAAAAACTTGTTCAATATGTTCCACAATGCGCAAATGAAAATTATTACAAGATTTGAAAATATCCAAAGCAATACAACATATTAACATTTCCATTAAATTCTAACTTTCCTAGCTAAACTTGACATTTTTAATGTTCAGAAGCATTAAATGAAGAAAGCAGCTATCTCAGTGTGACTGTATGAAAAAAGAATCTCCATGACAACATTATCAGACACACACATTCAAAAACTCTTAGAACTCATCTAAATAAGCCAATTCATAGTTTTTAAAATTAAATTAAAAATATTAATTTATTCTGCATTTTTAGCTCTATCCCTCTTATTTGCTTTTCCTTTTAAGATGACTACAAGAAAAACTGTTTCTCTAATCCTCAATAAAATTTCAATGAATAATATGTTAAATAACAAAAGAACAGATTCTTTTAAATGATATTGTAAGCATATTATTATAAAGAATTTGAGTGCACTTTGATTTTCAAGGATGTTTTTCAAATGTCTCCTAAAAAATAACTCAATTAAAAAAAAAAAATCCCAGAGAGCCACGTGGCGGTGGCTCACGCCTGGAATCCTAGCAACTCAGGAGGCTGAGATCTGCGGATTGGGGTTCAAGGTCATCCTCAGGCAGGACAATGGTGAGACTCTTCATCTCCAATAAACTACTCAGAAAATGCTGGAAAATGCTTTGTGGCTCAAGTGGTAGAGTGCTAGCCTTGAGCAGAAGCTCAGGGACAGGGCCCAGGGTCTGAGATCAAGCTGCAAGGCAAGCCCTCCGAAATAAAAAAATTCCCAGAAATAATAGATGGGATGAGTGAGTGACCAGAAAAGTGGATAAAGCTTAATGTCTAAGATAGGACTGGTTCTCCAGAACAAGCAGAGTGATAAAAGCAGAAATCATGAGAAGGTCTTGTTTGGTTTACTCTTAATTATATACTTTGGCATTTTTTTCTGAGCCTGTTTTAATGACGTTGCTTTCTGCTGCTCTTTAGTGGTAGTGCATTTTGAACAGAACTAAATTTAGACAGTGTTCTCTAGAGATGCTCTTTTCACGCCAAGATTAACGGAGGGCAACACCATTCTCCTTCATCATTTACCTCTGAACTCCTCAGTGACAGAGGTGTATAGGGGTGGTGGACTGACTAGCTGCAGAAGGCATTTGAAAAATCACTGTAAGCAGCTAAGACACACTGGGTACAGAGAAAAATGCAACCATATACTACATGAGAATATGCTCATATTCAGGCTATCTCTTGTTAATGAATCAATTATCACATTTCTCACTTCATTTACCATCTCCGTGATGCTTTCAGATCTAAGCTCATTTTATTTACAGCACATCATTTTCTGTTTTGTTTTTGAAACTTGAAAAATCACATTTTAAAATCTCTTTACTAAAGGTAAAGATATAATAAAATACAAATCCAGGTTTAATAGTTAGGGGAAATAAACTAAGTGACGATATACAAAATATTTCCAAAAAGCATGGACCTGATGTAATTGAGTAGCTCAAACTTCCTTCCTTATTCCAGATACTTTTTAAAAACATAAGTTTTCTGATTTAGCTTCCTCAATAGTCTTTGATTATGTATTAAATTTTCAAAACATCACAATGGTTTTGTCCTACTTTATTCTGTTTACCTGTGTTTTCCTAGTACCTACGGAGATTATGTGACTCAGAACTACTGGACTTTCAGTCAGTGCTTGTTGAAAGTTTGAAGGAAATTCAATTGGCTTAAATTTCTCTTTTTGACTCATGACTTTCAGTTCCCTTTCTCCACCCAAAAAAGCTTTTTCCTCCACTACTGCCCAGAGAAAATTCTCTTTCCAGGAAAGATATCCTAAAAGTCCATGCTTTTTCGATGCTATTGATCTTGATGTCTTCCGTTATGGCACGTGTGGTTCTATGCACATGCAAATACCATAAATATCTTATTGAGACTTTAAGACAATATTCTGCACATGGAACCTTTCATTCCATGTCTTCAGATTATGGAATTCTTTTTGTTTTACCTGCGGAGGTAACCAAATAGTTATTGTAGAATGCTATATGTTGTTTACTCATTGTGAATGAATTATCTATTTATTACTTCACCAAATATTCAGTCCTTCCAACAAATATTAGTTGTCTACAGTGTTCCAGACAACATCTAAAGGTTAAAGAAAGAATGATGGTAAAGGAAACAAAAATAGTCTTTGCCCAGTTAAAGAGACCTTGCCACAGAGAAGGAAGAGACATTAATCAACTCGTTCAATAGATCATTAATTCTCATCAATGACGAATGATAAAGGGAAAGGCCTAGAAAATACTAGTAGCCCTCATAAAGGAATGTGATATACTTGAGGTGCAGGAGACAGTCTGATGTGAACTCACAAAGGAAATGGCATTTGAACTTAAGTTTGAGAAATGAATAGGCTGGATAGAGGTGACCTTTTAAAGCAGTAAGAAGGCTCAGAGATAGGAGCTTTTTAACTTCAACATAGAGGAGTGGTAAACATCTCTGAATGGAGTGAAGATAACAGATTAGAGTGTGGAGGAATGGAAAGAAAAGTTTTTCAAGAGGGTAACAAGGGAGCTTGCTCAGAGCACACATGAGAAACTAAGAAAGGCACTCTGCCCATCTTTCTAATTTTTTTTTACAAGAAGTTGGCAGATAAGATAATGTAGGAATTGCTCATCTATTCTCTACCCAGGCTCCTTGGTAACTTCTTTTTTGTTGACCCTCCTCTCTGCCTTTGGCAATGACCCTACATTTTGGACTCTGCTTCCTTTCCAGAAGCCACCCATCTGTCTGTGAACTTTCAATGGATTTCTTTGATACTAAAATCTTTTCTGCTTCTTTCTGAAATACCTATGCTTTGCTTTATTCATACAGTACATACAGTATTTTGTATCTAATACTCTGGTAAGTCCAAAGGAAATAGATAATATAAAAAAAGATGCACTCTTTATGAATTCTAAATTAAATAAATCATATGATATTACAGGGCATTCTGTAACACAATGTATATTTATTGAACAACTATCATGTAGTAAGCACAGGTATTAACAACTATAAAGAAGAAAATTGTTGGTCTCCCAGTGCTTATCTCTGCTGGAGGAAGACAAAGATAATACATTGTGATAAGGGTTATTGCAGGAACAAGAACAAAACACTATTAATATCAATTATATAAAGAGGTTTTTCATGCATGAAAAACACCTCAAGCTTTTGCCAAACAAAATTGTGGAGGAAAGCTTTTCTATGCTAGACGATGAACATGTGAGAAATATAAGTGCAAGATGATGAAAACTAAAAATTTTGGAATCTTTGATTCTGTAAAAATAATGCTGGATGTAGGACAGGTGAGATTATATAAAGAAGAGGTTAGCAGCAAGAAAATGGATTAAAGACAGAAAAAGCACAAGTAAAAATTACTGGAACCTGGTCTATGATGAGGTAACAAGCAATTCAGGTAGAGAGATGAATGAGTTCACTGGGGTGTTGGGTCAGGCACCCGAGGTGATTACTGGAGATTGACCACCAACATAGAAAGCAATGCTCTTGTTGTTGATTCTGGAGGGGGCAACAATGCTGGACAAGGAATGTACTCATTATCTTACTCATGTAACTGCAACCCCTCTGTACAGCATCTTTATAATAAAATAAAATTTAAAAATGCCGATAGAACCAGGACTGCCCCTTCTTCACTTGTGGTATACATGCCCCATTTGTTAGGAAATGGAAAGGCTTGGAAAAAATTATATTAAGTGAAGTAAGCCAGGCCCAAAGAAACATAGGTCCCATGGTTTCCCTTATTTGCAATATCTAGTATAGGTATGAGTCAAGCGGAAAAAGTCAGATAATGTGATGTTAGGAAAACGAACCCTCAAATATGTATTTTAATGTTTTTGTTTCTTTCATGCATGTGTTTCTAATGCATTTATAAGATTATTTCTTTGTTGCTTTGTGTGTCCCTCCCCCACAGTGTAACCCCTGCTTTCACTATATTTGATGTCAGTATAACATGTGGAGGAGACGGGGACAAACAAGTCGTTTAAGGATTCAGGTGGACCTGTTGCAACAATGAGAAGTACAAAATGTCATGTCAAAACCAGCTTTACAATGTCGGTGGGGGGGGGGGGAGGGGGGGTATGATTGGGTGGGAGGGAGGGGGGAGGCTGGGAAGGGAGGTGAAGGGTAAACAAAGGAGGAGGATGCAATGCTTGGTAAGAAATGTATGCATTATCCTGCCCATGTAATTGTAACCCCTCTGTACAGTATGTTCTCAAATAAAATAAAATAAAATTTAAAAAAAAAAAAATGCTGGCAACAATGAATTGTCAACTATTTCTAATCAAAAGAAAAGAAGGAGAAAGACTATTTCTAAGATGATCCTCTGAAGAGTCTAAGTTGAAAACTCTAAAGCCCAGTATCTTAAACCATTCCCTACTTCTATGAAATTCAGGCACGGAACCTATGTAGGATGGCAGACATGGCAAAATGGTCAAGTTATTAAGCTATAAGGGACAAATAATCTTGTTTTTCTCTGGATCACCACATTCTAAGGAGTGACTGAAAGTGGTTCTTCATTTGCAACTTAAAGCAATAAGTCATTCTTTACAAGACTGTGGTATAGATTAAATGAATTAATCCATGTAATCAGTATTTAGGACTCAAAAGAACTCATGAAACACTAGTTCTAATACTGTGAATTATAGTAACTCCTACATACTATTTCATTTATCCCTAGAGACCAGTTAATGAATGAGGTTACTCTCACTAGAATGATCACTTATTTCCCCATTTATATAGATGAGGAAACAGGCTGAGAGCATTGAAGTGACTTGTGTAAGCTTTCTCTTTATATATTGCTAAGTGACAAGGCTGTAATTAGAACACAGGTGGCCTGGATATACAGGCAGAAATCTTAACCCCAGCACAAATATGTGGAAATTAAACAACGTTATCCCAAATGACCAATGGGTCAAAGAAGAAATCAGAGGGGAAATCAAAAATTATCCTGAGACAAACAAAATGAAAACACAGCATACCAAAACTTCTGAGATGCATAAAAAGCAGTTCTGAGTGAAGCTCATAGTGAAGAAATCCTACATCAATGAAACAATAAAGATCTCAAATAAACAACCCAACAATTATACCTCAAGGAATAAAGGACAAAGCAATGTTAGCAAAAGGAAGAAAATAATACAAAATCAGAGCACAAATAACTAAAACAGAGACAAAAAGATAACAGAGAAGAGCCATACTTTTTTCTTTTGTGAAAAAATAAAATGGTCAAATCTTAGCTTGATTTCATAGAAAAAAACCCTCAAAAAGAAAACTTATAAACCAAAGAGAAAATATTTTAAAAGAAACACAAAAGATCACAGAGGACCATGGTGAACAATTATACTGTGACTAGTTGGCTAATACAAACAAAATTGATAAATACCTAGATGCAACTTACCAATACTGTGTGATAAAGAAGACACAGAAAGACAATGAAAGAAAGAAAGAGAGAGAGAGAGAGAGAGAGAAAGGAAGGAAAGAAAGAAAGAGAGAGAGAAGAGAGAAGAGAGAAGCAGAGGTGGAGGGAGGGACAGAGGAAGGAAGGAAGGAAGGAAGGAAGGAAGGAAGGAAGGAAGGAAGGAAGGAAGGAAGGAAGGAAAGAAAGAAAGAAAGGGGCAGCCTGTGGACAGACAGAGTTGCTTCAGAGAGAAAACGTTCAGTAGTCAATTGTAAATTGTTTTAAGTCCTAGAAGGGATGTATAAGTAAGGATAACCAAAGCATAATTCAAAATTAGGAGACAGAGTTCACAAATGGGATCACTTCTTTCCCCATAATCATAGAACTAAGAGTGTGTGTGTGTGTGTGTGTGTGTGTGTGTGTGTGTGTGTGTGTGTGTGTGTGTGTGTGTGTGTGTGTGTGTGTGTGTGTCCTAGACATAAGCTGGATACTGTCCCTGAGGTTTTTTTATGCTCAAGGCTAGCACCCTACCATTTGAGCCACAGCTCCATTTCCAGCTTTTTTTTTTTTTTTTGATAGTTAATTGGAGATAAAAGTCTCACCAAGTTTCCTGCCCAAGCTGGCTTCAAACCATCATCCTCAGATCTCACCCTCTTGAGTTTCTAAGGTTACAGGCATGAGCCACCACGCCAGGCTCTTACTGCATTATTGAGCCAATAGAAAGTTATTGTATCATACTGGTCTCATATTCCTGGAAAAAATATAAACCATGAATTATAAAAATAATGTTGAGAGGAATTTGGAAGATTTTTTTTCCAGGAAGAAGGAACACTACTGTTTTTAAGAATTGAAATCAGTGAGAGCATTTTGAATCGTTCAGTTCAGGAGTCTCATGTTAATGTAATTTCACAGTTTTTATGCCACTCTCCTAGAAGTTCACCATGTAAATACAAGCAAGTTATTTGACCTCCACTGAGATAATTAAAAAGAATGAACTTTAATGATGATCTGATTCAAAATGTTTATAACAGTTTTTTTTCTTTTTTTAATTAAGAAAGACCTTTCCTTTCCTTTGGCCTCAGCATATACAAACATGAACTTTTAATAAACAATCAAGAGAAATTCTTTTCATGAAGATACACAGGCAAATTTCCTGAGCAAAATTTCAGTTCACAGAATCATCTTTCCTATCTATGCAGGTAAATGCGGAATGATTCATTACTCAACCCACATGCATTCAATTATTCTCCTAATGAAGTCAAGTATATGAAATGAAACCATCCGGGGAGTATTTTTCAAATCATTATTACCATCTGTTTGTGGATCTTGAAATCAATTTAGTAGGTCAAAATCAGTAATAAGGCAAAGAATATAAAATAGAAATACCAGAGAAGACTGAATGTAATAATTCTAAGTATTTATTCAAGATAATTTATGACATTGTTATTTTTATCTCTTTGTGTGGCTGTGTGCTTGGAATAGAGACACATAGTCACAATTTAAATTTATTTCCCACCAAGAAATATGTCTGAAGGCTACAGTTCTAGAAAAGCATGGCAAGAGAAGGATGACTGGCATAATGACCAAGGTATGATTTGGCCATTTAATAAAAGACCAATGTCAATTAGGGATTCCTCTCCATGCTCAATTTCAGTAGCTACACATCATTCTCCATCCAACAAAGCCCACCAGGTCTTTGTATCCTGCTGTGATCTGAATATGAACGATTTCCATGAGCTTATGCAGAAGTTTAATCTCCCAAATTTCATGTTAATGATTTTAAGAGTGTAGATACTTAACCTGACTTTGGTGTTCTGAGGCTGAGCGTCTGGGAAGTGATTATATTAGATCATTTCTTTTGGATAGAAACCCCTGAACTGATTCCTAGCAGCTAATAAGGAGAGGGAAAGAAACTATCTGTGTCCTCCACGTGATGTGATATAATGGAGAAGGCCTTGGCCTGAATCTGTGCCAATCTCTCTGGTATTATGAATTTAGATAAACGTCTTTTGCTTTATATAAAGTTTGTGTCAGGTGTTTTGTTACCATCATTCAAAGCTGACTATTCTAGGTCCACCTGCTCTCCAACTCACCATTTTGCTTTTGAGGATTTCTATACCAGAGGACAAATGTTTTCAAACTGCCTGTCAACTTTAATCAGATTCATAATCTACCTCCTTCATTTTCTATTGTGTCTTTGCTCACCATGCTTAAGTGTACTGGGATTTGTTCTACAGTTTTAGCAATAATACCACAACATTGCATCTGATGAATACCAAAATATTTTTTAATCTTAGCTTCAGAACCACACTGAATATTTCAAAAAGTAGGCTTTTTTCAATAGCATAGAGAAATTCTGGAAAAAAATTAACATCAAAAAGATTATAAAAAGTAACAAGCAGTGAAAATATTCACCATATGGTCGATAATATGGATATAATCTATATCATATTAATATAATTAACATATAAATATATATTATATATGCCTATATACTATATAATATATTATGTATATCTATATATAACTATAGATATATATACATCTATATATTTTACATATGCCTATATATACCTATATAGCATATAGGTATATAATGTAATTATAAATATATAATATATAAACATATACCTGTAAATATAATTTACATTATATTAAATATAATTTAATAAGATTAAGAACTGAGTAACGTTTATTTTGGATTTCTCTGGGTTGAAATAAGAAATTAGCAGGTCAAAACCTTGGGGTATCTGTCCTGAACATTAAGAGCAAGGATATGATAAAGACAACTGCACATTCATGTTCATTGCCACAGAGCCAAGGTATAGAAACAGCCCAGATGCCCCAAAATAATGAGTGGATCCAAAATATGTGGTTCCTATACACAATGTAATTTTACACAGCCATTAGAAAAATAATGTCATTTGCAGGGAAATGGATAGAACTAGAAAAAAATCACATTAAGTGAGGTAAGCCAAGACCAGAGATACAAATGGTACTTATTCTCTCTGATCTATAGAAATTAGATTTAAAATACACTGGGATATGATAAATTATATAGGATTCTAGCTACTCACCCACAGTGAGACCAAAAGAGAACACTCTTAGAAGAGGAACACAAAGGTGCAATGCCGACATGCCTCCTTATAGTTATATAAAATTATAGATATATATATAAAAATTAACTCCAAAATATAGGAAGAAAAGACCTCTTTTTATATTTTTTATTTTTATTTCTTGATGGTTGTCTTCTTTTCTTTATGTGTGATGTAGCCATGTGTATATCACCCGGAGGGTGGAAGGGAGGGTAGAGAACGTGAGGGAACTTGAAGGGAAAAGGGTGAAAACGTGCATCCGTGGAGCTCACTGGACACTGATGAGAGTGAATTATACAACTCATGGGTGGAGACAGGAGGGAGGGACTGGGAGAAAGAGAGGAAATAAGACACTGTACAAAAGGAAATGTATTCATTACCTGACTCATGTAATTGTGATCCCTCTGTACATCACCTCTTCCATAACAATAAAGTAAATTAATTATAAAATAAATGTCAAAACTTTTCCTCAGAAATTTTTATCTTGGGTTCACCCTAAATACTAAAAATGAATCTGATTGTTACTAAAGAATGCAAATACATGACCATCGCTGGGATTACAAATTCATACCATAATGTATTCTGATCCTTGAAATGGTAAACTGACCATTTCTAAAGAAAAGAAGTACGCCAGGTGCCCGTGGCTCACGCCTGTAATCCCAGCTGTTCAGGAGACTGAGATCTGAGGATCGTGGTTCAAAGCCAGCCCGGGCAGGAAAGACTGTGAGACTCCTATCTCCAATAAACCACTAGAAAACCGGAAGACACACACGTTCAAGTAGAACCAGTAACTTTTGGGTAAAACATTAAGGAAATAGTAAAGCTATTGGGTGGAAATCCTAAATTTGGTGGGTCATAAAAAAAGAAAATTCCACCAGAATGGCTCATTGTGGAAGGACTGATAGAGAATGTCAGCTCAATGAGAATTAAGTCAGAAAGAATATGGCAGAGAAAGACACAAAAGCCCAAGTCTTGTTTGGCCCCAGAAAGTATCCCTCCTCCATCCTTAGTTTCTTTCTACCTATTTTTGTAGCAGGATTTACACATTGTTGGACATATGGAACAAAATTTGCATTAATAAAGTATTTTTGTTAATGGATTAACTTGTACAATGGAAGACTATGTATGTGTGAAGGGAACTATGTGTATTATTTATTTAAAAAATAAATCTAATAAAAGAAGCATGTAGAAGCATTGATACATGGTTGGGTTTCCCTATAGTCTCTTTTAGCATGATATATAAGCAAAGATAGTAGTTCTAACCAAATATGCCACGTCCCTACACTTTTCATTTCCCTTGCAACTATTTCCACAGATATGTGTTTATGTGACCTCTGAACACCTGGAGTGTAGCTCCCCTCCTTTCTTCTCTGTCATTAAACATGAAAGACATTTGTTCAATTAGCAATATAACAAGGAAAACTGGGACCTGCACTCATCACTGTATGATTGAAAAATGGACAACTATGCAGTCAGCCCACCTAATTCCTAGATATATTATATGTGTTTTTGACCAAGCAAGTCAAAACTAAATTGATCAATAAAAATTTCTAAATATTTTTCCTTTAATTTCACATGTTGCAGCTTGGTTGATAGACAGAAGTTCTCAGCCAGTTCCTTGTTATCACCCATTGCGTTGAAATCATTGGAAGATCTAAGTGTTTTCCTGCTCTTAATTCTGTCAAAATCTCTTCCAAAGTAAATGGTGGCCAAAAGAAGGGTGAAAATGTGCTTCATTTAAGTGATAAAGTGAAAAGTTTAGATTTGTTGAAAGGTAGCACATCTTTAGTGGAAGTGGTGTCATATTTATGAGAAAATAAAGCAAGCGAACATAGCACAATGCTGAACTCTATACATTCTAGGCATTCATGGTTTTTCCTTAACAATAGTGTCCTTAGAATCATAAATCCATGGGTACTACTGGCCTATAATACTTTTTTTTTGAGGTTTTAGGGCTTATTTGTTTCTGCAGCATAGCTTGGTATTGATCAGACAATGACCATAGATGAGCAGCTGAATGATTGTGTTATTAAAAAAAAATAGCAGTAAAAAAATAATCAGTGACCTTGAGAATGTTCAGAAGACATTATGAAATTCAAATCCTGAATCCTTATTCCTTTAATCCTTCTACTATTTCAGTCTCCATTTTCTCCATACAAACATGTTGGTTATATTTTCTCCTTTATAACAACTATATGAGTTATCAAAGTAAATTACTACAAACTGAGTGGTTTGAATTAATTCTCTTGCATTTCTAGATGCCAGAAGTCCAAAATCAAACTTTCAGTAAGATTAGGTTCCATATCGACACTGTAATAAATAACCTTTCAAGTGCCTCCCCCCGCTCCTTTTTTAAAATTTCTGGTGATGACCAGTAATCCCTGTCATCCTTTGGCTTACCGATGTATCACTGCTCTCTCTCCCTGTATCTTTGTATTGCTTTTCTTCTAATAACTAAGAATCCCAGGCATACTGGGGTAAGCCCTTAATTTGATTATGTTACAAGGTTCTTCTTGGCAAAGAAGGCCACATTCAGAAGTACTGAGGGCTTGATGTTCAAAATGTCCTTTGGGGAGACACAATTCAACACTCAAAACCAGCTTACAAATAAAATGTCACTTCAGTTTCCCACCTTTATCTTCTGGAAGTAAATGTTATAAATTGAATTTAAACAGCCCTTACTTTTAGTCACCCTTTTAGAAATGGTTTTGTTTCATTTACTGTAACTGTTACCAATTTTTTAAAAAAGAAAAACATAATTTTAGACCAACACTTCAAATTCAAAGATAATTATTTTCTGCACTTACTGAAAATTATGTTACTATAAAAGATGTTCTAATAAGTTTGCACACTGCAGGCAAAATACAATCGTTTTCAGGCATTTCTGTGCCCCTGCCAAGATAAGTGCAAGCAACAGTATGAAGACAAGCTCAGATGGTCAGAAATGGAATGTAGGTCTCCATCCAAATTGTCAGTTCAAGGCCTCTTAGGGTTTTTCTCTTACTAGTTTCCTCTCTTGACATTCAAGACATGGTACATTTCTGGTCTTTCTCTCCTTTCCTCTTTATTATTTCAGTGCTTCATAGTCCTTTGACACCTTTGCTGATATAAAAAATCAAAAGCAGATGAGACAGTGTACAAGCACTCTGAAGACTTTTGCCTCAACTCACAAAGCATGCACTTGAATACACACAAGTTAACGATATCTATATAATCAATACTCATGAAGTCCTTAGGATACCTTGGTGAGTAAATTGACTGTCTTCTCTTGCCACAATTTACATTTTTAAGGGGAACACAATGTTAGAATACACAGACAGCTGGGAGAAGGATTTAATTAGAGTAAACTTGGGGACAGAAAATAGAGAAGTTCAAAGTGGTTTGGAGATTAGCACATGTTTCATGTAATCGTAACAATTGTGTGCATTATTCAGGTTTACATAAGGGTGTTTCAGGTAGTAGAAATGCAGTGGCCTCGGGCTCAGCACTGAGAGACTATGACACATCTCAAATCCAAAGGAAATCAGAATGGCTTTAGATTAGATTATCAAAAATGTGGTGAGCTATAAGGCTGGAAAGAAAGGTTCATGAACCTTATAAATAAGGTATTTATATAATTCATCTCCCAAACAAGCCCTTCTAAGAATAAAAAGAAGGCACTATTATTCATGAAGCTGAGCAACAGGTATAAGCCAGTGCTGTCAGCCTTAAATTAATCACATTGATAGAGCTTGGATTTTATACTAAGGTCAATCAGGTGTCAATACCATATTTTATAAAGAGGAAAGGCTCAATATTATCTTAAGAGGTTCAGCCCACTCCACATATTGCAAACAAGTGAACAAGGCTAAATCAGAAGCAAGAAGGCCCATTAAAAGACATTGTGGTGATTTTTAATCATTGAGATCGTGACGATCTGAATCGTGGTAACAGCTAGGAAACTGTAAGAAAATTGATGAAGTAATATTAATTTAACCACACAAAATTGCTACAATTCACCATTTTGAACCTACAAAAATGGCAATTTTGCAACCTCAAAGAACTGATTTTTTAAAGAAAACTGATTGATCAAAATATTGAACACAATATTATATTAGATGGTAGCAATATGGTGATAATGACAATAATGATGATTACTGCATATTGTCATTATCCAGATCAACAAAGCTGTACATTAGAATTCCAAACACGAAGCACTCAAAATCACTATCTCTAGAGATATCAAGAGAATAAGCGATCATATCTGGATCATGCATAAATAGCACAGGTAGAGAATCATTCCCCCAGAAAACAATTTATGTGAATTCCTTGGGGTTCACAAAGGAGAAAGATGCAGAAAAACTAAGTCATTTGGCCATCTGACCAAACAAAGTAGTCAGTTCAGTTGTGAGATATCACCCAAACAGATCAAAGTGATGGACATAGGGAAGACACTATGGATCAAGTAGAATGCATGGTTAAAGTTAATGCTGAGTTTATTCTGGAGGAAGTGAATCTATGCCAGCAGACGCCTGATCTCCACTATTTGACACACTCAGAGTACACTGCCTATGTTAATAAATCTGGTCAAGATCCAAAATGCATACCACCCTGTTCTGATATCCTGGTGTTACACATGTTCACTCTTGCATGCAAATTCCATCTCAGGAGAATGAACGGGAAGATTCACTTTGAACTAATTTGATTTTAAATAGCAAAGTTGCCAAAAAAAAAAAGCTACTTTATTGGGATGAAGTTAACTGAAAGAATCTAGATGAAGTTGCATACCCTAAGGAAACTTGAGGCTCAGAGTTGTAGATTAAATTCTAAACTAAGAATTTTTAAGTACAACTTTGTCACAACACTGTGAATAGTATGACTTGTTAGGTACAATAGGGATGATGATGAAGAAAATTCTTTGGTTTCTGGCTGGACAAAGATGTGGGTGACTGATTTCTAGGTAATGTACATTGGAGGAGAACTGAATTGAAGTAGAAGATAATAAGTTGTTTGACATGTGATAAATTATCATTTCAATTTTTCAGTTTCTTTTTTACTGACCACAGATATATTTTAAAAAAACTTTCAGCTAAACACAACCCTTACTGGTGTAAAAAAAATATGTTCATTATGGGAAATTTTACCTTAATCTCTGTACTAAATTTTTTCAAATATTTTTGATCAAGAACAGAAGTCCTACTTCACTGTTAAATTATAAATTTAGAAAACTTACAGTAACAATGGTAGTGTTTGGGTAAACATCATTATATTATTAAAAATAATTACCTTTCCTTACTTCTGGAAATTTCATCTACAAGCATACTCTTAAAATCAAAAAGTACAAAACAAGGAGCACTTGTGTTTGTGTGTATGTGTGTGTATGTGTGTGTGTGTGTGTGTGTGTGTGTGTGTGTGTGTGTGTGTGTGTGTGTGTGTGTTTTAATTTGTAACAAAACCTTACAGACAGGTACAAACAGTAAATCCTCTTTGCAACCCAGAACTCATTGCTGGTATGAAATTTTGGTACATGGAAGAAGAAATATGATTTCTACAACATTTGGCATTGTTAGGGTTTGTTAACACACAGGTTGCTCTTGAGAATAAAGTTGACTTAAAAGTCAAAAAAAAGTATAAAACAAAAGCTACATTTTCTCATCACATTCTGCTTACCAATACCACTCTATAACAATAAGTATAAAGTAAAGACAACCAAGAGAAACTGGAGAATAGGAAGATTTATTTTATTTTATTATCTTTAGATGTACAAGGGGGTTTCAACTCAACATGACGATCTATGTGCACAATGTTTCTTGATCTAAATTGCCCATTCTATCCTTCTCTCCCTATCTGTCCAAACCCTACCTATCCTTTAAAGTTCCCTATTTCCATTTTAATATATGTACATTGAGTATTGTGACTATATTATCCTATCAGTCCTGTAAAAAGTCATTTAAAGGGAATTAGCAGAAAAGAAAAAGAAAAATAGATGTAAAAATTAGAATAACACTTAAATTTGCACACAGAAAAGGAGTTGCAGGAAACTCAAATTTTCTGGAGAAGAAGTGTGCACATGTTAGTCTGTGTTCTCATTTCACCTTCCTATGGTTCCATATACAATCTGTGAGCCCCAAAGCAAGCAAGGGGAACATTTTTCCACAGAGGTTCAGAAGCAATGGATAAAGATATTACTTTAATTTAGGTTTTGTGGCATAATGGACAGAAAAAAGAAAGTAAAATGAAAAAGTAAATGACTTTCAGTTGTAAGCTGAAAATACAGAACAAACTTCTACACAGCAAAAATCAAAGAGAATCAATTCTACATAAAATAAACTTTATTAAATTCTAGGGTGGACTGATAGAAAATTCTTCTTTATCTCTTGTTTACATATGCTTTATTTACGTATTATTAAGACATTTTTGTTGGCCTTTTTTCACATTCACACACACATACGTGTACGTACACTGGTTCTCTCTACCTTCCCAGTCACAGGTTTCAATTTCATGTTCTAAAAATAGGAAGGATAGTAAGATATATTGAAGAGAAGAAAAATAAATATAATAAAAATGACTATGAAGACTAAATAAGATTCAGGTGGACTGAGCTATATATAAGGGGGAAATCCTAAAATCAAATATAAAGATTACATTCTTTTAAAAAAAGTTAATACTTCTCCCTTATCCTAAACCTAATGCTTGAATGTTTTCATTCTCTATACCTCATGCCAACAGATTCAGTCTTAAAGATCTTACCATTTGCATTGTAACTTACATAAATCATTCTCACGAAAACAAAGAACAGATACAGCTTGAGAAACAATTGGTTTTAGATTAAATGACTGTTCAGTTGAATGCTTAAATGGAAGAGAAGCTATGTGGGTATATTCTGGTTCATTCCTAGCTATGAATCATGGGTTTACTTCATAGTCAGCAGTGCAATGACACTAAAAGCTTGTCTGAGCTGTGGGATGCCTCTGAATTTCTCCATGTCTTCATTATTCAAGAATTAGTTCCCTAAAGAAAAAGACCTCAAGGTTCTGCACAGCCAGATTCTAGCATAAAACATAGTCACTGGATTAGGACAATGCAATTGTAACAAAAGAAAAACTTGAAGTAGTAATTATTTTACAAAAGTAGTATTCAACTGGCATGACCAATTACAAGAGCATTTCTACCATTTCACAAAGAGCCAATACCCGGTTAGGTAGGCACATATTAGAAGCATAATATTTCAACTATCAATTGTTTCAGTTGCTAAAATTAGAATTTATAGTTAACATTCTATGAATTACATTTTCTCTAGAGTGCATACAAAGCCAAAGAATGGGTCTATAAATCAATAGAATTTAAGTTTAAAAAGAAAAAAAATGGCTATGGATCAAAATTTCTGATCTCCATCCTTATACCCACCATGGCCACTGGAAATTTTGTCACTTGGCTATTATCTGCCCAAGGAGGGCCATGAAAGCACTATGGAAACTTGACATGGTAAGCAAGACAATCCCCACAGGAGTCAAACTAGCTGCAAAGAAGAATGATACAGCAGTTAGATAACACAATACCAGCCAACCTGTCAATAACACAGCATCAGGCACAGGTGCAATTAAATACCCGAATTTCAATGAAAATCATACTTAATTTTTTTCACAATAGTGACTATTTAATTATAACATTCATCTTATTTTGGAATTAAAAAGAAGACAAACTCTCTCATCATCCGTACTTGATGGACTAGGGCCAAATTATTGAGTTTATTCTTGATCCCATTCTCTAATTGAGATCTTTCCACAAGGAACAATTATAGTGTTCACTACAAATACCCACTTAAAGACTTGGTTTTTATATTGTGGCCTCAGAGGTCCATTTTTAAGCTATAAAATAGCTGGTAGACTATCTACTTACATAAACAACATGCCAAATTGTGATACAATTCTTGTCAGACAATGTATTTCTCACTGTTTAAGTAATACTTCATGGAGTGGAGTTATACAAGACATTTGCCAAGTTTACCTGCCGAGAGACACACTTCAATAGTTCTCACCCAGCGGGATGGCATTTATCATTATTCAAATTTAGCAGAAAAGAAAAGGTTCCGATGTTTTTGACATTATAACTGGCTTCTGGTAAACTGCTGTTAAGCACCACTATTCAGGGGCTGCGCTAGTCCAGCACAATTGGAAGACATCTTTCATGCTGGTCCACAAAATACTAAGAGAATTTGAAGCGCTCTGGGGAGAATTCCATCCTTAAATATTGTTTTGTACTCTCCTAACTTCAAAGACAACCACAGGCCAATCTACAAAGCACATTAGCAATTAAAACAAGTGGAAATATGTGTGTATGTGTGTGTGTTTTAAGGAAAGTAATGATGCTTTTCTATTTGCCTTCTGTCTTTATTCATGTGTTTGAGTGAAATGTTTACAACATGGTTTCTTTTTCTTGCTTTCTTTATGTTTTTTAACTGACAGACAAAATTGTAGGTATTTATTCTGTAAAGCCTAATGTTTTGGAGTATGTATACATGATGGTTAAATGTTTTGACAAAGGCAAATACATGTGGCTTTCAGCACTTGGCCAAAATTGAATAGATAACTATTATACTCAAGCAAAAGTCCATGTGAAGCTCAAGTATTTCAGGTTAGAAAAGCTATTCTCCCATTCAACCTAATCTTTTTCATCTAATAGGTCTTACAACAAACTACTCCATGCAGAGCTACTTATAAACAGGTCTACCTAATTGTTTTAAGTACTATGGCATGTCCTTAAGATTAGTAATGTGCACTAAGTATAAAAATATTTGGGGGAAAACAATTTTTATTGGTGATAAATTAAAAAATTGGATGCTATAAAGGAAACATACAACTGGGCACTGGTGTCTAGCTACTCAGAAGGCTGAGAACTAAGGATCATTGTTCAAAGTCAGAGTGGGCAGAAAAGTCCTTGTGAGACTCTTCTCTCCAATTAACCACTCAAAAACTGAAAGTGGGGTTGTGGCTCAAGTGGTAAAGCATTTGCTTTAAGTATAAAGAGGCTCAGGAACAGCACCTAGGCCCTGAGTTCAAGCCTCACAATCAATAAAAAAAAAAATAAAGAAAAAGAAGACATGCATAGGTTCCATAACCATAAATGAAGACATGCATAGGTTCCATAACCGCAAATGCTGTTATGATTAACCCACTCAGTTTTGCTTGTCAGTCTTTTTAGAGAATTTGCTATCTTCATCTTAAGACACAAGTCAAAGAATCATCTGATTGGCACATGTATGTGTCAAGTATCACACACACACACACCTACACACACACACACTGCTTATAAGACTCTTCTAAACATAGATGTCCAAGAAAGTTGCGTTCATTATCTACCTAGGACGTACACCTTCAAACCTTAAGCCCCAAAATTAAAATGCAACTGCAGCAAGTTCTTCTTTTGAAATGAATATGGTTATTTTAAAATTAGCTATGCTTGAGATTGGGAAGCTGCTTAGTCTAGTCTCTCAGCAGCCCTGAGCCCAGGAGCTATGTTGAACTTGAATATATATACATATATATATATATATATAATGCATATATTATAGAGGATTATACTCTTAAATTATACAGGTCAGCCCTCATGCTAAGTAGTGTTTCATTGCTTGCTGATTTTATCTTTCACTTGTCTAATAAGCATGCATCCACACATTTGCTAAAATGCAAAATCAAATACCCCTCAATACTATTTAAATTGCATTTAGCCAAGGTTTGAAATATCACATTAATACAACACCCCCAGACCATGGCTTTTTGGAAGCTGTGACCATAAAACAACAAAATCAAACTGTGAGCTATATAGACCTATTTATAAGATGAAAATGCAATCTTTTTATTTAATAAGTATTTACATTGGAAATTATTTCAGTTAACCACTTTGAGGACAATAAAGGTATGGGGATATAAATTTTCCTCTTCCACGTTCCCATAATATTCTCCCCGCTGCTAATTTTACTCTGAATTATCCTAGTCCATACAGCAGAGGAAAACAGCTGCATTTAATGACACCCACACATACTCTCAAAGATATCTAGATGAAATTTTGGCTGTGAATTTGAATATACACATACAGTCTTTATAACAGATGAGTTTTCTTTTCCCTTGCAAACAAACCTCAATTATAAACTCATTTAATTTAGATTAACTATGTGCCAAGGTAATTCCATTACACAAAAATGTGTTGATGTCTGGTATATTCTGACTATATTTTATTGTTAATAAGCACTATCTAACTTGCTTTGAGAGTTTAACACTGGTTGTTTTACTGCTACAGTTGTGAATTTAAGAGAGACAATACCCACAAATCAAATCGGGAAGTAGAAATCTAGCAGCTTTAGTTACTATGTTGCAATAAACTACAAGTACATCATCCTTAAAAGAAATCTCTAGCTAATAATAAGTAAAACCATATTATGAATGACATCTAAACAGGAAATAAAAAAGCTTAAATGCATAGTGGTATTTTTCATTTATGAAGAGTAATAAGAATTCTAGGTCATTAATGAAACTGATCTCTTTTCATAAGTATTGTAATTTAGGGAAAAATACACTAGTCAAATATATCATTGTAATGATCAATTGTGAGGCAACAGTTTCTTGGGCTGAATTTGCCAAATTTGAAAAGTTATTGAAAATATAGAATCTTAAAATGGCTTTTCTTATCTTCTAGACTTCATCTTGGTTAGTAACTGTTGCCAAGTCCCATATCAATAACTCATAAATAGATCCTTCCTTTGCCTTTCATAACCTGTTAAGTCATATAGACTGGACATAGAAGCACAAACACCTTATATTTTTCCTAATAAGTGAAACCTCCAAAAGGTCGACTTGAATGTAGAATTGGGTGATAATACAGGTTTTGAGGTGGGCTGCAAAAGGGCAAAAAAGAATTTGGTCAGTGTCCATTGTACAAACACTGAAGTTTGTTAATCAGAAACAAAATAACTCAATTTTGAGCTTCCCTTCCCAGCCCCTTCCTAGCATATCCCACAACCCTCCATTTCTTTTCCCTGAACTCTCCTGGCCTATCTCTTCCTGGCCTGCCCATCAAAAAAAAATCTCCTCTCTTAGACTCAGTCCAAACCTACCTCCTTTGTTATCTTGTCCTTCCTGGCACATCAATTCATCTGATTCTTTGGAACCTAAAATCATTTTAATAACTTTATAATACCATTTTCATTGATAGTCAGCCCATATTAATCTCATTTTATAAATACCTTTAGTTTTTCTCCTACTCAAACAGTACTTTGCTCATGTTTTATCTACAGGGCAGTATGCCATTCTGTTGTTCATAGTATGTGCTCAGTATATTCTTCTTTTATGCATATTTGGGTGTTTTTCTTTTCTTCCTTGGTACCATTTCTTAGGAGCATAATCATATAAAACAGCTAACAAGTAATTAGTAATCTGTTGTAGAAGTTGAACAAAATATATCTATTCTGTTATACATCTTTTTACAACGATACAGAAATCTTCAAATTGGTAGGCTTTTTAAAGATATAACCTTTCCAGATATAACACATTTTTTATCCTTTTTTGAAAATTCTATAAAAATGGAAATTAAGAGCCAGGAGCCTGTGGCTGATGCCTGTAGTCATAGCTACTCAGGAAGCTGAGATCTTTGAGGATCACAATTTGAAGCCAGCCCAGGCAGGAAAGTCCATGGAACTCTTATCTCCAATTAAGCAGCAAAAAAAAAAAAAAAAAAAAAAAACCAGAAGTGATGCGTGCCTTAAGTGATGGACTGTTAGCCTTGAGCAACAAAGCTCAGGAATACTGCTCAGGCCCTGAGTTCAAGCCCCATGACAGGCACAAGGAAGAAAGAAAGAAAAAAAGAAAGAGAGGGAGAGAAAGAGAGAAAGAAGGAACGAAAGAAAGAAAGAAAGAAAGAGACAGAGAGAAAGAAAGAAAGAGAGAAAGAAAGAAAGAAAGAGAGAAACAAAGAGAGAGAAAGAAAGAAAGAAAGAAAGAAAGAAAGAAAGAAAGAAAGAAAGAAAGAAAGAAAGAAAGAAAGAAAGAAAGAAAGAAAGAAAGAAAGAAAGAAAGAGAAAGAGTGAAAGAGAAAGGAAGAAAGAAAGAAAGAAGGAAGGAAGGAAGGAAAGATGGAAGGAAGGAAGGAGGAAGGAAGGAAAGGGGGAGGGAGAGTGAGAGGGAGAGAGAGAGAGAAAGAGAAAGGAAGAAAGAAATTGAAAAAATTCAATGATACTATCATTCATTAATCAGTTAATCTATCTACTATTCAGTTATATTACCATTCATTATTCATTAACAGTTATGCTGTTAGATGCAAGTAATCATCACTAATAAGATCATGCCTTGGTTTTGGAAAATAGCTAATTTTTATGAAAAATAACTATATTATCCATGCAACTTATGAATTTCATTCCTTGATAAGTATGAGAAATAAACTAATAGCCTTGAAATGACTTATATATAATTTGTGCATATCAACTTTATTCATATTAATAAAAATTGGAAACCATCTAAATGTTACCAATAGACCAATCAACTAAATAGATGATACAGTCATACATTGCAACTTTTGGCAATTAGAAGACCAAATATTGGTGAACACAAAAATATGAATGATTTTTAAGATGTAACATTAGGCAAAAGAAGGTAGATGCTAAAATAATCCTGTCCTTGATAGGACATATGAAACTTATCCAATACGGGCTTAGAGAATATGGAGGAGATAAAGAGCCACAGAGAACTTTCTGGAAAAACAAAATTGTTCCATTTCATAATTGGGTTGCTACTTATATGACTATCAAAAGTTATCTACCTATATACCTAAGTGTGAGTTTTATTGTACGCAAATTATGCCTCAAAAAGTTTTTTAAACCATTTTTTAGAACAGTGATTGTGTTTTATGACATGTTTATCTTACAATCACAGAATCGCAGCTACAATAGTTAGAATCCCCAGAGAATCTCGAGTCAAAACAAAGTGAATAAAGTATCTGACGTGTAATTGGTGTTGTCTCTTCCATAAAGCAGAAAAACAATCCACACTCATGCAAGCCAAATGCAGATCAGAGGTTGAAACTCAAATGCAAAAACTGTATTGTCCAAAGGAGACTCATTGTACCTATCTGCATAAAATGTGTAATGGAAATAATTATCAAAATACATTTCAGAAAACAAAAGTGGTTTACTTATAAGTCATTAATTAGGCCAGGATATTAAATATTGATTACCAAAATAGTTCATTTTGAAGGTAGAATATCTTCATGTGGCTTCGCAGTTACGCTACCCGTTACCATGATGCACAATATAACCCGTAGTATGGAAGTGGCCTTGTTTCTAGAACTTTATTTGATCGCCCCTGTGAGTACTGATCAACTAGTTTCCTACAAAATGGTTTATTATTTCATTTAGTTTATTAATTCCACCAGCTATTAAAGTTTTCATATAAACAAAAGGAAACTACACAATTAGGGAGACATTATTCTGTCAACTCCCACACATAGACAAGAAGACTAATTGTAAACAGCTGTTTTTTTTCTTTAACTAAATTAGCAGTGCTTATTATGTTGAAGCTTCTGGATACAGAACAACATGCTCATGTTAATATACCTAAATTCTAACTTGGCAATAATCCTGAGAAAATCAGCAGGAAATCCATCCTCCACACATACCTATCTAGTAAGCTATAAACTAAAGAAAATGATTCTTTTGTTTTATTGTGAAATTAAGACTGCCCATTACAACTGCTGTTAAGGGCATGCCTATGTTAAGTCTGTTGCTGGAAGTTATAAATAAGAAGTCCTCAAACCAAGTTGAAGAACAAAGAACATAGGTGGTATACAGATGAAACAGGATTATCTTTGGAGGTGGCTAATTTGTGATCCCTTTCCATCTATAGGAAAGGGGAAGAGGAGGTATGCATGTGTATGGTACAGTTTAAGTGCAAACTTGTGGGCAATCCTGTCCTTAATGAATCTACAGTGCTTTCTACTCAAAAGACTGAGTAGACGGTTGTGTCCTGAACTTTTGTCCCTGAGTTTCAGGACATTGAGGAAATGGTGGTACCAGAACTGATAACATTAACATGATGCCAAGGAAATTACTTTTCTGGGTAGCACTCTAAGAGACACCTTTGAACTCAAACATTCAGATTTCCAGACCAAATGCATACTGATGTGGTCTTCTAAGAATGGATAAGCTCTCAGCCCTAGACCTCAGCTTTTTTTTTCTTTGTCTCCTTCACCACCCCTCCCTCCCCCACCCCAGCAGAAGCTCCACCTGACCATCAATTCCCAGAAGCATGCAATCTAGGAAAGATTCCACACTAAGCTTGAGACAAAAATGTATTGCAGTTTTATTCTGTGAAAGAGACAGACATTCTAAACATTACAAAAAATTCTTTTCTACAAAACTTTTTTTTTTTAGAAAAAAAATAAGTGTAGAAATAAAGACAGCTGTAAAAGAAAACTAGCTACAATTTCTTTTTTGGGTCCGGTCGTGGGGCCTGAACTCTGGGCCTGGGCGCTGTCCCTCAGCTCTTCAGCTCAAGGCTAGCACTCTACCACTTGAGCCACAATGCCACTTCCAGCTTTTTTCTTTTTGCTTATGTGGTGCTGAGGAATCGAACCCAGGGCCTCAGGCATGCAAGGCATGCTCTACCACTGAGCCACCTTCCCAGCCCCTACAATTTCATTTTTAAGATCCCACAAAGATTTTTGTTTTGTTTTGTTTTGGTCAGCCATGCAGCTTGAACTCTGGGCCTGGGCACTGTCCTTGAGCTCTTCAGCTCAAGATGAGCACTCTACCACTTGAACCACAGTTCCACTTCTGGTTTTCTGGTGGTTAATTGGAGATAAGAATCTCATGGACTTCCCTTCCCAGGCTGGCTTTGAACCATGATTCTCAGATCTCAGCCTCCTGAGTAGCTAGGATTATAGGTATGAGCCACCAGCACTGTGCCCACAAAGGCTTTTGAAACACACTTATAATCTATAAATTTTACATGGTTTTATCCAATAATTACAAGTACACCAAGAAATACTTCCAAATGCTTTTGGGAAAACAAAACAAAACAAATACATGCCACCATGAAATCTGGCAATGGAGTTTAAACAGAGCTCTTCTGTGTAACAACTATGTAACTCAGTGGTAGTTTCTTTAGAGCAGAATTGAAAGTGCATATAATACATTTTAATGCAGAATATACAAAGATATTAAGATCGGTAATTCTACTAAATGTCAACGATACTAGAACCCACTTATTGTAAAAGGCAGATATAATGAAATTCCATTTATAGTGAAACAGAGTGGAAGCTTAATTGCGTCAATGGAATGTAATGCACAAAGCCTGATTCCAGTAACAGAGGATATTTTGGAAATCTTGGTGAAATGCTGATTTCATTGTAATCTCCCACATCCTTCACATGAACATATACACATAAATATGTTCCAAAGTGAAGTATAATAAATCCAACATATTAATACATAAGATTATATACACATCTATCATGAAAGGGCAGATATATATATTTACATAAAAAGACTATATTCTAAATTGCTTCTAATGTATTTATGGACAGAATATAAAAATGAACTAAACAACTGAAAACAAAAAAGAAACAACAGTTATTTTCAGCAAATGGCAAAATGAAAAGATGTTTCCCTCTGGAAAACAGGAGAAACCAATTTATTTTGACTACATTTTTTTAAATCCCATGTTTTAGCTTAACTACAGAAGTCATTTTTCTAAAATCTCAACCCTCTCACTTCAAATTTTGTTATCGTGCTATAATTTTCATATAACTTTCTTCTCTCCAAAAAAGGTACTTCTTTCCATTTTGGAAAGGAAAATTTTCTAAAGAAAATACACTCCAGGATTTAGGAAGCATTGGCTTGTATGACTATGCTTTTATTTTTTTTTTTTAATCAATCTAAGTCATTCATGTTTAGCATTAATCTTCTTTTACTCTAAAAGTCCAAACTTTTAGATATCCTACTTTTATATCCAAAAAACTCAAAAGCTTTGGTGAGGATAAAAACAACAAGGCCCCCTTTTTGATAGACCTACAAAAGTGTCATGAAGATGCTGGTAATACATAGAGACTACAATTAAGAATATAATGAAAAAGCAAAGGATCAGAAAGAGAAAAACTAGAAGATGAGTAATTCTGGAATACATTGCAACTATATATGAAAAACCCAAGAAGAAAGTCAATGAAAGCTACTTTTTAGTAAATGGTTGTGAGAACAAAAAAAAAAAAAAAAATAGACTCTGTTGAAGAAGGGGTAGAAATGGAAGGACCTTATTTTTTTTTTAAGGATTAAGTTGAATACATTAAAAATTTATTATTTTCCATTATTTGTTTATAACAAAGTTTTAAAGTGAAAACAAGAGTAACATCAGATAGGATGGAAATCATTAGACATTTACCTTATGGAGTCTATACTACTCAGAGTGATCTGAGCATTTATTTTAGCTAATGTCTTTGGAAGTGATTGTCACTCAGAGTATCATAATCTTAGTCATTTTTTATCCCTCTTTCTCATCTTTACCTCCTCTTCCCGCCTCCCCCCAGTGCCTGGCTCTTTATGTCTCTTTTAATACCAAAGACCATGGTGTCAGTTTCCCCCTGCCTAAGAATTAGAACTTCCTGTTTTCCTACTGTATCATTCAGTACTTCTTGTGACCATCCATGCCAGCCTCTCACCAAGTGAGGGTCCAAGAGTAACAAAACAGACCTGGTTCCCTCTCTCAGGGCTCAAACCCTGATACCCTTCCTCTCAAATTCACTCTTTCATTCCAAGAAAAATAAAAATTCCTCAGTTGCTGAATGGCCAGTCCTGTCTTGCTCTGCATGAAATTTCCATTCTCCAAACAAGGAGAAAAACAGAGGTATCACACCTCTTGATCAACAATTCTCTTTTATTAATTCTAAGTGTGCCACCATTTTGGTTTTTAATAACTCCATGAAGAGACTATGTGTAAAGGTATAGTATATACATTATTTGATTCATTCTGAAGGCCTTGGAGTAGTTTTTCTATTTAGGAAAAGAAAGCACTGATGATAACTAAGAAGTAAATGAAAATGGAAACAGGTTCCAATCAAATCAACCCATGTAAGTACCTAGAATTTACATTTTGATATCATGTAACATAATTCTCATCCAAAAAGGCTTTACATACAGAAAGTTTTGGATAAGCGAACAAAAATGAGTTTCTTACACAAAGCTTAAGAGTTTTTCAGCTTTTACTCAAATGGGCTGGGGAAGAGGGAGCTTATATCAAGAAGCAAAGTCATTGAAGGTAGCCTCACTTCCTAGAATATTTATCAGGTTGTGGTACTGAAAATAATCTTTTTGTATCTGTCTATAATATGTTTCAGTACTTGCAGAAATTTTTATCTTATTAAAAGTATCCAGAGTCCAGAGTGCTGAGAAGGATTGGGATTAGGGGGGGAGGGGGGAGGCTGGGAAGGGATGTGAAGGATAAACAAAGGAGGAGGCTGCAATGCTTGGTAAGAAATGTACGCATTATCCTGCCCATGTAACTGTAACTCCTCTGTACAGTATGTTCACAAATAAAATTAAATTAAATTTAAAAAAAAAAATAAAAAAAAATAAATAAATAAAAGTATCCAAACTATAAAATCACTAGGGGAAAAAGTATATGCCAAAAAAAAAAAAAAGGAAACCAAACTTACTATGGTTTCTTCATTTAGGTATTTCCTTTCTTTTCCCTTTTAGGTGCCGTCGTATGTGAGACTATAAACTTGACTGAAACATAGCAGTAAAATAAAGGGTTAAAATATCTCATTATAAAATATGCCTTGTTAATTAACAATTGCTATAAAACGAACTTTGTTAATTAATAATTGTTAAAGAGCTGAAACTTCAAGAGGAAGAATTTGTTAATTATAGGCACTTATAGATTTCTGCAAGAGCAATTGTTCTGGAAGTTTAACATGAAATACAAATGGTTTGTTTATCTAAGTCATTACATCACTAAAAATAAAACCATAAACAAGACCGATTCATTACATACACAAATTCAATATTGACCTAACACGTGGAATTATGTTCACAACAGCCTGAACACAGCACAGACTAATTTAAGGTGAGAAATATGTATATACAGTATATCGTATACTCTGGAGATGACAGCTCCTTCAAAATCGAGTTTATATTGCAATGGTGGAAGGAGAAAGAAAACAAAGTATTAAATATATAAAATTATTCTAAATGAACATTAAGGGCAGGGCAATGAGTAGACAAGTAAGAGCTACCTCCTAAGCCTTTCCAGGAGGAGAAACTGGACTTCAGAGAAGGTAGTACTGTTGGAATGGAAGAAGTATTCATTGTTGCTAGAAAATAACAGAAAAAAGGATCAGTTTGACATCATAGAAAAATATGAGCTCATTCACAAACACCCTTGCAAACTATGGTATTTGAGGCTCCTTTTGAAACAAAATGCACTTAAGAGTTTGAAGAAGAAGCAGATCACATACATACATATATATATATATATATATATATATAAAAATGATGTATATATACATATACCATGATATGTATCATGATAAATGTATAAATATATATATATATATATATATATATATATATATATATATATATATACTCTTTTACTGTTCTCTGAGTGCATGCTGGACCTTATGTGGAAAACGGATTGGAAAATGAGCAAAGGAAAATAGAAAGAGCAATTGGGAAGCAACTGAGACCCTATCTCAATCAAGGACTGTATATGTGGCATACTCCTATCATCCTAGTACATTGCAGTCCAAGGCTTCCTCAAGCATAAAGTAATCCTATCATAAAAATAACCAACACAGGGGCTGAGAAGGTGGATCAGTGGTAGAGCGCTTGTCTTGCATGCCTGAGGCCCTGGGTTTGATTCCTCAGCACCACATAAGCAAAAAGAAAAAAGCTGGAAGTGGCGCTGTGGCTCAATGGTAGAGCGCTAGCCTTGAGCTGAAGAGCTGAGGGAAAGCGCCCAGGCCCAGAGTTCAGGCCCCATGACCGGTGGAGTGGCTCATGTGGTAAAGCATCAGCTAATCAAGTGTGAGGCCTTGTGCTCAAACTCCAGTCTGAGTAAAACAATGAAGTTTCTTCCCATGCCAATCAAACTTTCTGTTACTAGATGTGTATAGAAATAAATGACTAATAAATTTAATTAAATTAAAAAATATAAAGTGGGAGGAAATGAGACCATTCTACTCAATAGGACAGAGATTTCACAATTATTTTTTCATTTTAATATTGTATATTTCTTTTAAAAAATTAGTTTGATATAAACTCTGACATTTAAGAAACTAGGATAGTTAGCAAAGACATGTTTTAACTGGAAATAGAACACTGGTATGGAAATATATAAGCCTAGCAAAAGTTAGTTTAAATTGATTCTCAGGCCTGGATCTCACCCATAATATCAGCTAGCCGTTTGAAGGTAAAAGTTAGTGAGATATCATTTTAACCAATAAACTGGACATGATGGTGTACAACTGTTATTCCAGGTATATGCTGGAAACACAGTCCCATCTGTTTAAGACTGTCCTTGAGCAGCGAAAAATTTGATCAAAAGATGGCACATTGAGTCTATGAACAATAACTCTGATCAAATGAAAACAAAAATACATGATTGATCACTTGACACACACATAATGGTATCTGATGAGAGGGTCATGGACTAAGGACATGTCTTATGTCAAAATCTGGAAAGTCTTTCAAAGGCTTTGGGAGTTACAGAATCTTTAAAGGTCAGAAACTAAAGAAGGAAATCCCATAACCCAAGAAAGAGGCACAGCTCTTTTATAAGGATTCATTTCATGAAAAACATGGAGAACACTTCCTGATGTGAATTCAACAAATACTTGCTCTGTTAATACCCAGAATTTGGAATAACAGCATGCTTTCCTTGGGTTAAAAGTTCCTTACACTGGGGATAAGGTTGTAACAACAAAACAAAATTGAAACTAAAAATAAATAAATACACAAAAATTTTCACAGGTGTACTTGTTTTCTTCTTTTCTCTCTCTCTCTTTTTATTGTAAACATACTGTACAGAAGGGTTACAGTTACATGAGTAAGGTAATGAGTACATTTTGTATTGAGCATTGTTGCCCATTCCCCTGCCATCCCTTCCATCCCCACCCCCACAACTCCTCCCCAATCCCCCCAAAATTGTAAAGTCCATTTTCAGTATAGTATCTTATACATCTCATTGTTACAATGGGTCAACCTATATCCTTGTTTCAGCATTTTTTTAATTTCCCTTCCCCTCCCCAAATTAGAAAAATGTATATACAAGATACTGGGCACTGGGATCAAATAGTGACAACAGGTGTTATACCATAGGAGAAGATCATACAAAAGAAACAAAAAGATCACATTAAAAACAACAGCACCAACCAAAAAAATCCTCTCGTGTCCCTATCTTTGGGTTCATTTCACTTAGCATCATCTTATATCGTCATATGTACAACAGCTTTTTGCCTTTTCTGCTTGTCTGGTAAGATTATCCTAGATGTATACTAGTTATTGCAAATAAGAGAAACCACGAGACCTATGTTTCTTTGGTTCTGGCTTACTTTACTTAATATAATTTTTTTCACAGGTGTACTTTTTAAATCTGTTAGGAATAATATGCTATTTCTGGTTTGGACAAATGCAAGAAATGGAAAATAAGCAAGGCTGACAATATGGAAGAGATTTCCTTTTCCTTCTATACATGTGTCTGTCTGGCTTTGTACTTACCCTACTTTACTTACTGAAGGGGCTCTATCTAAACTTCTGTTTGCTTGGGAGGAAATAATATGTCAGCCCTGGTGTGAAATCTAATGTGGTTTTGGCTCTGATTCCAAAGTTTACCATTCTGTGATTATAGTCCCTAAAGGCAATGAAAAATTCTACTGAAATCCCAAGGTACAGAACGTGCAGAATGCTCCCATGAGTCCTCAGGCCTTCTCTAGGGACACACAAAGTCCAAAAGTTTCAATAACAATAGTCAATCTTTATCTTTCTCTTGTGCAAACATTTGCCCCTCTGGTGCAAAGTATTTATCATTAAATGCTGATGACCCATTAAACAAATTAAGGCAGAGCAACACAGTGCTTACCCATGGTCATGCTACTTTCCATCAGTAACCCTCAGAAGAAAGTTCTTGCTGTAACAAGAACAAAGATCATATATGTGACATTTCATCCTTTGGTGTATCTTCTTGGTTTGAATGGTGTACTAGATTATTTAAGTTGTTTGGAAAAAAGCAAAAATAGACTTTGCTTTTCATGAAATTTCTTTGTCTAAAAAATACCTGAAAGATTATGAGGTCTAAAACATATTTGATAGTTTCTTGAAAATAACCTTTGAGATGTTTCTTCTTATGTTTAAAGATATTTCTGATGAGCTCAATAGTTATATGAAAAAGTGATTCAAATGATTCAGTTAACTTTTGTTTGATTTGCCTAACTCTATGGACCAATCATTTCTAAATAATCAATGAATAATGTTGTAATATCACATTTGGATAAAAATTTCCAAATGTAAGACAGAACAGTGAGTTTTCATAAAGTACAAAACTATCACTGATGAAGTTTCAGTATATCAGTGTATTTATTATATACATGCATTTATGTCTGCATAGGCATGTATATTATATACATTTATTATACATATATGTCTGTTACTCTACTATTTTATATACTTAACTAAGTCAACATATATTTTAAGCCAGGCGCCGGTGGTGGCTCATGCCTGTAATCCTAGCTACTCAAGAGGCTGAGAGTTGAGGATCACGGTTCAAAACCAGCCCAGGCAGGAAAGTCCATGAGACTCCTATCTCCAGTAAATCACTAGAAAAAAAACAGAAGTGGCACTGTGGCTCAAGCGGTAGAGCTTTCGCCTTGAGCTGAAGAGCTGAGGGATAGCGCCCAAGCCCAGAGTTCAAGGCCCACAACTGACAAAATAATAATAATAATTTAAATTCAGAGACAGAAATGGGACCTTGCCTCTTTTCTACTAAGTAGACATTAGAGATTTGGGTGTTTTGTGTGTGTGTGTGTCTCTGTTTCTCTGTCTGTCTGTCTGTGTGTCTATGTGTGTCAGTGTGTGTCTGTGTGTGATTTTTGGGGCTTGGGGCTTGAACTCAGGGCCTGAGCTCTTCAGCTGTAAGTGAACACTCTACCAGTTGAGCCCACAGTGTACTTCTGGTTTTCTGGTGGTTAACTGGAGATAAGAGTCTCATGGACTTCCCTGCCTGGGCTGGTTTTGAACCGTGATCCTCAGATCTCAGCCTCCTGAGTAGGTAGGATTACAGGCATGAGTTACCACCGCCCAGCTTAGTTTTAAATATAAATTTTTTCACAAAGCCATTTTAGTGAGCATGTACCTATTTTGATGCTGCAACTAATGAATAAACATTTAAATTTTTTACATGTTTAATTTCTAATACAAAAGACATTAAAAAGCAGTATGTCAAAATTTCAATTATCTTTAAAAACATAAAAAAAAAAATCGACACCAGAAATTTGAGAATTCCTGGCACATTTTTATGATTACTTTTAATAATTTTACTGACTACTTAAGATTTGCTATTTAACCACAGGATATTGCTATACTTTTTCAGACATCAGTTCTCATTCTTACTAGTACTGCATGTTTGATATGTTTACTATATAGCTAATTTGTGGGATGAATAAAAAAAACTGTGCTATTTGTCCTTGAAAATACAGAAGTAGGAATAAAAATAAATGAGGGCAAACTCAAAGAAAGGGAGTGAAGCAAAGCTTCATGGACCAGCAATGCCTAAAGCCAACCCTATCATCTATTACAATAACAAACAATGTTATTAATCATCTTATTTGTATGGAACATGTCGTTTAACCATTACAGCAAGCTCATGAGATAGATTCAAGCCTTCTATTGTCATTTTTTCATGGGGAATTATGTTTCAAAACAGCAAAATGACTAATCCATTGGATTCCTTTTGGAATGGCTGAGGGCAAAATTATGTTCTACAGTTCTAATTACAAATCCAGAAGCATATTTTTCTAATTTATCAGAGCAAAAATTTGAATAATTGTGGCTTACATGGGAGGCAGGATTAAAGATTTTGAAAGTACAGGGGCTATAGTAACTGGTTTGTTTAAAATGGTTTGAAAATCCAGTGTTTTAAAGTTTAGGAAAGCAATTTTCCTGGAAATCTTTTGGGGTTTATGATTTTCTGAAGTAGTTTCTGTTTTGAGGGGTTTTTTTTTGTTTTAGCATTGGCCATAGATTTATAAATAGGTTGTTACACTAATTTGTTTTCCTATCCTGGTTGGTATTAAATAATACATTTCAAGACTACTTTTTCAGCAAAGTGATTAAGAAGTGTCAACATAAAAAAAAAAAAAACCTATTTTGAGAGATTTTCAAAACTACAATTGAACTTGCCAACTATATTGTGTATTAACTTTTTGTTTGGTTGGTTTTGTTTTTAGATGGTCATGGGGCTTAAACTCTGGGCCTGGGCACTGTCCCTCAGCTCTTCAGCTCAAGGCTAGCGCTCTACCACTTGAGTCACAGTGCCACTTCCAGCTTTTTCTGTTTATGTGGTGCTGAGGAATCAAACCCAGAGCCTCATGCATGTGAGGCAAGCACTCTACCACTGAGCCACTCCCAACCCCTGTATTGTGTATTAACTTATGAGTAGTTCTCAGTGGGCTAAACTATCATTTCTACCAAAGTAGGTGTCGATGAGGACATGAGTAGAATAGCATACTGAATAGGGAAAATGGCTCATCAGACACTATGTATGCACCATATATTTTGCTAAACTTACCAAAGGTTCTGATTTAGCCAAGCACCTAATCCTAACTAGTCAAGAGGATGATATCTAAGGATTCCAGTTTGAAGCCAGGCCAGACAGACCAAACTAGGAGACTCTTAACTCCAATGAGTCAGTTAAAAAAACAAAAACAAACAAACAAAAAAAAAAAAAACAAAAACAAGTGGGGCTGTGACTCCAATGATGGAGCACCCATTTGAGAAAGGAAAACTAAGCAAGAGTTCAAGTCCCTGTACTGGCACAAAAACAATGATTATAAAATATCATTTATTGATACTTAATAAATGGATGTCTGAAAATGAGAGATGCTTAGAAAAGCATCCCAGTTACCTCATTTTTTTAAAACATAAATAGCCAGAAAATATTGCCAAATGTTCCAGTGGTGTCTGTTTTAAATCAGTTCTCACGCTGAACTACTAGCACAACTGCCAGTTAATTATAGAAACTAGTATTTCTTATCTGTTACTGACCTGTGTAACCCTGAAAGAATTCTTCAGCCTCTCTACAATGAAATAAATAGTTTGCCATCTATATTCTTTAGGCCACTTTTAGAATATATTGATCTTTTTTTTGAATAAGTTTTTTTTAATTGTGAAAATACCATACAGAGGGGTTAAAATTACATGAGCAAGGTAATGAATATTGTTACCTCCTCCTTTGTTTTCCCTTACCATCCCTGCCCTCCCTTTACCCGCCCCCCACCCCGCCAAAGTTGTAAAGTTCATTTTTCAACACAACGTCTTGTACATCTCATTGTTGCAGTGGGTTTACCTGTATCTCTATTTAAACAATTTGTTTTTTCCCTTCCCCTCCACAAATTATACCAACATCAAAAACAGGACATGTCATATACACTGAAACTTGTCACTGCTGAGCTTTATATTCAAGTAATAAAGGAAAAAGGAGAGAAAGACATAATATGCATTAATTAGATGCCAAGTATTTTCTAATTCAATTCTATTTTGCTAAAAGGAAACACAAATTCTATTGACTAAACTTTTGCTCCTACGTGAGCAGTAATTGGGCTACAGATTCCATTCATCCATCTCCCACATCCATGCCTTTTCTGCTACTTAAAGTTACCTTCAAAGCAGAAGAATGTCTGTACAGGGGAACATGGTAATATGTGTGGTTATTGTTGTTTACGTGAGGAAGTTCAGAACACTACAGTAGAAATTTTTATTAAAACTGAATTAACACACTTGTGCCTTCCAGCACAGAACTGAATTCCTTCACAAATGGCCTCAGCTAAATTTGGCAGGCCACTGTATTGAACTTTATAAATCTAAAATGAGCATTGGAATGTTCATTAGTCCTTGTCATGTGGCTGGATATCTTTTCATTTTTATTTTACAAAAGAGGGTAGTTATATTAACTTACTACATAGCCCTGCTAGGTAAGGAAGTTTTAACCATTTGGTACTCAAGACCAGTTGGAGGAAGAACCTTGGGAGGCGGCTCAACAGCTTGGTCAGCTGGGAGAAGCATTTATGAAGGAAAAGGCATAGCACTGCACAAGACACAGGATGTCTTCCCCAGTTCCCGGTACCACACAGCTCCTCAGTCCATCATCATAAGGAATTTGCACGGATTAATGGGCTATTTGAATAGATTAAAGAAGGCTGCTATTATGAGCACAAATAGACTAAACTCCATGATCTTTTCCTACATGCCACATGTCCAAACAAAACAACGTAAAATTCTCATATTAAAAATTAAATCCAAGGGCTAGAGTATAGCTCAGTGACAGAATTCTGACTTACATTTCTGTGGCCCTGATTGTCAGTGCCTAGCATTTTAGGATTGGAAAATAACCATTAATAGTAACTATCGTAGTAAAATGTACATACCAGATGACTGAAGGGAAACCATTTCAATCCATTGTATGCATCATTAACAATATATTCATCATGTAAACTTAGTCTCTGTCTCAAAACTCTCTTATGATAGTAATCACCAGTCACTTTTTAGAAGATTTATGTGAAGCTTTGGTGTACATATTTCTTAAAAGTTACAGTTGTATTGCTATATCTTATTTAGAAGCAGAAACTAAAAGAAAAAGGAAAAGCTAAGCAATTTTCTTCATGTAACTTTCCATCTAAATGCTAGAATTAAGTAAGACCAAATTGCATTACTTTAGTCCAAAGGTTACTGCAAGACTTACAGTGATCCTTAAAGTAGTTATAAAGATCGAAACAGAGCACAGAATAAGTTTCTGATTGCAAAAATAGGTAAAATTTCAAAGCTCAATCCATAAAAGAAGTCACTGGATCAATACATCACTGTGTCATTTTTAACAATAGTGTCTAAACTTTAGCTTTGATGTTAAAATGGACAGTAAAAAAAAAGTGGGTAAGGGGGAGAAGGGTTCCAAGATATACATCCCTATGGGATTGTAAGTGATTTCCTTTCAGTTAAAAATTCACAACAGGGGGCTGGGAAGGTGGCTCAGTGGTAGAGTGCTTGACTTGCATGCATGAGGCCCTGCATTCCTCAGCACCACATAAGCAGAAAAGGCTGAACTTGGTGCTGTGGCTCAAGTGGTAGAGCATTAGCCTTGAGCTGAAGAGCTGAGGGACAGTGCCCAGACCCAGAGTTCAGGCCCCACGACCGACAAAAATAAGGAAAAAAATAATCACAACAGTTAAAGATCACTCTAAAAATCCTATGTCTTTTTTAAACATTCTTGGGAACAATAAAAGGAGCTCTGGCAATTCCTCTCACTCAAGTTCTTTGTGAAGCAAAGACATACTTTGAATCATAGAGTATACTGAGAGATGACCAAGGGAAGAAAAGATGCATCAGAAGACATCAGTTCTACAATGAAGACTGATGAGATTTCATTAATTCATTTAACACTGCTCAAAACTTCCTAATACCTACACATTACACTGAGACTCTGGAGCAAAATCATTGCTATAGTCAATGTGCTATGTAGTCTAGCATCTCATTATTTCTCTGACTCTCCTCATTATACTGACACCCTTACAAGTCTGTTCCCTGAATGAAGATTAATCTTCTACCTGTCTTCTTTCCTGCACTATCTGCAAGTATTCCTTCAAGTATGATCACCTTACTGAGTCCTTTATCAATTTATTCATAATAGTACACTCTCCACTCAGAACTTCCGGTTGCCTGCTGTAATTGTTGGTTTGTCACTTAATATACTGTATGTAGTTTATTGCCATATTACTTCCTTATTGTGTGTTCTCTTATCTTCCCATCTCTACCCCCAACTAAACATTAGCTCTACAAGGGCAAACATTTTGAACAGCTTTGATTCACATTCTAATCTATATAGGCCCAAGCCCAAAAACTATTCATCAATTTCTTTTATTAATTTTATTGTAACTGATAGTAAATGTTGACTATGTTCTTATTCTCAGACAGATATTTTATCTATTATTAATTAATTTTGCTAAACTATTAAGTCAGTAGATAGTGAATAAAACAAGTTCCATATGGAACAAAAATGTAAAAATAAAAATTGCAGGTGTGTGTCCACAATGAGGACCCTGAAATTTTCTTAGATTATTTATAATTATTTTTCTGTACTTTATAATGTAAGATGTTTTAGAGTCATGCAATTGGTGATGATGTGGAAAATCCTTACAGAACATTTTAAGTGGGGCTGGGAAGGTGGCTCAGTGGTAGAGCGCTTGCCTTGCATGCATGAGGCCCTGGGTTCGATTCCTCAGCACCACATAAGCAAAAAGAAAAAAGCCGGAAGTGACGCTGTGGCTCAAGTGGTAGAGCGCTAGCCTTGAGCTGAAGAGCTGAGGGACAGCGCCCAGGCCCAGAGTTCAGGCCCCACAACCGGACCAAAAAAAAAAAAAAAAAAAAAAAAAAAAAAAAAAAAAAAGAACATTTTAAGTGTTCTTGCCAAAAATGTGTGAGGATTGTCTAAAATATGTTTTCTATTTGAAATTCCAAAAGACATCTAAATACACATTAAAATACACTTCACATTTTGTTGACATTCTGAAATTTTTCAGACTTTTTTTTTCAGACTTTTAAAGACAAGTATGCACTACAAAAAGAATAGATTATAGTATCCGCATCTTGGGATTGAACAATGACTAGAAACTTCATGCACCTTTATTTTTTCTCAGCAGACGTATCCCTTTTTAATGGGGTGCCAGCCACTTGGGCATCTCATCACCATGTGGATGTTTCTAGAGACAAGGAGTCCCCAAACAATCCAGTTATTTCCAAAGTTCTCAAAAAGGTCATGAGTTGATATGGAGAAGAAGGAGCAGGTTTCTCCCTTTTATCAAACTCAAATCTTCCTAGCTTTCATATTCTTCCATGGTTCCCAACTCACCCATTAGAAAGAACATTTAGTCCCCTCATTTTTATAACAATCTTTGTAAAAATTTGCAAATAGCTGTTATGATTTTCTCTCCCTAGATCTTTCTATATCAAATCAAAGATTTTACTTGGAACATTTCTCCTATGAAAATATTTTCTTTTCTTTTTCTTTCTTTCTTTCTTTCTTTTTTTTTTTTTTGGTTGGTCGTGGGGCTTGAACTCTGGACCTGGGCACTGTCCCTCAGCTCTTCAGTTCAAGGCTAGTGCTCTACCACTTGAGACACAGTGCCACTTCCGGTTTTCTAAAGGTCTTTCTTGCCCGGGCTGACTTCGAACTGTGATACTCAGATCTCAGCACCCTGAGTAGCTAGGATTACAGGTGTGAGCCCACCAGTGCCCGGCAAAATATTTTCAAACTCCTAAGCATGCTGATCTTTCCTTTCCCTTCTGTCCTATTTCCTTTCCTACCAGTTCCCTTTTCCCTTTCCTTGTTTGTCAATGGAGTACCAGCTCTGTTTGCTTCTTTAAATTACTTTTCTGTCACCAGGCCACACTACACATTTATATTGGAATTTCTGCAACTCAGACTGCCTTGCCTCATCCTATCTTTGGCTCATTCATTTCTAGGAGACAGCAGAGGGAAATGTTTAGTATTAGGATTTGAATTGTAAAGCCACTTAACATATGGGCTCTGTTAGTAGTCTACAGACTATATAGACCTAATATTGCTAAACCAGTTATTCATAAGCTTAGCCACCTCAATCAATTTGGGGCTACCTGAAGTTTTTACAAGATTAGATTTTTATGCTTTCCATAAAGCCATTACCAGGATAGGTACACATAGAAATTTCTATCATACCACTTGAGACTTTGAGAATCATTTTGATCTACTATTCACTGTTCTTTGGAAACTGTGTTTCACTCTGTTTCAAGATACTTATCATCATTCTTTCATTTCCATAGAGAAACTTAAAGCATATTGTTCCACTGCCTTATTGAAATGTAGAATGATGTTAACAATATTCTCTTATTTTGTTGGCCTTGAATCTAGCCAATTAATTTTCCTTGGGAAATCAAACTTGCCAAAACAATGTTACCCATAATACAATTCTCTATGCTATAAGGATCATGAATGCTTTTAAAGAGAAAATAAACAAAAATTGGTTAAATTTCTAACTACAACAGTTAAAATGATTCCTTCATATCAACATGCTTAATAAAATGGCACTTACTATATGAGAACACAGAACTCCTTAATAATAAGTACTTGACCAGGAAATCAAAAAGAAAATAATAATCAAAAACAGAAAATTTGAGGATTGCCAAGAAAATACTTCTTCACAAACTTTTCTCCAATGATCCTCACTAAGAGGTTGCTTCAACCAAGAAACATTGAAAAGGAAATATAGCCTCCAAAAGTAAAAGGAAAGAAACTTTGAAACCATAAAAAAGAGTATTTCAGCATGAACAATACTGGAAGTATATTTGATTGTTATTATCATTGTTATTTTCTAAACTTCAGTTTTAAAATTATTCTGTGGGAGTAATAATAGCTGAAGATGAGAAGAGATCTTGCTTATAAGCATTTTTAAATTATAAAACCCTACACAAATGTAAGGTGTCATAAAATATATTTGATATGTGTTTTTATTATTAACAAATTTCAACCACTATATCAGAGTCAACCCCTACCTTCAAATATATTTCAAGTGGCTATGAATAAAGACAATAAAAGTAGTAGAATACAGATTATGACAGTGTAGAGTAGCTATGTTATAGTTTGGTGAAGATGTCTTATTCTACAGTCTCTATGTGCTCTCTCAATAGATTGACTCTAAATCTTTCCTTCTGAATTCACTCACCTCATGCCTGAATCATAAAGAATGCAGTTAAGTTTACTTCAATTAAGAGAGAGAATCAATGGGAAGGAAAAGGAGGGAACATGTGTGCACCAAGGAAAATATTAAGGAACTATTTTGCTTATTTCTGCATATTTCTGCCCAGTTTGATGGAAAAAATTGCTATCCCAGCCCTTGCTTTATTCCCACCACTTAAATATATTAATCGTAACGTGTATGGTTAAAACATACCATTTAAAACAAAGGAGGAGACAACAATGCTTGACAGGAAATGTACTCATTACCTTACTCACGTAACTATAACCCCTCCATACAGTATTTTTACAATAAAAAACATTTTTAAAAAGTTCAAAAAAAACATACCATACAACTGAACTATTTTAACTTAATAGTTAAGAGTTGATTTTTCAACTGCCAAAGATGTTCTCAAAATCATACTCTCAAGAATTCTGCTATTTAAACTATGTTGACCCTGCTTTACCTCTGCAAAGGCAGATGAAAAAGTTATATAGAGAACTCAAGGTCATTTTTTTATTCCAGGAATTATAGTCAGAGAGTTATTATTATAGCAAGGAGCTTAAGTAGTGTTTCATTTATTTAAAAAAGAAACATACTGAAAAAGATGATAGGAGAAACATCAAAACTGTTAGAAAATGGGCAAATGTACGTCAAAACATTCCAATGGTCTATATCTCTAGATGTTGTATTCTTACTTAGTAAGATAACAAATCTAATATTTCTAAACTACTTATCTACTTAATTCAGGTTTTCCAGCTTACATAAATGCTAAAATAATGTGTCATGAGTTATAATTCAAGTGCTGCAATGTGCTTCTTTTAAAATGCATGATAAAGTAACTCTTCAAAGACTCCCAGGAGTTTTAGGAAGGCTATGCATATAAATATTAAAATGCTCTGATGAGAATGATTTAAGTCACACTAATACCAAGATTTACAAAGCCCCTGAAAAGTGTATCTGGTCATCGTGGTCTTATAATACACACGACTTGGAAGTCTTCTCTGAATTAGAACAAGAGGACAGAGTTCACTATGATAAGATAGAAGACAGAGATAGGATGTGAGTATGAAAAAAAAAATAGAAGCTCAAGTCGTTTTGCCACGAAAGAAAACACTCACATATCCAACTATTTTACAAATCCATTCAGATAATTAGAAACAACGTCGCCTAAAATTAAAAAGAAAATTTTAAAAAAAGACGCATGAGTTGCTTTTCATAAAGTTCCAAGACGAACTTGCAATTGGGGAGAGAACTTTTAACGCAGGGATTGGGGGGGGGGGGAAAAAGTTTACCCCGGAAACTTTGGGGGAGGTATCATAAATGAGTTTATAGCAAAGCAAGAAGACTAAAAAGCGCTCCCCGTTCACCCTACATCATTCTTTAAGGGAGTTGACCCTGAACTGGCATCAAGTTTGGTCCCCCAGGCCCAAAGACAATGCGAAGTTCCCAGCTAGAGGGGAACCAGCCAGAGCCCTGGTTTCAGGGGAGAAGCTGCAATCAGCAGCTGGTGCCTTGACTGTACCTCTTTGCGGGTGTGCCTGCGACTGCCGCCGCTGTGAGGTCCCCTGTGCCCGGCCGCCTCCGTGGTCCCCCAGGAGGAGGAGGAGAAGCAGGACTCCAGCCGCTCCTGGCATCTTGGTGGAGCTGGGAGCCGATCCCCTTCTCCTGAGCCTCCGGATCCTAGGGCCTGGCTTGAGAGCAGAGTGAGCAGCAGCAGCTGCTAAAGGGGAGGAGACGGCCCTCCCCGCCTTAGTCTGGGCTCAGCAGGGTGGGGGGAGAGAAAGAGGACACTCCTCCCCTCCCCTTCCCCGGCCCCGGGCCTTTAAAGGGTCCTCAGTCCAAAGATCTTTGCTACAGCTCAGCGTGCCATCCTCAGAAACTGGATCATCCCTTTGCTTGGCCCGTGGTCTAAACTTCTAAACTAAGCAAGTCGCTGAGAGGAAAACACTTCGGGATGTGTAAAAATCCCTACACATGGAAAACATTATTTCTGGGAAATCTGTACAGCTAGGAACTTGAGCTCCTGGGGAAGTCCTGGTGAGACTCTGCAGTCAGGTGCGTCCTGGTGTGTGATTTACTCTGTTCACCTGGCCACCGTCAGGCCAGGAGACTTGCTCCAGGGGAGATTCCTGGCAAGGTAGCAAAGTCAGAGAACTGCCTACCCTCCATTCTACAGAAAATGTCTCACCAATATAATCGTTGGAATTCTGATTGTCTGTTCAGTCAGGGGACATTTATTTAAAGGAGAGGTAAACACTTTCTTTATTTTTTTTTTTCCCCGCAGTGATTTTCTCGATTCCATCTCCTCAAGTTCCCATTCTACTTTTAACCCAACCGAACTCCATTTTCCCCTGTCACTCTGGCTTGGATGGTAATACTTCACTAGTTTTGTTATTGGTGTTTGTTATGATCTACATCATTAGCTTGAGACAGCCCCTCTGATGTGTTTTATGACTTTACAGGATGTTCTCAGCTCAGGGGTTAGGTGGACACCGCTGGCATTACTGTACTGAGGGGTAACAGTTGTCCCTCCGTGGACAGGATGATTGTACTGCACAAACTGTCCTTCATACTGATTGCTCCACTGGTTATTCATGTCGATTAAAATAATATATAGTCGAAGTCTGTTGGCATACGTTTTTTTTTTGTTTTTTGTTCTACAATGTATCTACTACATAAGTTAAGGAAATCCCATATTTTGTGTTTTTGGATTCCACTCAGGTTCCTATACCATTTCAGGAAACTATTCGGCATAGCAACCATTTCAATGGTATTCGGGTTTTCCTGGCAATATCAAGATCCCATCAATTAAGCTGATTAGAAGACATGTTTCATTCTGCATGCTAAACTTGCTTAGTGTTTTATATAGATGGCTTGTTTCCTTTTGTGTTTTATATTGCTTTTAAAAGATATGTTATTTTTAAAGACAATATGTTGAAGTTAGAATACCATCTATGAATATCTTTTCAGTAAAATAAGAGGGTATTGTTCCTAATAGGACTGGTTGAGAATCCCTGGCCAACATCGGTGCTTCAATATTATCCATCCTGGAGACTGTACAATCTTAGCTTCCACATTTATTTTTTTTTTCAGTCATGAGGCTTAAACTCAGGCCCTGAGCAATTTCCCTGAGCTTTTTATGCTCAAGGCAAGCACTCTACTGCTTTATGCCACACCACCACTTCTGGTTTTCTGGTGGTTAATTGGAGATAAGAGTCTCACACACTTTCTTGCCCAGGCTCGTTTTGAACTGTGATCCTCAGAACTCAGTAGTAGCTAGGATTACACCGGTGCCAGCAGCTTCTACTTTTGTAACACTGATTTATTTTGATGTTCTCTGTGAAGCTTAGGTATTTTTTGAATGCAGGTGTTCATTCATTTTTGGTACCATTTGTTGAAGTCTATATCATTTCTTCATCTGATTATGTTATTTGTTTTTATCTTAAAAACAAAATAGTAATGTGCGAGTCCATTTGTGGAGTCTCCATTGATCCCTACACATATATGTCCCCATCACAATCTCCTTCTGTAGCTTTATGGTAAATCTGAGCTAGGTCATCTAAGTTTTACAGCAGTATTATAAAATACAATGCTTTGAAATGTTCTGTTCTTTTGTATATTACATAAAATACCTTTCATTTATTGATGAGGCTGAAATTTTTATTGTTAATTAACTATTTTAAAAAGCTGTTGGTTTTAATTCTAACATCTGGTCTACATTTTCTGAATGCCACTTGCAAATAGCAACATTGACTTTTCAGTGGGGGTGGCATGGTAAATAAAGGTGAAGTCAAATTGGTGGATAAAGTTATATTCATAATCATCTATTTGTTACTGGTCTTAACAGTCTAAGAGATGAATGCTGATATCTCCAACTGTAATGGTTGATGCTTTGATTTCGCCTGTCAAGACTTCTGTGTGCAAACAGATTGATCATTTTCACCTTCTTATAGCAGTAACTCTTAGCCACATATGGTTAAGTTGAAATAAAGTAAAAGAAATAAAAATCAAGGGCCTCAATCTTCTAGCCATAGTTTAGCTGTTAAAGATTCACATGTGTACAATATAGACAGTATGTGAAAAAGGCTATTCCTCATGTGTCTGAAGGAGCTATCATACATGATATGAGAACAAAATAGCATAAAGAAATCAAGCTCAAAAGTTAATGATAAATTAAAATTAAAATAATTTTCTTCAGAATTTCTATTAATGTACCACCAAAGAATACTGTTCGCCTGATAAAGTTTAAAATTGTAGAAAAGATTAATAGAAACGAAAAATACAGATAAAAAGCAAGCAAATAACTCATGCCTGTAATCCTTAGGTATAAAGATCCAAAGGATGCGGGTTCCAGGCCATCTTGAGCAGCAAAGTCTACTAGATTTATTCCCCCAAAATAACGAACAAAGAAAAGCAGGGCTGGAGGCTTAGATCAAGTGGTAGAAGACTAAATGAGCAAGCAAGCCCAAGTACAATGCTCCGAGTTCAAACTCCAGTATCACCATAAAAACGTACTAAAGCAAACAAAAATAGTGTAATAAAATTAAATAATAGGGCTACGAAGTTGGCTCAGTAGTAGAGTTTTTGCCTTGCATGCATGAGGCCCTGGGTTTGATTCCTCAGCACTACATAGCAGAAAAAAAGACAGAAGTGGCACTGTGGCTCAAGTGGTAGGGTGCTAGCCTTAAGCTGAAGAGCTGAGGTACAGTGCCCAGGCCCAGAGTTCAACCCCCATGCCTGACAAAAATAAAGAATTGAATTTAATTTAATAGAATTTAGTGTATTGAAAAAGAAAATTGGAAACACTTTTGAATAAAGAATAAATATTCTATAAATGAACTCACATGGCTTATAGCCACTAAAATGCTATTGTCAGTTTTAGTCACCTAAAGTAGATTTTAACCAAACGTTCTACCACTTTCCTAAGTTGAAGAAAGCAGTCTTCAGTTTGAACAATGTTTTTTAATTACAAAAATTCATAAATACTTCAATCATTATTTAACAAGGAATCATTAAAGCTCTTCGGGTTTTAATAAGATTTTCGTAAAAGGAAATCACTGTTACCCTTGTAGGAAAATTTAAAGTTCATTTCAACACATTTTAATATAGTATATAAATTTGGAGCTTAAGGTGTTTTCATTTAACTGTTAATTATTCAGGTAACATTGAAAGTTATCATATGGTTTCACTTCCTTACAGGTATCATCGGGGCATTATATGAAATAATGGATGATATACACTTGTGCTTTCTAGAAGTCTCTGCATTTTATGAAGAAGACATGGGAAGTTGTGAGCTCAGATCTCTGGTTTTGAAAAACAATCAGTCACCATGCAGTTGTCTGAAAAAAGAGAAGTGGACATGCAAACCAATAAACTGGCTAGGATGGAAATGCATCATTTCTTTGTGAAAAAATTTTAAATGAATCATCACAAACGATTATAACCTTTACAAGGGGATTTAGTAGTAATTACAAGATGAAGACTTCTTAAAATAGTGTGTCAGGAAACTCTCCTGGAGAAGATGACATTTAAGATGAGATCTGACAGGACAGGATTCTCATGAATGTGGTGTCAGCACAGAGGAGTGAATAGCTCAGCCATGTTTGGGAGAGAGAATTTATTCACCAACCGGATATGAGGATTTAAGGATCATCCGAAAGTTTTTGCCTGCAGCGGACTGGCTGTCTGGTAGTATGAGTAACTGAGGTAGGAAACACAGGAAGACTGCCAGGAATGAGCAGGATATGTGGAGATAATTACACTTGGAGATAGCTAGATAGTTATTTTTACTTCTCATGAAAACATTTCATAGTTATTTAGGAATAGAATATACAGTCAAGGAAACAGATTTCCCAATGCAGTTGAAGAACAGAGGTAGAATAATAATTGGAAAATACAACGGGCCTAGAGAAAAAATATATGTTATTGTTTACAATAAGCTATCATTTTTGCATTTAATAAGGAAAAAATAGTATCAATTGTACGATTGTAAAAGCACAGCTAACAGCAATTAGAAATACAAAATTGAGTTAATTGTAGGTACAATTGTAAAATGAATTTAAAAATGTGTTTTAAAGTTTTAAAATTCCAATTAAATGCAAAAATGATAGCTTATTGTAAACAATAAGTGAATACAGAAAACAAAGTTATTATACAAGTAAATATATGAAAATAAATGCTATACATATAATATACTGTGTATAAATGTGTCTATATGGATACATATGCATATACTATATATAAACAGGGATATACTGCATAGTACATATATATGTGTTACAATACAAACAACATATAAAAATAAATACCATACAAACAAGTAAGTAATATTTGTGGAATACCCTAAAAATAATTAGAAAATGTGAGAGTACTTATACTAACCAGAAATAAATATAACTAATGCATGCCTAATCTGTAAAACAATATTTCCCCCAAACACACATTAGATGACTTCACTAGAGGCTAACTCTATATTCTAAGACAAGAATATTCAATATTTTAAAGAGTTTCTTGGAAATAATTTTGTACCTACTACAATGTTGTCATTTATTTTTCTGGTTTTTCCTTCTTTGGAGACCTTCATTTGAATACAAATAAAGAGAAAGAGCTTTCCTACTATGGAAGAAAGACAAATTTCTCACAAGCTAAGAGGACAGTATTGCCAACCAGTATTGCCCAAGCAGACCTTCAAGCTTACAACTTGAACTCTAATGAAGCAAAGACAGGTTCAAGTTTGTTGTGGTGAGGAAGGTATCAACATGTAACAGCCTCAATGTTGAAACTTATTTTTTTCCGTTCATTCAATTGAGAGTTATTAAGAGCCTACAATGTGCCAAAAATTTGTGTACTGGAAAACTGCTTTCAACAAAATAGACAAATATCTCTATAACATTAAGCTTTTCTTCTTCTGAAACAGGACAGGCATAAGTTACGAATCACAGTTGGAGGTGTGGCTCCAGTGATAGAGCACTAGTTATGTGGGAAAAAGCTAAGCAAAAGCTCAAGACCCTGACTACCCCCACAAAAGCAAACAAATAAATAAATATCGCAATAATTAAATAAATTATCTAGATCAAGAACCTCTGAGGTAAGAGCTAGGAGTGATGTCAAATATGACATTTGAACAAACACCTGTCTTACGTCTGATTCTATTGAAACCTGACTCTAAAGAAATCACATCAGTGCCAACATTTCATTTGGGTATAAAATCCAAGGAGATAGATCAACATAAAAGGATTTTTAATCTCTGGTAAGAATGAAAGGGTATTATTAGTGTCTACACATTAGTATTCTTTTTCAGATTCTGATATCTTAATACAATAAGAAAATGCTCTTTTATCTTTGGTGATATTTTCTGCTGAAATCCATTTGCCTGAAATTCATATTTCACTCCATATTTCTGACAATGTATAGCAAGCTGATTTGTCCATATAAGACATTTCCAGAGGAGCTACATGAGACTACAAGGAGAGAGAAGGAAAATGAATTTATTAAATAAATCCTGCATTTCTTTTGTCAAAGTTCACTCTATAGGAAATCAGCCCTTTACACTTTGGAGTTGCACATATCTGGACACTAAGTAAAATGATAAAGCGAAGTCATGTCTTGAAATGCAATGGGAGCATGAGGCCCAAAGCTGTAGGCAAAACAGAGGTGCTAGGAACAGAGTAAGACCAAGCCTACCTATGTAAAGCAGCATCTACCACCACAGCAACAAACTTTAGGACAAAGCAAGCTGTCTTCCATTCTAGTACACGTAGAAACCTGAGGTGTAAGGTGAAATTAATGCAGACTTGAGGACAGTAAGTAATGTTGAAAGGGAGGAGTAAATGGTAAGAGATGGAAGGAAAAGGTCACACATTATTTTTTACTCTCTAAAAATGGCAACTGTTGCCACTTTACACTTTTAAAAGCTGTGTCTGTCAGCTGTGTTGAAACAGCCCACAGAGAGCAAGGGAAGAAGTAAGACAATCAGATAGCAGATACAAATCCAGAGTGGCTAGAGGAGCTACAGAGATGGAGGGAAGTGGCAAGATCTCCACGTGTGTCATAGTCAGAGTCCAGGGGGTCTCCTTCTTCATGCTTTTTGTAAAATGAAACTTTTCATGAACATAGAAGCTATGTGGTAGAACTGTTAAAAATAAGAATACTAAATCCATTAGAAGTAAATATAATCCAAGATAGGGAAGCTGAGTTAACTACCTGAAATTCAGACATCATAAACAATATCAATATTTCAATAAATGAAATTGACAGAAAAACAACACTGAGGTAGAAAAAGTATACAATGTATTTAAGAGATAAAAGTTTTGTATATTCTATACATCAATTACTCTTAGTGAAAAAATTGATTCTTATAGACCAGAAAGAATAAAGCAAGCCACTCAACAGGAAAATAGGTAAGGACTATTCAGCTAGGAGGCAAAGCGAAGAGCATAGTCAATCTTGTCAGTTAGATGAAAAAACTCAAAATAATTTAAATGCCAGTTTTTATTCATTAAGTAAAATTAATATTGAGGCACTCAAGAGTTGGGCAAAGTACCAATAGGTATTCATTTATAATCTGTGATGGTGTATGATTTGGCAGTATATCAAGGAGCACAAACTGACCAAATACTCTTATGTGAAATATCTCTCATTTTACTTCAGCAAGTCCGCTCTTCTAGAGAAATATTCATCAAGTCTTCTCTTTTCTAGAGAAATTTTCTCCTGTCATTAAGAATACCTAAGTATGGTTTTCCTTATAAGTATAAGAAATTCATTACTCTCCTAAATTTCTCCCTATAAATGTCTAGATAATCTGATAAAGTATTGGGAAAAGGAATAAAGTCTGTCCATAGGTCCTGACACGGAACAATGTAATATTTTTATAATAAATGATATGATGATTACCTAAGTAAAACATTTCTGAGTCTTGAGTTATTAATTGTTAAAATATAGAGAGAAACATCCCTACTTAAAATAATCTAAGAGCTCAATTTTAAAATGAGTTCTCAAACATATGTGGGAAAAAAAAACTATGTGTCACACTAAATCAGTTTCTAATTGATTATCAGGCATCACTTCTAGTGGTATAATGAAAATACAAAGCATGTCAATTACATTATGAAAATGAAAATCATGGGAAAAAAAACCCATAATACTAAAAGAAGACAATGAAAGTGAGCTTGGAAAATGGATAAAGCACGGGACAGATTACTAGAAATCAATCTAGTTATCAAGTAAAGAAGAAAAAATATGAAGACACATAGTAACAGGTTGAAGACTTCGGTAGGATTGCAGTTTTAGAAAACAAAATTTGCTGCCCAGTGCCAGTGGCTCACGCCTATAGTCCTAGCTTCTTGAAAGACTGAGCATGGAAGGATGATAGTTTGAGGCTAGTCTGGGGAGATAATTTTGCAATTTACCTTTCCAATCCAGAGCTGGGTGTAGTAACATGCCCTTTTCAACACAAGCTACTTGAAAGGCTAACATTGAGAAGATCACAGTTCCAAAGCCAGCCTGGGGAAGAAAAGTCTGCAATTCTCTGTCTCCATGGAGTGAACTGACTGTGGTGGTGCATGCCTGTGATCCTACCAACATAAGAAATCTAAAAGTAAGTGGATGATGGTGCAGGTGCCCTCCTAGGCAAGGAGTGAGACCCTATTCTAAATATAACCAGGGAATAGAACTAAAGCTGAAGGCATGGCTCCGTGGTCAAGGGCCTGAATTCAACCCCCCTCCCCTTCGTAAGGAAAAGAGAGGTGGGGAGAGGAGAGAGGGGAGAGAGAAGAGAGAAATAGAGAGAGGAGGGGTGAGAGACAAAGAGAGGGGACAAACGGAGAAAGTATAACACGTATATTTTAGGAAAATATTTTAGGACCCTATTGTCAAAAACAACCATAAATGAAACAATGTCACACCATTTTCCAATATGCCTTGGTCTGAAGAATCCACAGTGACATAGTCTCAATTCATTCTTTTAATATGCCAAAAATATAAGATGTTGTGTGCTATTTTGATAAAATAAGAGAAATGCTTATTTTTGTAATGATATTTTCAGGATAAAACCCCATTAAAAATTTCCCTCACTTTCTACTTAGAAGTCTTCTTTTCCTAAATTCTACAAACTACTCTCAAAATATTAAAAGTTGATGCTTAACTTTCCTATATACATATTTGATTTTTGTGAATCATACATTTTAAATTTTGTTTTATTCTTTCTAATTAAAGAAGGCCAACACTGACTAAAAATTTTTTAAAGATTTATTGATCAAATTCTTTAAATAAATACATGTAAAGAAATTCAAATAGTTAAATGACATGTTTTAAAATATTCAGAAAGTATTAAAGTTTCAAATTACAAATGTATATGTTTGTATACACACATCTTAAAATGTAACAATCTTCAAGGGGAGGAATTTTAAAAAGACAACAATACACCTCAAAATTTTGGGAGTAAAGATAGAGATAATATTACCTGAAGGAAGGATCAAATAATAAATGTATCAATGATTCTCAAAATTGATCAACATTTGGCTGCATGTTCAAAGATGGAAAATAATTTTCTAGTAAACTTTTTTAGAAACTGTCTGTAAATTGAGGCAGCTTTCTCAATTCACTCAAACCTCAAGAAACAATGAGATATTTTCAAGCATTATAACCTTACAAACCCAACACAGAGTGACCCTTTACTTGGCCAAATGTTGATATAACCACATAAATGAAAACAAGAGTAAATTAATCAAGAAAAAACATAGTACTACCTATTATTGATGAAAATATAGAAACATAGACAATCTCAAACCCTGTAGTTATAAATTACCACATCATTTTGGAGAAAATGTTACAGACTCAACAACATAGATATTCATCTCTTCTGTACTATATTGATTGCCTCTGAACCAATTATTCTGTCATATTAACATTTGTTCCACCAACACAGTCTTTTTAATCTCAGTTCATATTTATCTAATATGAATTATGCATACTTGATTCATAAATTGGGAGATGGACACAAATAGCACACAGAAGTTGTGTAAGTTTGTGTAGGACTTTTTTTTCAAACAAAAAACATAGGGGAATATGAATAGAAATACAATCTTTAGCACAAAAAGGAAAAGCAAGTGTATGCAATCAAATAAGAATTCTGTTAAGAATCAGTGCCCAAAAACTGGTTAACTACATGTAGAAAACTAAAGCTAGATCCTTATATATCACCCTGCACCAGAATCAACTCCAAATGGATCAAAGACCTTGAACTCAAAGCAGACACTCTGAAAACATTACAGGATGGAATAGGAGAAACCCTGAGTCTCCTTGGCTCAGGCCGAAATTTTCTGAATAGAGACCCGGAAACACAACAAATCAAAGAAAGGTTGGACAAATGGGATTGCATAAGGTTGCAGAGCTTCTGCAGGGCAAATGACATAGCTAGCAAGATCAATAGAAAGCCCACGGATTGGGAGAAGATCTTTACTAACCATACAACGGACAAGGGTCTCATATCTAAAATATACTTGGAACTCAAAAAATTAAACCACCCAACAACAAATCCTCAAAGAAACAACTGCCCAATAAGTAAGTGGGCGAAAGACTTAAAGAGAAGCTTCTCTGAAGAAGAAAGAAGGATGGCCAATAGACACATGAAGAAATGTTCAACATCCCTAGCCATAAAAGAAATGCAAATCAAAACAACATTGAGATATCACCTCACTCCAGCTAGAACAGCAAAAATCAAGAACTCTAACAACAACAGATGCTGGAGGGGATGTGGACAGAAAGGAACCTTACTTCATTGTTGGTGGGAATGTAAACTTGTTCAACCACTTTGGAAAGCAGTATGGAGGTTCCTCAAAAGACTTCACATAGAGCTCCCCTATGACCCAGCAATCCCACTTTTGGGCATTTACCCTAATGTATACAAACAAGACCACACTAAAGCTACCAGCACAACTATGTTTATTGCAGCATTATTTACCATAGCTAAGATATGGAACCAACCCAGATGCCCCTCAGTAGATGAATGGATCAAGAAGATGTGGTATATATACACAATGGAATTCTATGCCTCCATCAGAAAGAATGACATTTTCCCATTTGTTAGGAAATGGAAAGGCTTGGAAAAAATTATATTAAGTGAAGTAAGCCAGGCCCAAAGAAACATAGGTCCCATGGTTTCCCTTATTTGAAATATCTAGTATAGGTATGAGTCAAGCGGAAAAAGTCAGAGAATGTGATGTTAGGAAAACGAACCCTCAAATATGTATTTTAATGTTTTTGTTTCTATCATGCATGTGTTTCTAACGCATTTATAAGATTATTTCTTTGTTGCTTTGTATGTCCCTCCCCCACAGTGTAACCCCCGCTTTCACTATATTTGATGTCAGTATAACATGTGGAGGAGACGAGGACAAACAAGTCGTTTAAGGATTCAGGTGGATCTGTTGCAACAATGAGAAGTACAAAATGTCATGTCAAAACCAGCTTTACAATGTCGGTGGGGGGGGCGAGGGGGGAGGCTGGGAAGGGAGGTGAAGGGTAAACAAAGGAGAAGGCTGCAATGCTTGGTAAGAAATGTATGCATTATCCTGCCCATGTAATTGTAACCCCTCTGTACAGTATGTTCTCAAATAAAATTAAAAAAAAAAAGAATCAGTGCCCATTTAATGTATACATACATCAAATATCATATCATACCTCTTAAATATATGCAAATGTTATATGTAAATCACAAACAATAGAGGCTTTTCTCCCTTGGCCTTATTACCTCTCATCTTACAGCAATTTTCATTGCTGTCTACACCCACAAGAATGACATCAACCCAACTCACAGCTCCACTTCAATGATTCCCTCATTCAGCATCACCAACCCTACTCTTACCAGCATTTCCATTTGGTGATTTCATATGTTTTTTTAACATCCATGGCCTAGGTTGTCCACATTATCCCCTCAGGTACCAATTTCCATTTTTGTTGGTGCTGTAGTTTCAAAGGTGCTCAGATGTGAATGGGCTTCCTCTAACCTATTTTATGCCTGTTATCCTAATTGCACTATTTTAAAGAACATGACTCTTTATAAAGAGTACAAAAAAAGGAAGCCCATAATTGTAAAAGGGAGAAAGGGATAGGAGTATAAGGCTGATTATGGCAGAAATGTTGGCAATAATAAATACCTGGGAACAGAGTGCACAGATTTTGGAATGGCTAAATAAATTATAATCTGTCCTGTCTACATTATAAAAGGAGTTATATCTCTATGCAGATATTTTCATCAAAATATATTGGTTTTTTGAAGCTACCAACAATATACATTTTACATTAAAATTAGAACTATATACTAAATTTGCATTACTAAATTAATTCTAATGGTTATATGGAAAGATGGAAATATTGCTAACGAGAAATAACAAATATGCTTCCACGCAATTTAAGATGATTGGTACCAGGGACTGAATCCAGGGCCTCAGCTCTTGCTCGGTGAGTTAGCTCATGGCTGGAACTCTACCAATTGAGCTGTGCCTCCACCTCAGCTTTTAATTTGTTATTTGGAGGTGAAGCTTTGGTTTGCTTCAAGTCATAACTATTCAGGTCTCAGCTTCCTGGGTAACTAGAATAACAGGTATGAGCCACCTGCACCTGGCTCAATTTAAAACTTCTCAAAACAATGTGAATGTATTCCTGTAGTGATTTTTGAATAATTTGCTTTAATTTCAAACTGTAAAAAAAAACAACCAAGAAATATTGACTCTGAAAAGCAGGAAGACAGAGATGATGAAGGATAAAGATTAATATTCTTTTTTTAATTTTTTTGGTGATTTTCCTTTTTTATTGTGAAAATACTGTACAGAGGGGTTACAATTACATGGGCAAGATAATGAGTACATTTCTTATCAAGCATTGTAGCCTCCTCCTTTGTTTCCCCTTCCCATCCTCCCCAGGCTCCCCCCACCCAATCCTCCTCCCCCCTCCGGCCCCACCAAAATTGTAAAGTTCGTTTTCAACATAATGACTTGTACATCTCATTGTTACAATGGGTCCACCTGTATCCCTATTTAAATGATTTGTTTTTTCCCTTCCCCTCCACAAATTATACCAATATCAAATACAGTGAAAGCAGGGGTTATACCGTGACCCAGCAATCCCACTTTTGGGCATTTACCCAAATGTTCACAAACAAGACCATACTAAAGCTACCAGCATGACTATGTTTATTGCAGCATTATTTACTATAGCTAAGATATGGAACCAACCCAGATGCCCCTCAGTAGATGAATGGGTCGAGAAAATGTGGTATATAACACATTTATAAGATCAATATTCTTTATCAGTAAATTTCAAACTTTTATGTTTTTCAAATATTAAAGATAAAATGAAAAGATAAACATAAATTTGAAAAACAAAACCACCCTATATAATTGATACTTGGGAACACTTGAAAAAATATGTGGACTTGATCCATTCATCTACTGTGGGGCATCTGGGTTGGTTCTGTATCTTAGCTATGATAAATAATGCTACAATAAACATAGTTGTGCTGGTAGCTTTAGTATGGTCTTGTTTGTGATCATTTGGGTTTAGTATGGTCTTGTTTGTGATCAAAAGTGAGATTGCTGGGTCATAGGAAAGCTCTATGTGGAGTCCTTTGAGAAACCTCCATACTGCTTTCCAGAGTGGTTGAACAAGTTTACACTCCCACCAACAATGCAGTAGGGTTCCCTGGCCACATCTCCTCCAGCATCTGTTATTATTAGAGTTCTTGATTATAGCTATTCTAACTGGGGTGAGGTAGAACCACAACGCTTTTTGATTTTCATTTCTTTCATGGCTAAAGAAGTTGAGCATATCTTCATGTGTCTATTGGCCATTCTTATTTCCTCTTCACAGAAGTTTCTCTTTAAGTCTTTAGCCCACTTGTTTATTGGGCAGTTGTTTCTTTGAGGATTTGTTGTTGGGGGATTTGAGTTCCAAGTATATTTTAGATATGAGACCCTTGTCCGTTGTATGGCTAGTGAAGATCTTCTCCCAATCTGTGGGCTTTCTCTTGATCTTGCTAGCTATGTCCTTTGCCATTCAGAAGCTCCACAGCTTCATGCAATCCCATTTGTCCATGTGGTATATACATACAAGGGAATTCTATGCCTCTATCAGAAAGAATGACATCACCACATTTGTTAGGAAATGGAAAGAGTTGAAAAAAATTATGTTAAGTAAAGTAAGCCAGGCCCAAAGAAACATAGGTCCCATGGTTTCCCATATTTGCAATAACTAGTATATGTCTGGGACAAGGAGAAAAGGTCAAAGCTATGTACATATGACCAGTGGAGGGGAAGGGGAAAAACAAATCGTTAATTAGGGATACAGGTGGACCCATTGCAACAATAAAATGTACAAGTCGTTATGTTGAAAAATGAACTTTACAACTTTGGTGGGGGGGTAAGCGGGGAGGATTAGGTGGGGGGCCGGGGGGAGGATGGGAAGGGATGGGAAGGGGAAACAAAGGAGGAGGCTACAATGCTTGATAAGAAATATACTCATTATCTTGCCCATGTAATTGTAACCCCTCTGTACAGTATTTTCACAATAAAAATTAAAATTAAAAAAAAGATTATGTTAAGCAAAATTAACCCCAAGATAGGGACACAAGTGATTTTTTTTCTTGCTTGCTATTGTTTCTAATGTATTTATAATATACCATGTGATTTTTTGTTTCTTTGTATGTTCTTCCCCCATGGTATAACCCCTGTTTTCACTGTATTTAATGTCAGTGCCCTGCATCTTGTATATACACTTCCCTAATTTGGGGAAGGAAAGGGAAAAAACAAAGTGTTTAAATAGGGATACAGGTTAACCCATTGTAACAATGAGATGGACAAGACACTATGTTGAAAAATGAACAATTTAGGTGGGGGGGGGGGAAGTGTAGTTGTGGAGGTGGGAGGGAAGGGATGGTATGGGAAAAACAAAGAAGGAGGTAACAATGCTTGATATGAAATGTACTCATTACCTTGCTCATGTAACTGCAATGCTCTGTACAGTATTTTTACAATAAAAACATATTTTAAAAAGAAAAGAAAAATATGTGGACTTGTATGAAAACAGAATGTCCAAGTTTACACCCAATACCTCCAATTCATCATTCTGCCATGAAATAAGAGGGTAACTGGATAGAACAGCATTTAACCTGTAATGGTGAATGAAGGGTGGAGCCAGTAAGAGGAAGAATAGAAGATGAAAGTTTGAAGGCTTCATGCCTGATTTCAAGTGAGTGACTGAGGTCGAGGTAAAAGCATCAACATGATTGGAGAAGGTAGCTGTATTGTGAGCAGAGCATCTCAGAACCAAACCTAGAGTTAAATGCTTATTCATCCATTTGCAGTCAATCCACAGAGCCCCACCCTTATAAAACTTATTTATGGAATGGAAGACCTGAGCAAAAAGGCAAATGTTAAAAATAGCCACCCCTTCACATGTCCAATTCTCACTTCCTATTTTGCTAATGAGAGCATTCAACCCTCTTCGCGTGGTGCACAGACAGTCAGGAGAGCAGAAAGGGAAGAAGGGAACCACTCAGGCAGAAAGTAGAGATTCAAATTTGTCTTTGGGGGAGTCACCCTAATGATAACAACATCTCAATGATTAATGAATTAATGATTATTAATATAATTGGAAAAAATATACCAGAAAACAGCTCTTACTATTTCAAAGAAAATTTGTTGCTTTCACATATTTACTTTTTACAAAGCCACACAAATTGTATAAGAAATACAAAGTGCATCATTAAATCTTTACTTAGGGGTCTAAGAAATGAAATGATTCCTTGAGTTAGCATTTCAAGTGTCAACTAATATTCTTTAAAATGCAAATATGTTACCGTAACCCCTCTGTACAGCACCTTTACAATAAAAAATTGAAATTATATAAAAATTAAAGATCCAAATATCTCACTATCTTATTTTAACCTGACATCATATATAAGATGGTGAGATATTTGAATTTATTTAATTTTACCTGACATCATATCACAATGTAATGAAGATCAAAATATATCCACGTGTAAAAGTAAACATTATGAAAAAAGAGTACAGAAAGAACTACAAAGTACTTATAGATCCAATCTTCAACTGAGAAAAAAGCCACTTACTTCAAAAGAGATACAAAGAAAGAATTTAATTTGACAGACACAATTTTAAATCAGCAAACAAATTACACACATATGATTAAGTAACCTGAATGTCTGATAATCTGAAGAAGGTCAATTTTGAATTCTAACTGTCTTTTTTGTACCAGTTGTAGGGCTTGAATTCAGGGCCTGGGTGATATCCTGGAGATATATATATATATATATATATATATATATATATATATATATATATATATACACATATAATTTTTTTTGCTCAAGGCTAGTGAGGCCAGTGCTCTACCACTTGAGCCACAGCTCTCCACTTCTAGCTTTTTAGTGGTTAATTGTAAATAAGAGTCTTGTAGGCTTTCCTGATTAAGATAGCTTCAAAGCAAGGTGCTCAAATCTCAGGATCCTCAACAGCAAGGATTACAAGTGTGAGCCACAGGCACTTGGATGCTTTTTTACTTTTTAAGGATTCTGTTCTCCCTCTTCCCACAGAAGAAGAAATATCCAAACTAGCACAACCAAAATTCTTGTCTATGTATTTATTTTTGAGGCATATTCTTGCAGCTACCTCTGCCTGGGCTATACTGTCACCAATCACAGCTACATCTATGATGAGTGCTGAAAGACATTCACTGGCCCTATCCATGGAGAGATTACAGTTTCCACTATTTCCAATTTGCACTTGCTTTGCAACTAGATTAGGGGATGAATGTGGAATGTAGTACTTGCCACGTGCTTGCGCTTCCCACTGTGTTTCCCCCACTGTGATGGGACAGCAGTTCTACCGCCCCCCACCCCTAGTCTCATCATGTGACATTAAGATCTAAACATTTGTTCTACAACGCCTTAAGAGTTCGGACTGCAGAAGAGCTTCTGTAGTACACCTATTATGAACCATCCAGAAGAAAAGATACAAATAGACTTTGGCCTATTAAAAGTAAGCAGAGAGAAAATAACTCGTTTTTGTTTTTTGGTTTTTTTTCATTCCTATGTAGTTCCCAATATTGACTAAGAAAAGAAAATGACCAGTGGAGTAATCTCTAGATTTAATCATAAATTGTCTTTATTTCTGTAAAAACTGGTAACTACTTGTTAAATAAATATCCTTCATTTTAGTCTTGCCTTTAAAATTACCTTTTGATTTTTCTGCCCATTTATTAAAAATAAATCAAAATAATGGTAACTTCTTTCAATTAGGAGTAAAACACTGCAGTGTTTAATTCCTGAACCAAAGAAATTTCTATTTAATTTCTTTGAATAAGCATGGCTTAAATTAATAAGAGAATGAAAAATGATGATGCATTTAGAAAACTATTTAATTTTCAAATGAAAAACACTAATCTTGACACATTCTTAGGCAAAGAAGGTCATGGCTTACTAAGTAAGAAGAGCGCAATACTTTCAATTAAAATAACATTTTTGAAAAGTCTCTACCACCTTGATTTGAATAGTACTTCTGTTGCAAGAGAAAGCTGCCAAATGTGTCCAGAATTGATTAATAAGGAGAATAATTGCCTCCTACTAATTTTAATCTTTTATACAGCTTTGCCTCTTAGGGGATAAACATGAGGACTATGTGGCATTATCATCAAATCTGAATTTCACCATTCCCTTGCCAGTAGCCAATGAAGTGCAAATACAAATTAAACTGGATTGAGGATTCTATTACTTGGCTGTTTGAAAATTTATATTACTGCAGAGGATGCAGGAAGAGAGAAGCAGATGGACACTACTGAGCAAAATTTTCTTTCTGGATATTATCCATCTGTTTTCCTTTTTGCATTTCTACTTCAAGCTAGTCTACATGCCCTACTACTTCTTTTTTCTTTTGTTTTTGTTTCTCTACCTTTTTTGCAATTGCATACATTATCTATCTCAAAGTTGGACAGGTTATGCATGCAATATGTATTTGATCATTTCACAGTAAGCAATATAAAAATTACAATTTATATAGAGTGCTTACTAGATTCCAGTCACTTTCCCATGGCTTTTAAATGTCTTACAATTTTTTTCATCCCTGCCAAATGGATGCTATTATCATCTCCATTTTACAGATGAGAAAATTAAAGAATAAAGAGGCTTAAAATAATTTTCCAGTTCACATTACCAGGAAATGGCAGAAAGGGATTCATTACCAATTTTTTAAAAAATGAGCCTGAGGTATCGAGGGGATTTGTGTGTGTGTGTGTGTGTGTGTGTGTGTGTGTGTGATGGGAGGGGGGATGGACTTACCTGTATAAACTTTAAATTTTTTATTTGTAATCAAACAGAAACAAATTTACTTCTCTCAAATTCATCACATTTCAATAAATTGATTAAGTTTTACCAGTGGTGAGTTTTAACAAGTCATTAAAGTTTAGGTTTGGAATGGCTATCAAATATCCTCTTACTTAATACCTCTCAAATGTTAGTAAGCAATAATAATATAAAAAAACTTTCCTCAAACAAAATGAGATGAAAATTTGAGTCAGTAAATTACTCAGATTGAAGTGTCTAAATATAACTGGGTGGGGAGAAGGAACAATGGGAGGACCACCAAGATGGCGAGCTACGCGCTGGACAGCCCTCTCTCCTATGTTCTATGCTTTTCTCTTGCTGCTCCCCAGTGCTCTACTCCTAGTGTCAATGACTGCCAGGCTTTGATAAAAGTACTATTTAACAAGAAGGCAATGATTATATTAACCAGCCTTATTTCACTAAAATCCAGTGCACAGATAACACTCACAATGGAACCATTTCCCTTTACCCACTCCATCCTCTGAAGGCAAGCTGTGTCATCAAAAAATGAAATAAAAAAATAAAATAAATCACCTCCAAAGGAAATGTGAAATCTTGCAAGTCATTTCAAGCTTAGAAGCAGAGAGAGTTGAGGTAGCAGGTGGAAGTGGTTAGTAACCAAGCTTGGGAAGTTGTTGGTGCTACACTTCCCATTACATGATTAAAACATAAATCCTAGGCAAGGAAGTAGATGTGAAAGGGAAGTCTACCCCAAATAGTAAAGGTTTTGTTTTAGTTTTCCTCAAGATAGAGAAAAAAAACAAAACCTTCAACTATATTCTGTGGCTTCCTTTCTACAAGACTCAAAGCACTTTATTAATATAAACATAACTGTATCTAAAGTCTAATGTAAACATAACTGTATCTAAAGTCTAATAGAACAAAGCCAGCCAGTGTGAGTTGCCTAGCCATCAGCCTGCTTGATAGGAAATGTACTCATCACCTTACTCATGGAACTATCACTCCTCCATGTAGTATCTTTACAATAAAAAAATATTAAAAAAAATAAAAATAAGAATGCAATAGATTTTTGTTTTGGCATGAATATTCAAAACTTAAGTAACCAACTACAACATATACATTGTCTTTGCAAACACACACACACACACACACACACACACACACACATACACACACACACTGACTCACCATGGTTTGAAACCTAAAGCATAGATTCTATTCCCTCTTAGCATACCCACTTGAAACCCTGCCCATTGCTTCTGTTAACTCTTTCCTTATAGAGCTAGAGGAGGTCTGAAGCACATGGACAGCATAATACTCCTTATTTATCAATGACATCATGCTGAAAGGTATGGAAGATTTGGTAAGATAAATAAATTTGAGAAGGGAGAAATATGCTCTATGGAAAATTCAGGGGTTTACCTTATCAGTGAAATTTCGAGTGGGCTTGATCGAGCTAGTCTATGTCTTCCAAGAGAAAAGCCAAATTGTTGTTCTTAACCCTAAAAAGGAAATGAGATGGCTTGGGGAAAAGGGAATTTGGTGGACCACTTTGGTTTCTTCCAAGTCTTTGTTATTGGAACTAATTTCTCCAGAGATAGTATATTGGCTTCAGTCCATTATCTTGTTGGGAAAAAAACTCCATAAATTGTCTTTGGTTCTTTCTCTCATAGAAACTTCTGTCCTAGGGTTCCAATGAGTGAATTCAGGTACTACTAGTTAATAAATACACTCATAATACAGCCATAAGTATGGATTTTGTGGAAGAGCTTGACAATTTAAGATTCATTCTTCACCTTATCCTTGCTACCATCCACATTTTAATTCATAGAGCAATGTGTCCAGCCCTGGGGAGATCCTTCATGATAAACTTTCTCTAATGTTTCCCCATACTTTCTTGCTGCCAGTGGAAACACTTACATGACTCAGTCCTAGAAATAGTACCTTAGTAGAAGTTTGACAGACTTAAGGTATTTTGACAGACTTAAGGTATTAAGTGTTACTTTCTGGCTACAGATTTTAGTCTTTTTCCTTTCACTTCATCCTGCTTTGAATTTGAATACAGAAGGAAGACTTGTAATGGCCTCCCTCTGGTGTGATAGAATGGCAGAAAGAACAAGTTTACACTCCTTCCCTTCTGTCCACGTCCCCTCCAGCATCTGTTGTTATTAGAGTTCTTGATTACAGCCATTCTAACTGGGGTGAGGTGGAATCTCAATGTTGTTTTGATTTACATTTCTTCTATGGCCAGAGAAGTTGAGCATTTCTACGCATGTCCATTAGCCATTCTTATTTTCTCTTCAAAGTTTCTCTTTAAGTTTTAAGCCCATTTATTAATGGGGAAGTTGTTTCTTTGAGGATTTGTTTTTGGAGGATTTAATGTTTTTAGTTCTAAGTTTATTTTAGAGATGAGGCCTTTGACTGTTGTATGGTTAGTGAAGATCTCTCAGTCCATGGGCTGAGAGCTTGGTACTGGCACAAGAACAGACCTGAGGACCAATGGAATAGAACTGAAGACCCAGAAATAAACACTCAGACCTATGGCCACTTAGTCCTTGATAAGAGAGCCAAAAACAGAATGGAAGAAAGACAGCCTCTTCAGTAAATGGTGCTGGCAAAATTAGTTAAACACCTGTAGAAAATTAAAGTTAGATCCTTCTGTATTACCCTGCACCACAATCAACTCCAAACGAATCAGATCTCGAAATAAAAGCAGACACCCTGAAAGTATTACAGGAAGGAATAGGAAAACTCTAGGGCTCCTTGGCACAGGCCAAAATTTTCTTAATAAACACCCAGAAACAACAAATCAAAGGTTGGACAAATGGGATTGCATGAAACTGCAGAGCTTCTGCATCCTTGTCCTGTACCTGAGTTAGAGGAAATGGCTTTAACTTTCCTCCATTAAGTATAATGCTAGTTGTAGGTTTGTCATTCACAGCCTTTATTATATTGAGGAATGTTCCATGGATTTCTAGTTTCTCCAGAGCTTTCATTATAAAGGGGTGTTGGATCTTGTCAAATGCTTTTTCTGCATCTTCAACCACTCTGGAAAGCAGTATGGAGGTTCCTCAAAGGACTCCACATAAAGCTTCTCTATGACCCAGCAATCCCACTTCTGGGAATTTATCCAAATGATCACACACAAGGTCATACTAAAGCTACAAACACAACTATGTTTATCACAGCATTATTCACCATAGCTAACATATGGAACCAACCCAGATGCCCCTCAGTAGATGAATGGACCAAGAAAATGTGGTATATATACACAATGGAATTCTATGCCTCCATCAAAATGAATGACACTGACCCATTTGTTAGGAAATGGAAAGATTTGGGAGAAAAAAATCATATTAAGTGAAGTAAGCCAGACCCAAAGAAACATAGGTCCAATGGTTTCCCTTATTTGCAATAATTAGTATATGTCTAGGATAATCCTAGCAGATGAACAGAATAGCTCAGTGGCTATGTACATATGACCATACAAGATGATGCTAAGCAAAATGAACTCCAAGACATGGACACCAAAGGTGTTTCTTTGTTATTGTTGTTTTTAATACACTATGTGAATTTTTTTTTGTTTCTCTTGTATGTTCTTCCCCCTATGGTATATCTTGATTTTGGTACCTTGGTATTGTACATACATTTATTTGAATTAGGGAAGAGAAGGGGAACAACAGAATGATGAAACAAAGGACAAAGGGGAACCAATGCAACATGATATACACAAGACAATATGTTGGAAAAGATCTGTACAACTTGGCAGGGGGCGGTGGGAGGAAGAGGTACAGTAGAAGAAAAATGAGGGAAGGGGTAACAAGTTTGACAAGAAATGTACTCATTATCTTACGTATGTAACTGTAACCCCTCTATACATCACTTTGACAATAAAAAAGAAAAACAGCGGGGAAAATGGCAGAAAATTAAAAAAAAATAAAACTCATGGCATCATATACTCTAAGGACCTCCAGAATTCATAGGAAAAATACAGTATGAGTGCTTGCTTATTAAAAGCACACTAGTTGGATTTTTGTTACTTAAAAGCAAATATAATCCTAATGAACATGTTATTCATCCTGATTACAAACTATGTTTAAGGCTTTGTGTTGAAAAAAGACCTATTTAATTTACCTTTATTTCTGGATGATGTTTTACATTTGCAGTCCATGGACTAATGAAAGTATGAACTATTTTTTTAAAAAAACTGATAAGTAAAGAAGAAAAAGAAAGGAATGGTAAAGAAAAAGTCAGAAAGTACTGAATGAATTCACCCAATATAATTCAGAAACACCAATTCAAACTTATACCTTTTTTCAGTATCTTGGATCTATGCAAGCAAAAAAATGATAGGAATTTTTTTCTGACTTTTCAACATGGACATAGAAATCATCTTATTTAAAGTCTGCCTTAAGCCACGAATTTTGGAATTTGAGCTCACAGTCTTCTTTTCTTAATATGTACATTTATTTATTTTTGGGGGGGGAAGATTGTCTTTCATACAACTCTGTAACAGCTACTGGTCTGTCAGAGCTCTTCTTTGAGTGGTTATTTCACAGTAGATGACCACACGGAGTAATTTAATTAGTGGGTTGGGTACTACATGTCATTGACTACCAAAGTTTGGTCCTTTAATATTCATTGGGATTTTTCTGCCTCAAACTATTTAACCAATCCCAGACTTCTCAAACCCCATGTGCCACTCACTATCAATTTCCCCTTATGTTTACTATTTGTAAACATTTCTGGTCTTGATTTTATACTAATCAGAGTTATGCATGCAAAAGGACAAAGGCTGACATTGGTTGGTTTAAAATAAAAGAATGTGTTGAAAAAAATGCCAATGAGATTGCAATCCAATTTTAGAAGGCTCAGTGCCAGAAGAGTAAAAAGAATCAAACTCTATGAGCTAGCTACTACTCTTCATTAGTCTGAAACAGCTCGCCCTTGCTGAAATAGGTTCAAATGCAAAGGAAACACAACTGAAAAATTTCACAATGCCACTGCTGAACATTAGTGCTTGCTTCTCCTGAAAAATTGTTCATCATTGTTACAGGTGTCTTTGTTTAACACCATGATTCTTCTCTGTGGGTTTCCTTAGAGCATTCTCTCAAGCTCATTCTCAAGAAGTATCTTAAATATGTGCAATTAAGTTTCTAAGGAAAATAGATATTTCTCCCTGTCTAAAGTTCTTAGGTCAAGAAGTCCCTGTATATAGAAAAACAGTTCATATAATAAACAGCTTAAAACATACTAATCAAACTGTAACTATTCAATACAGATTATTCACAATTACTAAGTTCTTCCTGTCACCCAGCTGGTCTTTATGAGTTTTTGTTGTTGGTAGTAGTGGTGGTTTATTTATTTATTTATTTATTTATTTATTTATTTATTATCAATTAACTCCTTTAGTTCTTACATTGCTCCATTCTTTAATTTCTGCAGCAGAAATGATAATTGAAGTTATGGAGCCTCTCTGAGATCACAAATAATAAGAGATAGGAAAATAACTTTAGTTCCATTGGTCACATGTCAAATCTGCCCTCTTACCTATTACACATACTGTTTATAATTGCATAATTAACTTCTCACAGGGTTGAAAGTACATAGTAATTTTGACATAAAATATTGCTTTATTCCTAGGGGAAAACTGATAAGTGCTAAGGAAATGCCATATGAGAGAAAAATGTAAGATTCTGATTGAATTTAAAACCTGAATTATTAGATTAAGACTTTTGCCAAAGGCCTGCAAGTTCTTAGAATTGTAAAACTGGGTCAAAAGGCTCTAGTCATAAAATTACACTTTACTTTAGAAAATATTGTAAACCTTTGGGCAGATCTCAGAAGGGACTTTTTTTTCTGCTTTAAGACAATGACTCAATATCTGACTCTCCAGGTAGATCACAAAGATAATAATGAATGTGATTTTGCCAGAGGTAGTTTTCTCTTTATAGAACAACAAAATAGCAAATAATAGTTTCTGACATTCATAGAAGTTCTAGGTTATAAAGAAATGCTTACTTTCCAGACTTAGGGAATGTCTTAAAGTCTTTGGTTTTTAATGAGTGTTTTTGTATTTCAGTTAATGGATTTATTTATACATATTATGAAATAACTTCTCCACACATTTAGAATGAGAAGGCTGATAAAATAAGAAGTAGTATACTGGGATTATGTGTCATGATAGAGTGGATTCAGTCATCTTCAACATTACTCATGATGAATAATAGGTGCTCTATAATTGTAATTTTTTGCTAATTGAAGCTCAGTTCTATGGCTATTCGCTGGTTATTTTTCATCCACTCTTCCAAAACTTTTTTTTATCCTCCCCAGCCATTTGTATCTTTCATTCTTCTCCAATACTACTGAAAAATTGAAGACTGTATAATTCTCAGCACCTTTGCATTTTACTTTTTCCTTGTCATTTTCTCTTTCTCTCTCTCTCTTTCTCTCTCTCTCACACACACACATATCTTATACATCTTCATCTTTCCTTTCTTTCTTAGTCCATTAACTATTTTGTCGTTCTCTTGTTCATTTGTATTTTTTTTAGGAAGATCAACCAGAAAATCAAAATAAGGAAAAATAGGAGTGGGAAAATAATAAATTTAGACATCAAGAACAAAATTCTAGTCCCTGCAGGAGAAGATCAATATTAAGGCAAGGACAAATGCACTGAAATGCTAGAAGAGTATGAAGCGGAAAAAGGATCATTAAGATATTAAAATGAAGCAACAGTAAATTCTGGTTCATTTTTTATAACCAGTGTATTAAAATCTTTTTCATAGACCAAGTCTGGCCCAAGATCATGGAAATGAAGAAACGAATGAATTTTGGCCCTTTGATTGAGCACCTCAAGTTCCAGATTCATTTGTTATCTGTTCTTATCCAGTAGTTAAGAACAAATAATAATTCTTTAATCAAATCTCCTGAGAGAACTTGTATAAAGTGCTACAGAAAAGTGAACACAGATTTATATTGAACTCCCCCAATAACAGCCCATGAGTTAATATTTCAGTGAAGAATTAGAGGCTGCTTCTAAAGTGGATGTTGAGTTGAAAGCATTTCAGGTTTTTGTCTGTTTATCTCAACTCTTTTGTAACTTGAATTCATTCAACTAGCAGGATGACATACTTGGTTGAACAGTCCAAGAACTGTCACTAGATGAAATTGGTCATTTTGAACCAGAAGCTAAAGTGAATTTGAATGTAGCTTTAAACTTGCAAGTTACATTGCACTCCTAAATTGGTATGCTGAATTGAATCCCCTACTACTTAAAGAAAAGAAAAACTTAGAATAAGAGAACATGGCTGTCATTCTTTTGCTTCTTTTGAAATCTAGTGACCTTAAGCAATCTGAGAAATTATCCTTGAACAGTTTCAATATGTAATACTATCTTACCACATTATCATTATCACAATTTCCACGTTACCACATGGATAATTACCGCATTATCCATGTTTTCCCATTCATTTAATTCGACAAGAACCAGGTGACCAAACTAGCTTCTAAATTGAAATAAGTAAGCAATCCAAAGTAGAACGGATGTTAAAAGACCATAAAAAGGAAACAAGTGGGTTTTTTTCTTGAAACTCAATTAACATTAATAGGAATCTGACTTGAAGATATTGCCTCTTACCCTTGATGTTCTTTACTTGTTTGTATAGTACTTTAAGGTCACAGAACTAAGAAACAGGCTAGGCTATTGGTTACATTCTTTATCAACATGAAATAATCTCATGAAGAGCACCTACTCCAACATCACTGGATTTTGAGTCCATATCTTTATAAAAATTGCTCAGTACTTCTATGCAGTCTTTCATCTACTGTTCTATTGCCTTACATAAACTTACAAACAGTTCTGTCTTCTTGTTCCAGTATCTTGTAAAAGTTACTGACTCCTAAAGCCCTCAGCAGGTGGCCATTCACAAAGATGCTGCTATGATCACCATCAGAATATTATTTCCAGATAAGGGTGACCTCTCATCTTGCTTACAAAGCTACAACTCACTAGGGAACAAAGTGACATTGAATTTCCTTCAATCTTCACTATTTCTGTGTCATGCTGTGTTGCTTAGAAAAAATAAACATGTAGAATGAGCCTCTTACTCTGCATGGACACATTTCAGAGCAGAGCACTGAACCAACATTGCTGGACCCTCTCTTGTTTCTTGGAGTCCTTTCACTTAAAGGCCATCACTTGACAGTGTCATTCTGAGGTCTTTCTCCCTACCCCTCCTTGTCACAACCAACCACAAAGCACCTTCAAACCTTCCTCTTCCTACAAAAATCAATGTGTACAGGCTGTAAGTTCACAGTCACCTCTTTTACATCGAATATGCTACACTGCTGAGTACTGAAGCTTGTTGAAGCGTCAGAGCTGAGTCTTCTGGAGGATTTTAAGAAAAGTTAGTACCAATATGACCATATAAGCTGATGCTAAGCAAAATGAACCCCAAGATAGGGACACAAGAGATTTTATCCTTGCTCTTCTGGTTAATGTACTTATAATGTACTATGTGATTTTTTTTTGTTTCTTTGTATGTTCTTTCCTCATGGTATAACCCCTGTTGTCACTGTATTTGATTCCAGTGTCCTGAACTTTATATATACATTTTTCTAATTTGGGGAGGGGAAGGAAATAACAAAATGCTAAAATAAGGATACAGGTTGACCCAGTTTAACAATGAGATGTACAAGATACTATGTTGAAAATGAACTTTACAACTTTGCGGTGGGGGGGGGGTGGGGAGGAAGGGGATGGTAGGGAAAAAACAAAGAAGGGTTAACAATGCATGATGGGAAATGGACTCATTACCTTGCTCGTGTAACTGTAACCCCTCTGTACAGTATCTTTATTAAAAAATATATTTAAACCCCAATAAATAATTCTAATAACAAAAAAATGAAAGTATCACAATCTTTCTGTAAAGTTCTAAGCATACGTTTTTCTGAACATAAATACATCAACGACTCATACTTCCTGGAACTCTTTTTTTTATTTTTATTTATTTTTTATTGTGACAATCCTGTACAGAGGGGTTACAATTACATGGGCAAGATAATTTCTTATCAAGCATTGTAGCCTCCTCCTTTGTTTCCCCTTCCCATCTCTTCCTATCCTCCCCTTCCCCCCCAACCCAATCCTCCCCGACCCCCCCAAGTTGTAAAGTTCGTTTTCGACATAACGACTTGTACTTCTCATTGTTGCAACAGGTCCACCCATATCCTTATTTAAACGACTTGTTTTTCCCCTTCCCCTCCACAAATTATACTAACATCAAATGCAGTGAAAGCATGGGTTATACTGTGGGGGAGGGACATACAAAGCAACAAAGAGATAATCTTATAAATGCGTTAGAAACAATCGCATGAAAGAAAAAAAAACATTTGAATACATATCTTAGGGTTCATTTTCCTAACATCACCTTATCTGACCTTTTCTGCTTGTCTCAGACATATACTAGATATTGCAAATAAGGGAAACCATTGGACCTATGTTTCTTTGGGCTTGGCTTACTTCACTTAATATAATTTTTTCCAAGCCTTTCCATTTCCTAACAAATGGGGCAATGTCATTCTTTCTGATGGAGGCATAGAATTCCATTGTGTATATATACCACATTTTCTTGATCCATTCATCTACTGAGGGGCATCTGGGTTGGTTCCATATCTTAGCTATAGTAAATAATGCTGCAATAAACATAGTTGTGCTGGTAGCTTTAGTGTGGTCTTGTTTGTAAACATTTGGGTAAATGCCCAAAAGTGGGATTGCTGGATCATAGGGAAGTTCTATGTGGAGTCTTTTGAGGAACCTCCATGCTACTTTCCAAAGTGGTTGAACATCCTGGAACTCTTTTCTAGGGCAGAAACCATACTGACCACCTCTTCAAACCTTTCTCCAAAATAATCATGCAAATCTGTTTATTCATCCAGTGTCAGTCATTATATATCGATACAAAATGTATTAAAAGCTGAAGGCCTTAAAAGATTGGAATCAGATGGTTTCTGTCTTTTGGTTTTGTTGGTCATGGGGCTTGAATTCAAGGTCTGGTTACTGTTACCTGGTTACTGTGCTCTTTCACTCAAGGCTAGCACTCTAACACTTTGAATCATAGTACCACTTCCTGTTTTCTGGTGTTAATTGGAGATAAAAGTCTAACAGACTTTCCTGGTCCAGCTGGCTCTCTCTTGAGAATTATGACTAATACCTACTGCATATTAGCTTTATTTTCAAGTGTATTGAAACTGGAGTTTTGCCTCAATTCATTGAGAGTGGCTCTGTTAAAACTGAAAACACAAAAGATGAAGATTAACTCTTCCATCCTACTTTAGATTCAGTGGTCAGTCCTAAATTTTGATTTGAAAGATGATCTCAGGGAAGGGGAGAGATGACATTGTCTACAGTCTTGATCTACACTCTACTTTAGCACCATCTGCCATCCATCATCTAGCCAGATCTACAACTCTAGGATTAACATACTTCCCAACCAAACGGTGTCAAAAATGAGCATGACTGATTCATAAGATAGGCTTAGTCAGATGCTGAGAAGCTATATTTTAACAGGTTTATTTAAGCATTTATTTCTTGAGATGTATTCTTAACAAGTACCCAAGTCCGTTAACAATAATATAGTCTGCTGGACACATTATCAATGCAATTTTTATCAGTCATTTAAGATTTTTGCACCTCCAGATCCATTCACTTCTAAAAAATGAATAGCTAAAGGAAAATAGACAAGCAAAAATTGATTAAAATTGGTTAATGCAGTCCATATAGATATGTTCTTTATATGCACTCAGGTGTTATTTTTAGATATACTTAAAGAAGCACAGTTATATTTACAAAATCTTTAAGATTTCTTTCCATGACTTCTCTGATCCTCAGTTCTTGTAGCAGAAATTTTCTTAGATCGCATGAATTGGCTTCCTTCTCCTTCCTAAAAGCATTGTTTCATATACATATCTACTGTTCCACTATACTATCCCCATATTCTAGGAGAAATTAAATTTAACAGTAAGGCTGCCAATTGACATACTGATCAGCACATTTCCATTTCCTTGCACAGTGATGGATTTAAGTATAGGGAAGTGGTTTTGCCTGATCCCATCAGAAGTTTAATTTTGAAGAATGAATGTAGGACTGTGTCTTGGAATTCTGGGAGAGAAACAATCCTATATCTGAATGATGTGTGGCTACAAAGCCTGGAAATGATGCAGCTACTTTGTTATCATGAGGAAAGCACTAATATAAAGTTGATGATGCAGAGAAGAGGGAAAAATATCAATAATATGATAATAATACTAACAATGAATTAGGGTATCAAAGCCAAATCAGAAACTTAATGTGGCTCACATTTATATACTCAGGAAAACCCATAAATCCTCTTTTAATGTTTAAGCCCTTTTTTCTTACATTATCTTTATATGCAACCTAAAGAGCACTGTATAATGTGAAGAGCCAATGCATGTTAGTGATGTGAACTTCTGATCTCAGAAATCTGTCCACAGAGACTTTACATTTTAAAACATTGCTGCTGAAAAAATTGTACAAGTTCTCTGTCATTGGAGGAAAGGGATTGAAAAATTAAAGTATCTATTATTATACTTATTTTCCATTTTGAATAGAACTAGAAATCATCTTTTATAGGCTCCTATTAGTATTTTAGAAAGTGCACCTGGTTTTTACTTCACCTTGGCAATTACACATACCACTTGCCTCAATGCTCACATTAACATGTAGATATTTTAGAGTTCCTTAGAGTTTGGCTAGAAAACAACCCATAATATTTAAGGATGAATTTTTTGTATGAAATATCATCCAATTTGTGCAAATGGTTATAAGGAGGTAAACTCTTTAATTTCAAAATATTATTTTTCAGAAGTCACTAGTAATAAACTATTCTTAACAAGGAATGATTTCCAAACAGAAGACAAGTCATTAAAACGTTTACTGTGTCTCTGATTTTGGATTGCCTCAACTCAATTTATTCTAGTTCCATACATTTCACTGCAAATGACATTATTTTATTCTTTCTAAGGCTGTGTAAATTTCCATTGTATATTGGTACCACATATTTTTTGATCCACCCATCTATTGTGGGGCATCTGGGCTGTTTCCATATTTTGGCTATTGTGAATTGTGCGGCAATGAACGTGGATGTGCAATGTCCTTATCATATCCTCTCTTCTCTATGGTGGATTCACATGCACATCTGCAGGAAAACAGGTGGGGAGGGCACAAAATCCGAGGAAAAAGGGTGAAAAGTGCAGCAATGGAGCCCCCTGGCCACACTGGACACTGATGAAAGTGAAACTCATAGTAGAGATGAGAAGGAGGGAAGGAATGGGAGAGAATGAGGGAACAGATGATATCATGAGAAAGGAAATGCACTTATTACCTGACGTATGTAAAGATAACGCCATTGTATACCACCTCCAAAATAACAATAAACTAGAAAAATAAAATAAAATTAAAAGTTTCTTGTTATTTTCAGGAATCCAGATGCTCAAGTTACTTATTTCACAGCCTGAATCATGAGAGTGTTGTTTGCTATGTGACTGAATTGTGTTATGTGATATCTGGTGACAACCATTTATCAATGTTTACTTGTTCCCTATAACATGAGCTAGATATACTAATCGCTATAGCAATAGTTTAATATTTAAAATAATAAATCACTGACAAAGCCGGGTGTCATTGTCTCATGTTTGGAATCCTAGCTACTCAGGAGAGTGAACTCAAAGAACACAATTTAAAACCAACCCAGGAAGATAAGTCTGTGAGCCTCTAGCTCCCATTAGTCAGCACAAGACTAGAGAAGTGGCTTAATCACCAGTCATAAGCAAACAATTCAAGTGAAAGTGCAAGGTACTAAATTAAAGCTATACTGCTCTCATTTCAGCACATACACACAAACTCAAACACACACACACACACACAGCACTGATCAATCAAGAATTCTTTCACTGGATGTTGATGGTTCATGCCTGTTATCCTTGCTACTCTGTAGGCTGAGATCTAAGGATTGGGATACAAACCAGCCTGGGTAGAAAAGTTTGTGAGATTCCTATCTCCAATTAACCAACAAAAAGTCAGAAGTGGAGCTGTGACTCAAGTGGCAGAGTGCTAGCCTTGAATGAAAACACTCAGGGAAAGCACCCAGGCCCTGAATGCAAGTATCAAGAGTGGTACAATCTTTTTCTTTTTTTTTTTTTAATTTTATTTTATTTTATTTGAGAACATACTGTACAGAGGGGTTACAATTACATGGGCAGGATAATGCATACATTTCTTACCAAGCATTGCAGCCTCCTCTTCTTTTTATTGTGAAAATACTGTACAGAGAGGTTACAGTTACATGGGCAAGATCATGAGTACATTTCTTATCAAGCATTGTAGCCTCCTCCTTTGTTTCCCCTTCCCATCCCTTCCCATCCACCCCTCGCCCCCCCACCCAAGCCTCCTCCCTCCCTTCCCCCACCAAAGTTGTAAAGTTCGTTTTCAACATAATGACTTGTATATCTCATTGTTGCAATGGGTCCACCTGTATCCCTATTTAAACAATTTGTTTTTTCCCTTCCCCTCCACAAATTATACCGACATCAAATACAGTGAAAGCAGGGGTTATACCATGGGGGAGGGACATAAAAAGCAACAAAGAAATAATCTTATAAATGTGTTAGAAACAATCGCATGAAAGAAAAAAACATTTGAATGCATATCTTAGGGTTCATTTCCCTAACATCAACTTCTCTGACCTTTTCTGCTTGATTCAGACATATACTAGATATTGCAAATAAGGGAAACCATGGTACCTATGTTTCTTTGGGGGTACAATCTTTTTAAGAAGAAAAAAAAGAATACCTTTACCAACATTCCTCATTATAATTCTTGCAGAGGGATATTGTTATTCTTCATTGTTTTAGAACTAAAGAAAGTTCATAGTCGTTCAAGAATTTGCTCCGGGTTAATTGGTAGTAAGGTGAGGGATTCTTGTCCTTTTCAATTCCTTAGAATCTGATTACAAGTCTACATAATTAGTCACTTCCTGACTCTTCCCATAACAACATAAATATTTTTTGTATCCTTCAATCCCTTTCTAATTTAAAATTTAGCAAAATAGGAATGAGATAATTATTTGAAGAGATAAGTAACAGGCAATCATATGAGTAGAAATAAATCTTGCAATTAAATAAGCTAATTATTTTAATTAAAAATGTATATTTTGAGCAATGATACACTAAGGAGACGTACAGATACATTGGGGTTTAAAATACTGTTTGGAGGGCTTGGAAGGTGGCTCAGTGATAGAGTGCTTGCCTTGCATACATGAGGCCTTAGGTTCGATTCCTCAGCACCACATAAGCAGTAAAAGCTGGAAGTAGCGCTGTGGCTCATGTGATAGAGCACTAGCTTTGGGCTGAAGAGATGAGGGACAGCACCCAGGCCCAGAATTCAGGTCCCACAACTGACAAAACAAAAAACAAAAAAAACCCTGCTGTTTGGAGAAGATGGAATTCTTGAAGCTATTTAAAAATTAGTTTTCCTTTTCCTTTTTTTTGGGGGGGGGGGCAGTAGTCGTGGGGCTTGAACTCTGGGCTTGGGCGCTGTCCGTATGCTCTTCAGCTCAAGGTGAGTGCTCTACTGCTTGAACCACAGTGCCACTTCCCGTTTTCTAGTGATTTATTGGACATCAGAGTCTCAAAGACTTTCCTGCCCAGGCTGGCTTTGAACCATGATCCTCAGATCTCAGCCTCCTGAGTAGCTAGGATTACAAGCATGAGCCACCAGTGCCCAGTAAAAATTAGTTTTCCTTATTGATCATATATGATGTATTTTTAGAAAGCCAAGAAACTGCAGAGATAATGATAAGCTGATCAGATTGTACCTTTTTTTAGCCAGAATTATTCTAACTATTATAGTAAGTGAGGTAAAGATATATTATAAAGCTATTTCTAAATTTTATTGGTTACTGTTCACATATATTTAGTGACTTCCTATTATTCGACCACGATTAAGTTAACTTCTCACCAATTATAATTCATGATGATAAAATATCCCCCAAATGCTATCCAATTGTATAGAACCATCTATGGAATTATAGAGTATCAAACCAACTACATTGTTATCACTTTCTGAAATTGGGCAATTTTTGTCAAAGACAGCAAGTCTTTTTCACCCTAAGAAGGGTGTCTGTCAAGAGTTAACTGGCAAAGTCTCCTCCGAGAATTAGGATATGCAGTGCCAATTTTCTAGAAAGATTGGGGAAAATATCTTATATTCGTCATGAATTTACCATGAATGTGGAGCCCTAGTTTCAGTCTCTAATTAGGTCTCTACTTTGGGTAGATTATTTCATGACATATCAGCCTTCATTTGACTATTTTTTCTGCATATACTATTTCTTCATGATTTGATTTCAGAGGCAGAAGCATAGAAATCTTATTTCATGAAAACAATGCCTGGCATACAAATGCTCTTTCTATAAATAATGGGTCCACGCGGCTGCTGTGCGTGTAAGTTCAGCCTCCTGCCTTTTCTTTGCTGGTTCTTCCCTTGTGCTTGTACTAACACAGCCTTCATGTTGTTCTCTTTTCTCTGCCCACCCTACAGTCACAGTCACAAATGCTGTTTGGCTTCTGGACTGAACTATGTCTGAACAAGACCGTGTGGTCATGAATCAGTGGTCCTAATCCAACAGGAGTTAAAAGATGACAAATAGATCCAAGAGAACACACAGCACACACATTTAAATAGGGAAAAAAAAGCCATATGAGGACATAGTGAGACAGCCATCTGTGAACCAAGACTAATGGCTTCCCAGAAACCAGTCTTGCCAAGCCTTCATTTTCGATTCCCCAAAATCATGAAAAACAAATTTCTGTGCTTAAGATGTCCTGTGTGGTATTTTTTAAATTTTATTTTATTGTAAAGATGCTGTACAGAGAGGTTATAGTTACATGAGTAAGGAAATCAGTACTTTGGTATTTCTCCAAGGCAGCCCTAGCAAGTACTGTTAAAAATTAAGTAACCAAATCACTTTTTATATTTAATGAAGTGGCTTTTCATTGTCTCCATCAAATCTTAAGCCTACTATTCTTGACTTAATAATTAAAATATTGATGTATAATATATGGGAACGAAATGCATGATGCAATTATGATGTGGAAACACAGGATTAGCTAGAATCTAAACACTGACAATTATTATACTATAAACTGAATCTTATTCAGAATAATCACTTTATTCAGAATAATCAACCCCTGTAAGAAACTGTAGTCTCCCTAATTGTATTTCCAAGCACTCATATTTTATTTATTTATTTATTTATTTGTCGGTCTTGGGGCTTGAACTCTGGGCCTGAGCACGTCCCTCAGCTTTTCAGCTCAAGGCGAGCACTCTACCACTTGAGCTACAGCACCACTTCCGGTTTTTTGGTGGTTTATTGGAGATAAAAGTTTCATGGACTTTCCTGCGCGGGCTGCCTTTGAACTGCGATCCTCAGATCTCAGCCTCCTGAGTAGCTAGGATTACAGGCGTGAGCCACGAGCGCCCGGCCATATTATAATTTTTTAAAGAATGGTTGAATTGGTGAATGAATGAATTCATAGTATATTTTACAGCAGGGAATCTCAAAGTGTGACTCTGGGAACTTCTTAGAAAAGGTTCCCTTCCAAATCCCAGTCCAGATTTTTTTAAATCAAAATCTCTAGGATTTAGCAATCAGAATGAATAGCATTCCAGTGCTTGGGTATTGCTGTCAACCCACCCATTTCAGTGAGTGACTGTGAAAAAGCATGCATCGTGAAAGTGCTCCTAATCTTGTAAACTGAATTATTTCCTCCAGGCATTATTTTAGTAACAGCTAATATTAAAATGGAAATTGCTTCATTAATTATCATTTTGATTCTAGATCTTGCAATGTCATAAACAACCACTCCTTAATAGTGTAGTACATAAATATTAATAGCCTATTAATAAATTATAATTTCTTAGTAATCTAATTTTTAAATTGACATTTAAACTATTTAAGGCAGTCTTTCAGAAATTATGCCAGGTCATACATAGGCAATGTACTCTTAGCAGTATTTGTCGATGTTAATAACAGAACTACTTCATTTAAAATTATTTACCTAGAGTTAGTCCAAGCTGCTTGGAAGTGTCACATGAGTGGATCACCTGAGCCTACGCCTTCTTATATAGGCAACAGATTTCCACCTCTATTTTTAAAAAATTGACTTGTAGATATAAGAATAATTTTTAAATATGATATAAATTCCAAATGTTTTCTTGCCTCCTGTAGTTTGATAAATGAGGCTCAACAACTTAAGAACTTGTATAAAGCTTCAAATGAAATAGCAAAAATATTTTTCTTCTAACAAGATTTTCTTCATTTTTATTTTTTTCTGTTTCTAAGTACCACAGACTGGAAGCAATGATTTTTGGTTATCAAACAAATTACACCAGAATGCACCTCAACACATGTCCTTTCAAGAATTCTTAAATATGTAAACAGTTCTTTGCAGTTGGGTTTTACAGTTAACATTTTAGTACATACATATTATTATTATTATTATTAAGTAGTACAAATGGGTTACAATTCTATAAGTCAGGTTATGGATATAATACTGCGTGGTCAATATTGCTCCTTTTTTATCTTCCTCCAGGTTCCCTCTTCCATCCCTACCCTCATGTTAGAGAATAGCAAAGTTTATAGAAGCGTAAACATTGCATTTACTCCAGTGATAACTTATTTGAAATTTTGAGATTTATACTCATAACCTGTGAAACCATTAAAGTTAGCAAAAGACTATTGCTTTTTGAAACACAAACCCAAGAACAGGAAAATGTCATGAGTCCCATTGAGAACACCTAAGTCACTGTGTCTTAGTTGAATAATCATTTGTCTCCCATAACATTTGACCCAGATTGGCCAGTCAGACGTGTGGATAACAAGATTGTGATTATTTGCAGTCTACTAGAACAACTACAAACTAAAATAAATTTTTGGTGGAAAATAATCAGGAAGGTAAATGATATTTCAAAGTATCTACAACAACTTTAGCATAATTCAAGCATTAAAAAATTCTGTAAAGCTAAAATTTCTGCAATTTGCTGCCTTCAACATGAAATGCAAAAATTATATTAGAGCTCAAAACAGAGAAATAGGCCCAACTATTTTCTATTTTTTCCATCCATGTTAACAAGCTACCTAAATTCCACATTTCATGGAAACTTCAGTCAAGAATTCTGGTGTAAGTCTGTCTTGCTCAAGTAGTAGAACACTTGGCTAGAAGAGAGAGAGGGGGAGAGAGAGAGAGAGAGACAGAGAAAGACAGAGACAGAGAGACAGAGAGACAGAGACAGAGACAGAAAGAAAGAGAGGGAAGGAGAGAAAGAGAGAGAGGGCAGGGAAGAAAAGAAAAGGAAAATAAGAACTCTGTGTTTGGAGAAAAGTTTTATATAATACTATGAAGTAATCAGTTAAAAGAAAAATGTAGAACAACACAACACAAAAAATCTGTGTGTGTCTGTGTGTGTGTCTGTGTGTGTGTGTGAGTTGTATATGTTAGAAACATGGTCTTAGGAATAGATTAAATTTATATTTCTGGAAGTAATAAAAGCATTGTGATTAAGATTTAAAATTCTTATTTAATACAAGTGTAGTGTTCTTGTTGATAAAAATTAACATTACACTAGATTTTCTTTACAGATGTTTCAGGAGAAAAATGAGAATCCATTTGATAAAATAAGAGCAGTAGAGTATAAGATAAAATAAGAGAAGAATTCATTTGATAAAATAAGAACAGTAGTTTAAAATGAGTGCATGAAGTTCTATCATACCATTCTTTATTGTTATTTATTTCCCAATTTCATAATAAGTAGAGGCTTAACATTAAAAAAAAAAAGAATAAAAAACCTTGCAACTCTTAATTTGAGAGAAATTTGCCCTAACTTAATCGATAACGAAGCTTCTGAAAAGAGCACAGAGGCCAACTCTCAGGACACACCTCACATCCTCTTCCAGGTTTTCATTCAAACTATTAAAGCAAAAGCTTTAATAGTTATATACAGGGAAACAAGAGCGTCTTGTTTCAGTGTTTCATCTTTCTCCTAGTGGCTGAATAAAATGATTCTCATTCCCATTTCTCCAGTGAACAACTCTGAAAAGGGTTTAAACAAACTCTTCACCAGGTCTCTAACAGAACTGAACCCCAGTATCTCACAATGATTAAAACCATGTTTCATGCAGTCTAGTACCTACTGCTGTTCCTGGGAATGACATAAAAAATAAACTGACTAGACATAAGACCCATCTGAAGGTTTGCTTCTTAGAGAGAGCTTAATAAAGAGACTGCAAGGTAAATTAGATTACAAATTGCAGTAAAATCTTTAAACAGTGAACATACCAAGTCAGTTGGGGTTGTTGGGAATCTGATTCTGAGATAAACATGGGAGGTGGAGAGTTTATTGAATAGGAATATCAGTGAAAGATTTTTTAAAAGTTACACTCTCTGAAAAGACAGCTTGATCTCACTATAGAAATCTCAGCTTGAGAGTGGGGGAGGAATTAGAGGTGGGGAGGGAAGAGATGGTAGGGGAAAAACAAAGGAGGGGGTAACAATGCTCGATAGGAAATGTACTCATTACCTTACTCAGGTAAATGTAACCCCTCTGTACAGTATCTTTACAACAAAAATATATATTTAATTTTAAAAAAGAAATCTGAACTCTGGCAAAAAGAGCTATAAAAAGGATTGAGCCAAGAGTTTATCCAGTAGTAACAGAGATGGTATCCAAGTGAACCCCACAGGGACCTTCTGGAACAGGATTTTCACACAAGGATTGTTTACCGGCAAAGTCCTGCTTGAGAGCAGATCCATAGAGACTGTCTCAGCAAAGCATGAATCAAAAGCTGGGACAGAGACTGAGGGCTTCTGGTGCTGTGGGTTATCAGCTTGATGCACTAATTGCAGGTAATGCACGTTCATCCTTGGATGGAAGAGAACATCTATGACTCCCAAAATAAAGTATCAGGATATATTTCTTAATTCTTGTATCTTCTTGCTTCTCATCTTTGTAACCTCGGTGAAAAGGGCCATAAAGCTGAAGATGATGCAGGTCCCAGCTCCACCCAGACCTGAGCTCCCCCCAGCCCTGGAGCTCCCACATACAGCTGGCCCCTCCCTCTCTCCCCCCACACCCACCTGAGCTCCCATCCACTCACTTCCTACCCCCAGGCCCCTCCTGCTACCTGGATAGTGAAGGCTGCCACGTGCGCCCTCTTGGGGGAAATTTGGCTCCTCTCATAAACCTTGTAATCATCTTTCTCCTGTGCCTGCCTGCCTGCCTCTGCGTGGTCTGCTGGGATGGATGTGAGGGATCCTTCAGTGATCAATGAGAAATACACATTATCGATCACTCAGACGAAGTGCACCAAAAAAAAAATCTGCCAAATATGCAGACGTCATAGTATTCTGCAGTTGTGTTTAGAGATGAGAGGGAAAACATGAACACTGTTGACAAAAATGAGTTTGATGGTCCTACCGCAGCTCCACAACAGAAGCGGGGGGTAGCAATTCCCACAGGAAATGGCCTGCCCTTTCAGAGGAAGTCTGAAGTCTATAAGACACTGAAGTATTGTGGAGTTACTCTACTGCTGCTCCGAATAGTGGAGCATCTGACCCCTCTGTACCTCGCTACATAACATTTGTGCTCCAGGCTGGTGAAAACCAACTATTAAAAACCCACTGTGAAAGACAGTCCTAACTGCTACTACGAAGTCCTAGCAGTTTCGAGCACCAGCATTTTTGCCAACACACCGGAGTTCTCAGTCCAAAATGCTCTTTTCTGGCTTAATCAAACACAAGGACAAATATTTAGAAAGAATGATTATTGTACTTCAAGAATCAGTCCAGAACTAACTGAAGTTACCTTCTCTTGATAGTAACAAAACAAAGTAAATGCACACCAAAAAACCTACACACAAAGCCCACTTCATCACACATTGTGAAAACTGAAAAACAAAACAAACAAATGAAAAATAACCAACAGTCACAAACAAGACTATAAATGCATAACTGTACTAGCTTTTATCTCTGGGGTTTCATCTTTATCATTTTTAATGAACTTTAAATAGCATTTCAAAAACATATATATGTTCTTCGATCAATCTTCGATTGATGTGATGAGTACTTCTAGTCATTCTAGCATCAAGAATTCCTAACGCTATGAAATTTCAAAACAAGAACCAGCTGAAAGACCCTGAGGAAGCAGAGCTGAACCATTAGATTTAAAATGCTTGGGGAAAGCCCATGGGGAAAGATTTAGTTTGCTTACAGCTCTCCACAGTTTTTGAGAGATTGTTTTTTTGTCTTTGAAAATGCTTATAACTAGAGAAGAGGTCCTTTAGGCAATTTCTCTTGGGACTAACAACCACAGATATCCTTGAAGAAAAATGAATTTCTTCCATGGCATGTCACAATTCAGGGAGTAAATTTTTGTTTCTGCACTGCTTTCAGAACAAACATAGAAACTACATCAGTTCTCTTCCCTAATATTTTGTCACATTCAGAAAGATTTTACTCTAGTGCAATTGCTAAATTGCTAATTAATGGGCACATGATTCCATTTGTTATTTAAAATAACATAAGAATTATGTATACAAAAATTATATATCCAAATCATATATTTCACAAGTATATGAAATTATTCAGAGGGATGAAAGTATCATATTAACAGTCCAACTTTCTGTATAGATATTTGAGTTCAAGGATTGTTTACAAATGTTACAATATACTTGTTTCTACCTATATGGGTCATTAAAGCACAACTAAGCATCATTTTATGTTATTCCTGTGACACAAACTAGCCACCAGATATCTACCAAACCAGACAGTGCTGACTAAACCAGACACTGGAGATAAATCTACATTTAGTTCTTACATGTATAAAAATAAGAGTAGCTATTTATGATTACTACTTCACGAATTCTGAGAATAAATTTGTAAAGTCATGTGTGCATGGTGTAACTGTTCCATTTTTGAATATGTTCCATTTAAGAATATGCCCAGAACATTCCAATGATTAGGGATTTACCATATCACATTTCTTCGTGATGAGTAACAACTCTAATTCAGTGATAAGCAACAAATTCTTTCCATGCTTACCTCATGTTATTTCATAATCACAAAATAGATACACAGCTGAGAAAAATTATTGCGGGGCGATAGAAAAAATAGTGGGCTGACAAAAGAAAGGTATGATAGTGTCTGCAGAAAAGGGTAACAAAGAGACATCACTTAGTACAGTTGTATAGAGATGTAATAATCCTTTACCTGTGCATTACTCTCTTTAAAGTCAATAGGTAGTTTGTGAGCATCAGTGACACGTTAAACCTTGGATTTAGTACTGTCAGGGAAACACATCCACATAATGCCTTGTGGTCAACGGGCTTAAAATCAGCTCACAAATCTGTGACCTTAACACTTAAAATCATTAAAACTTAATTGAGTAATGCTAAAGGCACAGTAACAATGTAAGTCTGAACAAACACAATAGGGCTAAAAATATCCCATTATTGGCTAAGAATTGAAAAGATGGGAAAAAATCATTTCCAGCATAGGAAATGAATATATAGGATTAGGTTGATGTTAGGTATTCTGACAAAGATAAATATCAGCCCGGCCGGCGGCTCATGCCTGTAATCCTAGCTATTCAGGAGACTGAGATCTGAGGATCTCATTTCAAAGCCAGCCCGCAGGAAAGTTCGTGAAACTCTTATCTCCAATAAACCACCAGAAAACTGGAAGTGGCACTGTAGCTCAAGTGGTAGAGTGCTAGCCTTGAGCTGAAGAGCTGAGGGACAGCGCCCAGGCCCAGAGTTCAAGCCCCACAACCGACCAAAAAAAAAAAAAGATAATCATCAAATTGCAATGGTGTTCATTGGCATGAGCAGCTGGAGAGAATCTGGGCAAGCATTTTAAGTACAGGAAAGAGAAGAAGTCATCTGCAAAGAAAATATAAGAAGAGATAATAAATCAGGTGTTTTCTGGTTCAGACTAGTAAGAAGCCCTTGTGATGATGAGACATTTAGGATACAGGGCAAAGGAGTCCTTCTATGCCTAAGCAATGTGGCAACATATCTGTCCAAACCACAACTATATAAGGCTTCAATGGTATCAGATCAGATCCAAAAGTATTCCTGTGGATGATCTTAATATCCCACAGTCACTTAAGAACAGGCTGGCTGGCTGCTTTTGGACACTACTCTCCCCACTATGAGATAACGGATGAAAGTTCTCTAGCAATAAATGACTCCAACTCTAACAGTCCATCACTGGGAACGTCTCCTGGCTTGTGTCCCTCATGTCCAGAAGCAATCCAAACGTCATCTCTAGAAACACTTCTAATATTTCTGAATGTCTGAGCTTACCCTGTCTTGGTTGTGATACTCATTCCAACGCTGTCAAACCAATGTGTCTACACTCACTACCTCCAAGAAGAAAACTGAACCTAAGTGCTTCACTTCCATCATCTCAGTTGCCTATGTGATACTTTCATATCAATTTTTCAATGTTCCCCTCCTTGTAACCCACCTAAAATGGTCATCCTTACCCACTTGTCGAGGCTCCTAAGTCTCTAGAGATTCCAGCTCCTCCAAATGTTTGGCAGCCATACTGGCCCTCTAACCATTGACCAGAGAACCAGGTTGACCACTGAATGCTGATACATGGCTTTACTAACTTTCACCTCTACAGAGAAATTTAGCATAATCCCCAAAGCAGATTTAACTTACTTTTTTATGCTTTACAAAAATTTTTGAATACTCTAAGCGCCAGTCACTATGGCAATAACCAAAAGGAAGAACTGAACAAAACATGTAACGTCTCTCTTTGCTCTGCTAATTGACAATCTGTTCTGACACTTTGAAACATGACTTCTTTCATCAATATTTCATATGAGTACAATTCTAACTTCTCCAAAAGTATGAGGCAGTACACTGATATTTCTTTCATGTCCCCTTCTTACTCCAGGTGAAGCATTCTTCATCTGAAATGCTTGGAGCCAGAAGTAACACACTCGGTTATTTTTCAAACTTTGGAATGTCTGTATCTGCATAACAAGATATCTTGGGAATAGAATACATGCCCAGACATGAAATGTGTTTATGCTTCACATACACCTTATATACATAGTCTGAAGGTAAATTTATGTAATATTTTTGTTCATGTGTTTTGAGGAGGTCATATGTAGAATTTTTCATGGGTGGTGCCATGTTGACACTAGGACATTTTAGACTTTGAAGCATTTTGGATTTGGGATATTCAGATTAGAAACATTCTACCCATTCCTATAAGTGATTACATAGCAGATATGGTGATGGTGACGGGGTGGTCTGGAGTTTAACCAAGTGCCCAAGTCATGGATATTATTCAACACCTAAGAACAATGTTATATCCTCATATGAAATAAATAGACTTTCCCCATTAAATGTTTTAATGTTATGATTTCTATTACTATTATTTTAATGACAATACATCTTCTAAGAATAGTAAAAAAAGTAAAGGAAGGAAGAAAAAAGAAAGAAAGGAAGGAAGGGACGGAAGGAAGAAGGGAGGAAGGAAGGAAGGAAAGAAAGAAGGAAGAAAACAAAACAAACCTAACCCTGAAGGTTTTATTCCTTTACTTCTAAGGATATTTCCCTCTGAAGATACTATATAAATTCAATAAACATCATGAATCTTTAGCTAAATCAATTATTATTAATTTATTTCAAAACTGCCTATCTTAATTTTTCCATAATATATACTCACATTTAACAATAGGACACACTACAAAAATTAGACTTTTAGACAATTTCATTGTTGAAAGAATGTCATAGTTAAACCACCTAGATAGCATAGCCACCTGCTATGATCCCAAACTATTACATACACATACATACATACATATACGTATATACGTATGGGTATATACATATATAAATGTGTGGAGAGAGAGAGAGAGAGAAAGAGAGAGAGAAATGGGAAGATAAGAGAAAATCAAACACAAGAGAAAAGGGTGCAATTGAACACAATAAAGTGTGTTCAATAGGTGTTAAGTCTTGAATCATCATGACATGGAATTCTGCCTTATATATTTTTATTTTATTGTATTTTTGTGCCATATTGGGGCTTGCAATCAGGGTATCATGGTCTCATTTGTTGTTCAAGGCTGGTGCTCTACTACTTGAGCTACAGTTCCACTTCTGGCCTTATGCTGGTTAATTGGACATAAGGGTCTTTTCTACTGAGGCTGGTTTCAAACTGAGATTTTTCAGATCTCAGCCCCCTGAATAGCTAGGATTTCAAGTATTAGAACTCTGCACTTGGCCCTACTTGGCATTATTTGTTTAGTAACTAGAAGTAAAGTCTATAATAACAATAAAATCGAACTGTTATAAACCTATAAACCAGTAAGTCATTTGTTCTCACTATCAAATATCATTTCTATGGTACTTGGCTATATGTACTATGCTTTCACACAGTTGGCAGCTTGGTAGGGAATTTTCAGCTCCATTATAATCATAGGAGACCATTTCTGATGTATCCTATGTCTGCAGTGCATGAGCATATTCCCATATGAGAAATGATTTTTGGAAGTGTTAGTGGATTTTTATTTGCTGATACAATTTCATAATATACATTTCTTTTAATTGTGGAAATTAGGAGGTGACCATCAGTAATCTCTTTATACATTCTTCCTCTTTGTCACTTGAAGCCATCAATTTGTACTTACTTCTCCAGTAGGTTTGAATTTTTAGGCAAGCTTCCCTCTTTTAGTGCATAAAACTTCCCTCTTTTAGTGCATATACTCTAACTTTGAAAATAAAATGACTTTTATTTATCCTATGGTACCTCCATCAATTTTCTCCAACTTAGGTTGTTACTTTCAGCTACTGAGTCTAAAATGTTCCACAGGGATGATAGCAGCTTCTGCTTATGACCTTTTCTCCTACACAGGTGGGAGCCAAATCCGTTATGCCAAAAAATGTAGAGACAGGGATTTTAGGACATTATTTTTCTGGGACAACATGGCCAATATCACTTTGTATTTTTTTGGCCAACTAAAAAATGTATATGGTACAATATATTTTTGCTATTTCATTTTAGTATATCACATGATTATGGCCCAAATCCTTACCTCACATAATGACAATTAGGACTTACTTTTACAATCTGTCTGTCTCATGTTTGTGAATTGGAAGAATTAATCTTATGAAAATGGCCATACTAATGAAATCAGTCCAAAGATCCAATGCAATACACTTCATGATCTCAATGTTATTCTTCACAGAAATAGAAAATCAATCCTAAAAGTTATATTAAAGTACAAAAGACTTTGAATAGTAAAAGTAATTCTGGAGCAAAAAATACAGCAACACTACAACTTAAGACTTCTCCAGTGTAGGGACTGCAGAAGACAGAAAAGTAGAACTTTCACAAATTCATTTGAAGAAAGAAGAATTAAATTGATTTCCATAACTGACAAAAATTACAAATCAAAGCACTACAATTCAATCTCACCCACAAATACTGAAAAAGAATTTACTAAAATACTAATTAAAAATATAATCCACACATAAAAAAGGAATACAGAATGAGGGTGTGACGTTTAGTTCAAGTTTCACTATAGGAAAATCTATACATTACTTACAGATCACATGCTAAGGATGTAAGTTACAAACTCATGTCCATCTCCGAGGAAAAAAATATTTTATACATTCAACTCAATGGCTTATCAACATGAATAAGTAAAAACAACTTGTTAATATTTGCTTATAATAAAATACATCCATCTAAGTCAAATAGCCAACACTTTAGCCAGGCATGGTAGTTGATGCCTGAAATCCTATCTGCATAGGAGGAGGTAGAGATTGAGAGGATGACAAACTGAGGCCAATTGGGCAAACAGTTAGCAAGGCCTCATCTCAAGGAATAATTATTCATTGAGTACCAGCGATTCAAACCTTAATACCGAATTTCATACCTGCTATCTCAACTACATGGGAAGCATAAAACAGAAGAATAAGGCCCAGGCTAACCCAGGTAAAAGAAGCAAGACCGTACTTCAAAACCTTTGAACAATTAGCAGTTTAACAAAACAAATACCAGAAAGTTGAACCATTACTTGTCTGAGCAGGGGAATGATGGGTATTAAGGAGAGGGGGGACAGATGTGCAGAAAGAAAAATGGTGGGCAAAAGCTCATAATATCCAATGTGAAACGTGAAAATGGAACTTGGGAATTGAGGGTGTGTGTGAGGTTGGGATGAATGGGAGGAGAAGAGAGTGATGGAAGAGGAATCTGATCAGGATGCTTTATACACATAAATCAACACATTGAGTTGAATTCCCTTTTTACTATTTGAAGATTATTTTTAAAAGTCAAATTAGGGGGAAAATAGCAAAAAGGACTAAAAGTATGGTTCAAACAATATAGTGCCTACCTAAAAACACAAAGCCCTGAGTTCAAACTCCAGTATTAAAAACAGATAAATAAATAAATTCCATTAGCAGGAATAAAACCCATTAAAATGCCCATTTAATCCAGTGCTATTTAACATTTTTATTGGAGAAGTCAGCCAGAGAGACTAAACCAAAAGAAGCAATTAAAGAACAGTGTTTGGAAAGAGAGAGATAAGTATTTTCTCTACAAATGAAATAATTTCATATCTGGAAATTTCAATAAGTTAATAAACTACCACAAATATCAGATAATTTGATGAAGTTGCAGTTATAAAATTAATATAAAATAATACTTTGCCAATATGCAAACTAAAACACAATCTTTGGTAGTAAATATGCACATACTGATTAAAAATTATATATAGTCATAAACATAAACCTTGCACATAGCAGGAAGTTACTAGGAAATATACAAATCTACACATTGAAATTACTAAAGATATAAAAGTAAACTTGAACAAGAAGAGTGAATGCCATAAAGAAATCATTACTCAGTTAATTTATAAACATAATGTAAACTTAGAAATGTCATTAAGGATTTTTTGAGATACATAAGACTATTATTATAATATTCATTTGAGTATTAGTGAGAATAGATAGAAAAATCCTAGGGAAAAAGATTAATTTAATATATTGGATAATATATTGGATCCAATATAGCAAAGACTATAATTGCAATGTTAATGCTCAAATAAGCAGACAGGTCAGAGGTACAAAATTAAAATATATATGTATTTATTTGCTTATGAAAATTTAGTGTACAATGAATTCCAGTCAAGGAAATTGAACTTTTAAAGAAGTGTTATTGGGATAATCTTATAGAGGATAAATGTAACAGTTTCATTCCATATGCAAGACAAATTCCAAGTGGATCAGCATTTTAGAGGAGCAATCTATGGAAAATGGAAACGGGTTGCATATGACTTCAATAAAGAAATTTATAGATGAAACTAAAGTCTGGGTGCCAGTGGCTGATACCTGTAATTCTAGCTAACCAAGAGGTTGCCTTCCCTCACAGGAGGTCATAAATCTTAGCTCCAATTAACTACCAAAAGAAGGAAGTGAAGGTGTGACCCAAGTGGTAGAGAGAAAACAAAAAACAAAACAAAACTTCAGTAATGGTGCCTTGGCCCTAAGTTCAAACCTTAGCACAAGCAAGAAGGAAAGAAGGAAAGAAACAAAGAAGGAAAGAAAGAAAGGAAAAAAGGAAGAAGAAAAGAAGGAAAGAGAAAGAAAGTAAGTAAGCAAGCTAGCAACTGACCATGGCTAAATTGCCATGTAACTTGGAGTAAGAAAACTTTCCATGAGATGTACAAGACACTATGCTGAAAAATTAACTTTAAAATTTAGGCTAGAGCGGGCGGGGAGGGGGGGGAGGGGGGATGTTAAAAATTTAGGCTAGAGCGGGCGGGGGGGGGGGGGGGGGGGGGGGGGGGGGGGGGGGACGCCGTCGGGAGTGTAGTTGTGAACGTTGGAGGGAAGGGATGGCAGGGGAAAAAACAAAGGAAGAGGTAACAATGCTTGATAGGAAATGTAGTCATTACCTTGCTCATGTAACTATAACCCTTCTGCACAGTATTTTTACAATAAAAAAGTATTTTAAAAAAACCCACTCCTCTGAACTTGCCCACAGGTTAAAAAAAAAAAAGAATACTTTCCTGCTGTGATCAGACTGTGAAACCTAAAAGAAAATTTCTTGAAAGATTTTTACCACATTAAACAGCAAAATACCAAATAGCCAAATAGGAAACATATTTCCAATTTCCCTCACAAAACAGTATCATAGATATAGCATATAGAAAAATGTAAACTGAAGTTACACTGAGATAATTTTCATGTATAAAATTAGCAAAACATCCAAATTCATTCACAGACTTCTAAGGAAACTAGAGAGAAACAGGTTCTCACATGGTGCAGTGGAAAAGGAACAGAACAGAACAGAGCCTGCCATGCATTTATCATTTGACCAAACAATTAGATTTCTAGACCCAATACTAAATCTATAAGAATGCTCAAATGAATCTCACAAGAAGATATTGCTACACCATGACAAGGCAGCACTTGTCATGTAAAAATAACTCTCCCAGTCATCTCCACAAGGATAGTATTTATGGCCATTTTCTGAGGTCTCAAGTGTCTGGGCGTCAGAGATTTTTTTTATTGTGAAAATACTGTACAGAGGGGGTTACAATTATATGGGCAAGATAATGAGCACATTTCTTATCAAGCACTGTAGGCTCCTCCTTTGTTTCCCCTTCCCGTCCCTTCCCATCCTCCCCTTGCCCCCCCAATCCTCCCCGCCCCCGCCCCCGCCCCGCCCCCCCTCCCCCGCACCAAAAACCAAATCGTTTAAATAGGGATACAGGTGGATCCATTGCAATAATAAGATGTACAAGTCGTTAGGTCGAAAACGAACTTTACAACTTTGGGTGTCAGAGATTTTTGAGGACCACTTGTTGGATCTACATTGTCTTTGCCTATGGTAGGTTATTGAGCTCTAATAAAGATAAAAGACTTGACTGTGGATCTGAGCAAAACATCAAATGCTGTGTTATAGTGAGTCTATTAGGTCAGGAAATTGGGCGGATCCAATAGCAATCCATCCCATAATAAAAATAGTACTTTCATTAATCCCCAAGCATGATTTTAGCACATTAAAAAGACATGTGATCAGGTATTCCAAAATTCCTTATCACATGGCATGCTTGTTCAGGGCCGTTCAATCAGGGCACACTGTTGGTTGTGGAAGGAGGAAGGTAGATATAAACAACTAAGGGATTTACCAGTGGGTTGAGTTGCTTTCCGATTGTATTTACAGGTCACACTATAGGAATGGGTGGTATAGAATAATGAAGGAGGGATATATATCATGGGCATTGTTAAAACTATGATAAATACAAATTTATCACATAATTCTCTCTCAAATACAAACAAATTTATCACATAATTCTCTCTCATTTTTACATGTCAGCTATCTTTTCTATAATTTTTGAAAAGTATTGGAATGCAAAATAAAGAGAAATGAGATGGGAAACAAGGACTTTCTCGTGTAAACCCAGAGCATTCAATTTTCAACACTAAATATAATTTCTTGGACTTTCATTCTATATTTTGTCATCATCAAGTCTTTTATCCCACTGAGCACTTCACAGTGATGAATAGCAGTAGTCTGGAATGTTGTGGCATTCAAAGAATTTTTTTCTATGTGACTGGTCATTTTGTGCCTATCATATTGGCCAGATGCCCACTGCTGAACGGGCTATAAAATGAATAATGTCTTTATGTTCAAAATTAAAAGCTCACAATATATTTATTGTCTGTGACAAAAAATGTTCCATTTGCATCTAATTTCTTTTACATCTTAGTCGAGCAAATCTCTTAATTATACAGTAACACAAGTGAAATCATAGCATATTACAGCTCAAAGAAAACTGAAAGGTCACTTGCTCTAACTCTTGTATTTTATTTGTGAGGAAACAGGCTCTTTTGAAGTTCTGAGGTATTATTGACTAAGCTAAACTAAAACCCCAAACTTGGCCTCACAATCTGATGCTTTTCCCACTACCAAGCTAAATACATCAGAGAGAGCCTTCCTCACAAACAAAACCAGTTCCCAAATGCAAACCCCTTGATGAATACTGTAGAAAACTTTGACCCTTCAAACTCCTTTCTAATAGCTCCATTTCTACTGCTGTTTTAAAAGATACTATAGTCCCCTTCCCCCAAAAGATTATTTTTCTTATTCATTTTGATTCTGGAGGATGTATCATAATTCTTGGTATACAAGGGATTATTAATTTAGGAGAGAATCACAAAGGCTCAATGGCTATGTTGATCATAGGAAATGATGTTTATCAAAATAAAAAAAGGAAAAAAGAACTTTTTTACTTAACTCTGTTTCTGTTTTTTGTCTTCTCCTTTGTCAGTTGTTGATTTCTGTGCCTTTTGTCTTGTATGCAAGTTTATCTGCTTGGGGAAGATAAGCAGAGCACAGAAATGGTGGGGCAAAGGGTAAACAAATGCAGCAGTGATACTCACTAGACACTATGTTGAAAATGAATTAAACAACTCGTAGGGGAGGGAGGTCAGGAGGGGAAAGACCTGGGAGAAAATGAGGGAAGAGGTGACACTGTTCAAAAAGAAATGTACTTGTTACCTGACTTACGTAACTGCAACCGCTCTGTGTATCACCTTTACAATAAAAATAAATAAATACCATAAAATAGGCTATTAATGAATGCTCACTAGACAATAAAAATATGACAGATCTACATGTCGTAAGTTACATCTGAAAGCCCAATGATTGCCATTTCTCATCAACAAGATGACAGAGTCAATGTGATTGTAATTCAGAGATGTAATTAAGTTCGGAGCCTATTGTTGGCAGGTTTTAGTTGTTTGCTTTGTGAAAACTAATCTGCCCACTTCCAATAATCCAGATTGGTGTATGACATATTTTGAGCAGCTGTTGGTTTATGCTCATTTATGATTTATGAAGTTCATTGCCCAATATACAAGTTTATTTAACAATTCATGTGATGAAGACAAAAATGAAATAATGGTAACAACACATAGTTTTATAATTCATAATTGGAATATATGATAAAATTATATAACTGATTCTCCCAAATAATTAAAAACCTTTTTCAATTGAAAGCCATTTTAAATACCAAAGAATTTTTTAATTTCAGTCTTATTTAGTTGTCATGCCTCAATCTATACAACTCTTTTTAAAGATAATAATTAATTATTGAAAAGAAACACATTTTATTTGTAAGGAGAATAAATTTTTACCAATATATACAGTCTAACAACCTAGAAAAGTTGTTTGAGTAGGAACATGTTCAATTGAATCCATTAAATAGATCATATTGCACTGGTCAAATAAGTTACAGTAAATTAAGTAGCTGATTCTTTTTATGAGGGCTTTGTAGTGCACCCTTGTGGTAAAATAATAAACTGCAAATGTAACATCAAGACAAATATTTATGAGCATAAAGCCAGTTCTACAAGAAGCAAGTAATATCCATCTGTTATCTTCTGGAAGTATCAACTATTACCCAGTCTGACTGGAGAAAAAAAATAGTGTTTTTTAATTTTAAAAATGATGCAACACAAATAAATAAGAGGGCTTTAAGACAAAAGTGATCTCAAAATAAGTTTTGAAAAAACACTGAAAGGTATGTTGAATACTAACATATTAAAGGCACACCCCTGAACTTATTCTCACCAAATTGCCTGTTCAAACTGCCATGCTCCATTAAATGGGAAAATGGTATTTGGACAATGTTTTCTGTTCTCTCCCAATGTGTAGTCTCTGTTCATAACTCTGATTTGTTTGTGTTATTTTAACTAAAATTAATAAAGGAATATTCTAACATCTATTTAGATTTTTCTCATACCAACTGATACACTCAGGTAGAAGCATGGCTGTTTATTTGTAAAAAGGACTATTTCATTGACCTTTGAAAAAACACTCATAAGAAAGTTTACAATACTGCAAAATATATTTTCATAAAGCAGAGAAAAACATAAAAATAAGACAGAGAAAAACATACTTTTTAGTGGTAAATGACATTAAGTTAGGATTTGGTGTGCATGCATGTGTTCATGTGCGTGTGGGTGTACGTGTGTGTGCGTGCACACATGCGTGCACTGGTATCAGGGCTTGAACTCAGGAACTCCCACTCTTCCTCAGTCTTTCTTGCCCACGTGCTCTACCACATGAGCCATGCTTCCAGACCAGTTTTTTGCTGATTATTTTGGAGACTGAGTCTCATAGACTTTTCTGCCATGGCTGGCTTCAAACAACCATACTCAAGTTCTCAGCCTCCTAAGTAGCTAGGATTATAGGTGTGAACCACTGGTTCTTGGCCAAGTCTTTTTTTTTTTTTAGGTCGGTCATGGGGCTTGAACTCTGGGCCTGGATGCTGTCTCTAAGCTCTTCAGCTTAAGGCTAGCACTCTACCACTTGAGCCACAGTACCACTTCCGGTTTTCTGGTGGTTTATTGGAGGTAAAAGCCTCATAGACTTTCCTGCCTGGGCTGGCTTTGAACCACGATCCTCAGATCTCAGCCTCCTGAGTAGCTAGGATTACAGGCTTGAGCCACCAGTGTCCGACTAGGTCTTATTTTTAAAAGCAAGGTAATATCCGTGTGACAGGAAGATGATAAGAAATTAGACACAGAAGATAAATCAAGTGACTCTATGCCTACTTTCTAAACCAAGGGTCAGTTTTTAACTAGTAGTTGTCAAATTCCTTATAACCAAAAGCATTAATTTAAAAAGTCCACCTTAACCACTGGTAATTATATGTCAAAACAAATATTCATCCAATTTTATGACATTGAGTACAAAGAAATTATAAACAGAAAGAAAAGTTTAATCAATATATGACTATGGAAATTACAAAAAGTAGTAATTATATCATATAGGTAGACAATGTAAAGACTCTAATATTTCTTTTAGTTTTTCTCATAACTAATAAATTACATTTAGGAACCTAGTCCCTATACAGGTATAGAAGTAATACCAAATACCCATTGTTGACTATTATGCTACTGCAAAATCAAACATTATGCTCAATAAATACTTTATGACAAGGGGATATATAGCAAAAGTCTATGTTCAAAAAAAACCCTCCAAAAATTAAAAACAAAGAAAACGACTATTTTTTTTCCAAAGGAATGTTTCTTGTATACAATGCTTATTCAAAACGCTAATGCAGAAGCTTTTTCACAAAGCCAAGGCATTGTACTCAATAAACTGACATGTCGAATTGAAATCCTTTTGTACAACTACTTAATCATAAAAATGAAAAGAAGTAACGGAAAAACAAACAGCTTTCTTGTAGGGAGGTGTTGTTGCTCTGCTCAGTAGTAGAATGTGTGTTGCATGTGTGAGGCCTTGGGTTCTATTCTCATCACCAAAAACAGAAGAAAAAAAAAGAAAGAAATTTTGAAAAGTATTTCCATGCATATAATTTCTTTGAACCATATTTCAAAGTGTAGTTTTATTCTAATAATTAAAATGTTATTGTTTTCTGTGAGACTATTGGGAACCACCACATTAAATGCAGATTTTGCCATTTATTTTTAGCATTTATTCTTTTTTTAATGTAAATGCCTTTGTGTCTTACCAGTTAAATAATTTCTTTTTTTTATCGTGAAAATACAGTACAGAGGGGTTACAATTACATGGGCAAGGTAATGAGTACATTTCCTATCAAGCATTGTAGCCTCCTCCTTTGTTTACCCTTCCCAACCCCGTGCCCCTCCTGCCAAAGTTGTAAAGTTCGTTTTTCAACATAACGTCTTGTACATCTCATTGTTGCAATGGGTTCACCTGTATCCCTATTTAAACATTTTTTTCCCTTCCCCTCCACTAATTATATCAACATCACATACAGTGAAAACAGGGGTTATACTGTGGGGGAGGAACATACAAAGCAACAAAGAAATCATCTTATAAACATGCTAGAAACAATCGCAGGAAAGAAAAAACATTTGCGTCCTTATCTTGGATTCATTTCACCTAACATCAATTTATCTGACCGTTTCTGCTTGTCTCACATTGAGATAACACCTCACCCCAGTTAGAATGGCTATAATCAAGAACTCTAATAACAACAGATGCTGGAGGGGATGTGGACAGAGGGAACCTTACTTCATTGTTGGTGGGAATGTAAACTTGTTCAACCACTTTGGAAAGCAGTATGGAGGTTACTCAAAAGACTCCACATAGAGCTCCCCTATGACCCAGCAATCCCACTTTTGGGCATTTACCCAAATGATCACAAACAAGGCCACACTAAAGCTACCAGCACGACTATGTTTATTGCAGCATTATTTACCACAGCTAAGATATGGAACCAACCCAGATGCCCCTCAGTAGATGAATGGATCAAGAAAATGTGGTATATATACACAATGGAATTCTATGCCTCCATCAGAAAGAATGAAATTGACCCATTTGTTAGGAAATGGAAAGACTTGGAAAAAAATATATTAAGTGAAGTAAGCCAGGCCCAAAGAAACATAGGTCCCAGTTAAATAATTTCTGCTTGGTGATTTGTAATAGAACTAGGAATTTTGCCCATCAGCAGTCAAGACAAATAGCCTTTGCCTCATTAGAGAATCTGGTGTTATGAGAGAAAAAGCCAAGGCAAGAGGACCTGGAACATGAGACAGCCCTTGAGTATTGGAAAGGATTTTTCCAAGTTGCCAGCTGGCCTGGTGAGGAGTAGAAGGGCCTGTCCTGGAACACAGTTGAATGATTATGCCAACCTTGAATTGGGTAAAATCTGGCACTAAATGGAAGTCCTGTAGAAAGGCCAGATGACTTCGTAGAAGTGATGGAAAATTAGAGAGCAGGTGGAGAAACTCTACAGAAAATTTGAGTTGTTAAAAACGAACATAACTAGTGCAGGGGAAAAATGATCTTAAGAAAGGCATGTATCACATCATGCTTATTTAGGATTTATTTCATTTCTAAAATGTTCCAAGTATGAAGGGTTAGTCTCCTTAATTTGAGCTCAATCTCTTCCTTCCAATTCCAGAGCATAATAATGGAAATAAAACCTATGTTATCTATAGGGTATATTGAGAGCTATTGAGTTAAAACTAGAAGGATTATAGTTTAAAATGTCCTCTGCTTAAGGAAGAAGAGGTGGTAATTATTGAATCTGAAGTAACTAAAAAAATAAGGACAGGCTATCTGAATGCCTATCATTGTAAAAAATGTCTTGCTATGTTTGAAGAATTCTATGTTCAATGTGGCTGGAGTAGGAAGGGAATGAAACAAACAGCAGAATTGGAAGATTTTGGGGTTGGAGCTAATATCATATTAAGATAGAGCCTTCTAATCATGGTAATCATTTACTAGATTTTCTCTCTAAGGCTAAATTATATGGAACATAATGAAATTCTATGGAAAACAATGAAATTTTCTAAACAGTGTTCTTTTTGACCAACTATGTATCACAATAGAATCACTCTGATTGAAACAAAGAGAATTCACTACAAAGGAGTATAGCTGGGAGGAAAAATAAATACTTAAAATGTCCAAGTAAGCCAGGCACCGGTGGCTCACACTCGTAATCCTAGCTATTCAGGAGGCTGAAATCTGAGGATTACTGTTCAAATCTAGATAGACCAAGAAAGTGAGACTCTTATTGCCAATAAACTACATAGAAAAAATGCCAGAAGTGGTGCTCCAATGTAGAGTACTAGCTTTGCACAAAAAAGAAGCTCAGAGACAGTGTCCAAAGCCCAGAGTTCAAGCCCCAGGACCAGGGAAAAAATGTCAATGTAAAGCAAAATGATGAGATTCGTTTCAACTGGTAATAAGGAAAGTGCTGGTACACTTTAACTTTTTCCTTAAAATAACTAAAAATATCATGTAAAACATATGAAACAAATCTTGAATGCATTAGATAAATAGAAATACTTGACAGAAGCCATGCACCAATGGCTCACACCTGTAACCCGACTTACTCAGGAGTCTGACATTTGAGGATCATGGTTCAAAGCCAACCCAGACAGGAAAGTCCATGAAATTCTCATTTCCAATACATTACCAAAAAAGCTAGAAGTGGAGCTGTGGCTCCAGTGGTAGAGCACTAGCCTTGAGAATATGAAGCTCAGGAACAGCACCCAGGCCCTGAGTTCAAGTCCCCGGACAGAAAGAGGAAAGAAATAAAGGAAGGAAGGTAGGGAGGGAGAAAGGGAGGGAGGGAGGGAGGGAGGGAGGGAGGGAGGGAGGGAGAAAGGGAGAAAGAGAGAAAGAGAAAGAAAGAAAGAAAGAAAGAAAGAAAGAAAGAAAGAAAGAAAGAAAGAAAGAAAGAAAGAAAGAAAGGAGAGAAAGGGAGAGAGAAAGGAAGAGAGAAAGAAAGAAAGAAAGAGGGAGGGAGGGAGGGAGGGAGGGAAGGAGGGAGGGAGAGAGAGAGAGAGAGAGAAGGAAGGAAGGAAGGAAGGAAGGAAGGAAGGAAAAGAGAGAAGAGAAGAGAGGAGAGGAGAAATAGCTGACCAACAGGACATGAAGGATATAAATCCTACTACTGCGTAAACTTGCTGCCTTGAAAAGTTTCCAAGAGTCTGTATAGAAAAACAAAACAAAACAAAAGCAACAGGTAGACTTCCTGGATGAAGTAAACAATAGAAAATGCAGAAAAGCCAAGGTGGCCCGAGTTACAGAAATGATTACAAATGAAAGAAAAAAGCTCCAAAGAGGAAAAATCCTCAAAGAATGATGTTTTATCTCTATTTTATGTGAGCAAGGTCAAAGAAAGAATTATTTGATGATCCAATATGTAATAATCACCTAGGACCAAAAATAGAACTGATTCTTGTTTGCCAGACTAGCAAACCTCAAAACTTGTGACACATTACAGAACCTCAAGAAGCAGGAGGAGTTTTAGTTTGAGACCAGTCTAGGCTATATAGCAGGAGTCTGTCTTAATGAACAACACACCCTAAAGTATTCTACAAAATACAAAAAGGAAAAAAGAAAGAAGCAATAGGACCGAACCAAGTTTCTGAAGCTAGTATCACTACACTGATACTAAAACCCAATAAAAACAGAAGAAAAGGAGAGAGAGAGAGTATATTACACCCATTTTTGATTGTCACGATGATATCTCAGTTTCTAGGGATTTATTTTAATAATATTCAGTATAACCAAGCCTGAGTAGCCTGTGGTTCAAAAGTTGTAGGGATGTTTAATTTCCATCTACTTCTATCTATCTATCTATCTATCTATCTATCTATCTATCTATCTATCTATATATTAGAAATATGCTCCACTCCATTAATGTGCCAGGATTTTGATGTTTATGAAGAAAGAATACAAGCATGGGTCGATTGTGCCTAGAAACTACCCATCAGACAAATTCATCATGCTTCATTTACATATCTTTGCTTTCCTTTGAGCCTCCCATATGTTTATAACACCTGACTACAGACTATTTGGAAGAAGATCATTGTTCTGATAATGAAAACTTCAGTTCCCCAAGCTGTAAGACTAGAAAACTTGAGAGATACTATTCACAATACAGAGAATTAAATTAGTTTATGTGCAAATAAAATATGTAATTGTAATAAAATACTATTTTTAAGTCTGATTAATATTGATTTTAGGGAAACAATATAATAGCACAGATATTATTAGCATAAATTTATGAATTTATAAAATTGAGAATTAACTTATTCATTGATATATAGTATATATCCATAATTCCATTTTCAACATTCTATCAAAATAAATTCTGACCTTTTGAGAATTTCACTAAAGTTAAAGAACATCTTACAGGGCTGGGAAGGTGGCTCAAGTGGTAGAGCGCTAGTCTTGAGCTGAAGAGCTGAGGGACAGCGCCTAGGCCCAGACTTCAGGCCCCACGACTGGAACCAAAAGAAAAAAAAAAAAAAAAGAACATCTTACATAACTTTCTCTCCTTAATGAATAACAATATGCTATTTTTCAGGTATTAATAAACGTTTGTAGAATTAATAAATTAATGAAGTCACAGTTAAATAAATCCAAAGTAAAATGAGTAATTTCTTCTTATTTTACTAAAACAATTTCAATTATAACTTCCATATACTAACTTTTCATCTTCCTGAGTGATACATGACTATAAAAATTTATATTGTGGAGGCAACAATGCTTGATAAGAAATGTACTCATTATCTTGCCCATGTAATTGTAACCCCTCTGTAGGGTATTTTCACAATAAAAATAAATAATTTTTTAAAAAATTTATATTGTTATTGGAACTTACTTTCTTAGTTCAACTCAATCACTTCAATACATTTCTCAATCTCAAAAAATATATTTTTATTACTGCTGAATCAAATAAAACTCTTAATTTTTATGTTTTTTTTTGTTTTTTATGTGTTAAGTAGGCATTTAATGATCTTATACTGGGCAATCAAACCTTTAATGGTTTTTAAACACTACAAAATCTTCCACATAAAGAGAACAAGCAGGTTGTAGATTCTAAGAAAATTTCCCAGTATTATTTAAAAATAACATTATGTAGATTATTTTTAATGATTAGTATTACATCTGATTTTATGAATTGAAAAATGTTTGATTTGATTATTACTTTGAATTTATACTAATTATCTTTCCAATAGATCTGAAATACAAGTCTTCCCACTCCTCTACAACATAGCATAGAGAGAAATAAAACTTCTATTATGGAATTATTTCTATCATTTTTGTCTTTCAATATCATGGAAAAATTACTAAACAACTAAACTCAAAACACTATATAGTTTACCAAACTAAATAGCTAGAATATATATTTAAATGGAGAAAGAAACCTTGTAGATGAATGTCACATTGAAAATAGAAATAGACATAATTACCAAAAAATCATAATTAAGGAGCATTGCATTAGCAGCTTCAAAAATACTTTAACTTGCAATTATACTATCAGAAACTTCCTCAAATATAAGCAAACATATGAATGAAAGTAAACAGTAACTTTGGAAATAGGTGTAAGAATACTTAAGAATTTTCCTTAAAATAAAGCTAATATTTCAAATCAATATATAAAGCTTTTACAGTACAGTTATAATTTGATTCACTAAATAAGTTAAATCCTTATTCAAAAAGGAAATAAGTTGAATTCTTATGTCATAATCTATTTTTTTAAGAATTCCACTTGTTTGAGCCAAAATCAACTGCCTTAACCATCCTAGATGTTACCGGAATGGTCCTTCATTCGTTTCCTGATGTTCTCACTCATTAGCTGAGGACATCATACAAAATGAGTTGACTGTATGAACATATGGGATCATTCAGAAAACAACATCCAGAATCATGAATCAGCCATACTCCTACAGGTATGAATCAGAGTGGTCCATTTTAAACCATGACATACATTTATACATTATCTCTACACAGAGTTGGGGACAAAAACTTAATGGAGTCTCTGAAGAGACTTAATAAAGTTCTATTTCTGTAGAGAAAAGAGCATTTATTGGGGAAAATAGATCTAATAATAATCTCATGTATATGACACTCAATCACTCCCTTATCTACTGTCCATCCTAATTTCTCTCCAAAGTTGGTTTTTGCTTCAAAGGGTCGTGGCTGATAGTATGATCCAAATTTCTTTTAATGTTGCCATAGAAATCTCAGCAATGAAAGAGAAGTCAAGAAATTTCCATTAAAAGGGAGAAGGATTTACTCTATGGTATAAACTTGACAATTTACCTTGCCAGGTAAAAAATAAGCAAAGTTTATTCAAGAAAAAATAGAAAACCCAAATAGTCCTACATTAACTAAGGACATTTAATTTATATTCAGCTCATTTTGCTACAAAAAAATTCCAGAATAAAAAAGTATTTACTATTGAATTCTATCAAATACTTTTTAAAAAATAAAATGCTGGTAATACACCACCTAAATGATTTCATGTGGTCAAATTAACACACTATGAAAAACAAGCAAAATTGTATCTGGACAAATGAGCATGATAGGAAATGAAGAAATATTTGGAGAAGAAGAAAGAAAGGGAAAGACAAAAAGAAGAAAGGAGGAAGGGAATAAATGACATATGAAAATATTATAAATGGATACTTAAAGGAGTAAAGGAAAGCCAGACACTAGTGGCTTACTTATGTCTACAGTCTTAATTACTTGGGAAGTTACGAATCATAGGATCATAGTTTAAGGCCAACACAAGTGAAGAAGATTATGAGAACCCTGTTTAACACATTATTGAAAAATTATGACATGCAACTGTCATCCTAAATTCTTGGGAGGCTGAGATTAGGATTATCGCCAATTCTAGCCCATCCCAGGAAGAAAAATTAATAAACTTTATTAAAATTATAAAGAATTACTTAAAGTCAAGTGCCCATAGCTCATGCCTATAATCCTAACTACCCAGGAGACTGAGATCTAAGGGTTGTAGGTCAAAGCTATCCAGAGAGGAAAGCCTATGAGACTCTTATTTCCAATTCACCACTAAAACGTCGGAGGTAGAATGATGGCTGGACAGAAAGACCACTAGCTTTAAGCAAAAATGCTCAAGGACAGCACACAAACCCTTCGTACAAGCCTTGGTGTTAACACACAAACATATACTACTTTAATATACTTATTTGTAATAATAATTAACTAGATGTATAATCCAACATGGCAATTTATGTGAACAATGTATCTTGCTCAATATCAGCCCTTCTTTAATTCTCCTACTATGTCTACCCCAATCTCACCCATCCCCTCAAATCATTTGCAATGTGTTACAAAGGTAAATACATATGTCCATACAATACATTGATTCCCCTGTTATTCACACATTAAAATGAAAACAGATGTCCATATAATTTGTTCACATATAACATAGATGTGTAAATGTGTATAAGCAAATATATACATCCATACATATGCATCTACATATATATACATACACATATATATATATATATATATACTTGAAAAGATTTAACAATATCCTTCATACAAAACAGATAAAAAACTTCTTGAAATGGTGTGTACAAAAAATAAACTTTGGTATAACCATGTGATAGAATATAACTCAACAACAATAAATTCACTACTGATAGAACAAAAATGCATTCATCTCAACTAGATTATGCAAGGAATAAGATTCAGCCTCAAAAAATACATTCTGCATGATTCTGTTTCTGATAAAGGGACTGACTTAATTTCTGGTGACATAAAGTATCAGTGGTTGTCTGCCACTGATGGATAAAAAACAGAAAGCAATAAAGAACATTTGCATGTGTCTACAAGGGGCAGAGTGTTAAGACAAAGGAAGAAAAGACAAAATTTTAAGACAAGCAAATGGTGAATGTCCCCTCAAAGTCATTCCAGGGTCTTGTCTAAGAAGCTTATCTAAAAAGGATTATTAACCTGAAGGAAGATATACTCTTGATTATAGCATATTACAACTGCATAAGGAGAAGTTTAGAAAACTGATAGCAGTGCAAATTAATTTTGTCCCATAGATATGAAATGAGTGTGCCTTATAGGGATTTGAACCTAAATTCTCTCCCTTATTATAAAGTTATCTTTATACTAGTTCCTCTTCCCTCTCCCACCCCCCAAAAATATCTGATTTACCATCCAGTTAGATCCACCTGTAATTAGTTAAATACATTTTTGGTATATTTCCACTTTTGAGAATGTTCTTCAAAGATTTTTGTGCTTGTTATGGTAAATGTATCTATCTTGTCTTTGATCATATTCACACATGGTTACAAGCCTTCTGTTTTTCTTTCATTCCCTTTCATCCCCACTGAAGTGAAGGAGGATCTCTTGAGGCTCTCTGACCCAGAGAAGGTAATGTCCAGCACTTTCAAGAACAGGAGCGCAAAGTTTAGTTTCATGAGGATCCTCTAGGTGTCCTTGGTATATACAATAGAATAGGAAGTATGGAGGTCACACATGGTAAACTTTCCAACTTCCCATTTCCTTAAGCCTTTGGATTCCTCCATTCACATTACCCTCGGGAAGCTTTAGCATATCAACTTCTTTCAATCAAAGTTTCAATCACTGACAAATTATTGAAGCTATTTCCAGCCGCATATGTTAACATATAAATTCTAAAAGATCTGGTAATTATAGTCATTTCAAAAACTTGGTCTAATATATATTCTGTCCTCCCTGGCCTAAGAACTTTAGTGTATACTTTATCTACTCCTCAGCCATCGGCAGCAGATATGAAGATTTTGGCTCCTTTGTTTCTGTCTTTTTTTTTTTCAGACTTTGTACTGATTATTCTGGGGAATGCTGATCAAAGATCAGAGTAATGATTCCAGTAAACAAAGTTGTGTGAGGTTTATAGTAGAAAAATATTAACACCCAACCTATGATAACCATGTCCTAAATGACAGAATTGGTTGATATGCTATCCTCCATGACAAAACAGATTTTGCAGATACAATGAGGATCCCCAAATAACTGCTCTGGATTGTTCCTATGCGTTCAATGTCCCTAAAAGTAGAGAGACTTTGGCTATAATCCAAACACAGAGAGGCAAAAGCAGAAGGATTATAAATATGCAGCCAGCCTGGGTTACCTAAGGAGAACTTATCCCATAAATAAATAAACTTGGAGGAGGATGGGAGGGAAAGGATTGTTAGTATAATAGGATATAAACAGAACTTGATTTTCCCATCTCCCATAGCTTTTTCTGAAGTTATAGGAAGAGAACCACAGCCAGGAAATGCTAGTAGCCTCTAGAAGCTAGTAAGGTCAAGAAAATGGATTGTTTCCTAGAATTTCCAAATGGAAATGCAGTGAAGTGATTTTAGCTCATTGATATCAATGCAAACTTGTAACCTGGACATATTTGAGCTTTACTACACCACCATGTTTTATGGTAGCAAATAAGAGAACCATACAGGGTGGGGAGATTAAATGTCTCACCACCAAGGGGCTGCCTTATATCAGAATACAGAAACAGTTCAAGAACGCAGAAGATAATCTCTTCAGAACCAAGAAGAGGAATTGTTTCTGACTGTCTGAAAGGCTCTCATGTCCATCCAAATAAACTAGGCTTGGAGCCCTAATCCTTTCCAAAACAGAATATTCAGCTAGCTTTTAGAATTGTAAACTGATTGCCATAGTTTGAATATGGATTATCACCTACAGGCATATTTGTTAAAGGCTTGGTCCTCAATTAAGTGCCATCATTAAGAAGAAGGGTCTAATTGAGGGTTCGGGTCATTGGAATATGAAATCATAGCACAGTGGAACTTGGTTCCCTTCTCTTCCCTTCCCTTGCCTCTTCTCACTTCCCCTCCCCTCCCCTCTCCTTCCTCTCTCTTCTTTTTTTGCTCCCTTCCCCTCCCTCCCCTCCTCTCTCTTTATTTCTCCCTCTCCTTTGAACTCAGCTATAGGAAGGTACATGAGTCCCCATTCCCACAAATTCCCTCTGTGGTATACAGTGTTGCCGTGGTCCCAAAGCAACGGGACTCAGATACCCAAAACTGTGAGCAAAATAAAACTTTTAGTAAGGTGATTACCTCAGATAATTTGTTACTGTAAGGAAAACTAAGATATTGCTAAGACTATTTTACAGGTGGTTTCCAAGAAAATTATTGTGGAACTAGTAATGGCATTCTTTCAGGATAACCAAAAAGAAAGCTTTCTAGTAAAGTAATATGGGAAGAAGAGCTTGATGTGAGTGTGAAGGTATGTAATAAAGAGTCGTATCAATACTGTATAACAAAGCACAATAAGGTAGGGACAGGTGAAGGAGAAATTTAAAGGTTTCCATTTTGGCGATTCTCATGAGGGCAGAGAAAATACATGCCGAAAAGAACTAAATTGCAAAGTTGGCCTGAGAAGAGACTGTGTGGACAGAAATAATTTGAACTGAATATTCTAGATAAGCCCTGGGAAATAAAATTTTCTAGTACGTGACAACGTAACTGAGGGAATAAAAATGAGTAGAGACAAAACTTCTGAGAACTACACTTTGAAAGCTGAACAAATCACCCATGTGTATGTTGCAGACATCAAGACTAATACCAGGAACATGGTGTGAAGGAGAAAAACAAATTCCCTGGTAAAACTTTACTGAAGGGAAAGGAAAAATGGAAAAGCCTGTTGATGAAAGAAATGAGGAAGATGAGTTGGAGTCACTGTAAAGGTTGGGAAACAGTTAGGGGAATCATGGTATGTAAAAGAAAGAAAACAGCCCTGGGTTCTGATGCTCATGTGAGATGAGTCTAAAATCTTGGAACTTTATAGAATGCTTTCTCTTTGGAACTGAAAAGTTTTGCATTTTGTAGCCTATTTTCTTAGACTAAGAAGGAGATTTGCTTCGAAATATTTGAGGTGATGACACCATTCTTTAGAAAAAATAGACTTGTAGGAGCTAGCGTATAGAATATGAATTTAGTACACAAAATTTGGTATCATTACTGAGAATGTTTGCATTTTGCTGCACTATTTGTATTTTCTAAATTACTACTTAAGTGTTCTTTTTTTTTTTTTAAAGTACGGTTTTCCCTTGCAACAATATGTCCTAGATTATATAAAATCCACACATAAAAACCAAAAGTGCCATTTCCGAAAAATAGCTTATTCTATGTATTGAAAATTATTCTTACATGTTACCTTAAAATTTCTTTATGCATCATTTCCAAACATGCTTTTAGTTCAATTATTTTTCTGTCAGTATGAGAAGTATCGGTATCATAAGTGCTCCTAGATTTCTCCTTTTTACTCCTAACGTACTGAATAAACAAACAGTATCTTTTTGATTTAAAAAGGAAAATTTAATTTAAAGTTTGCCATTTCGGCATTTAGTATTGACTTAATTCTCAGCTAAAGGCAAAACTCTTCTAGGACTTTGGTGGTAGCAAGAAGAGAGGGAAGTCAGGAATCTAGGTGCATTACTTTAAACTGAATTTGTCTGAAGGAGGGGAGGCCCTCTTACTCCTTAAATCTATTTAAGTAGTCATTGTTTCTGCCTGTCAAGCAAGAGAGTTGTTAGCCTCTCTGAGTATTTCCCTAATAGCTCTACCAATCATTTTTATCTCTGCTGCCAACTTGAGCTTTCATTAACAAGTGTGAAAAATGTTCGAGAAGCAACATAAAGCGATATTAGACTAGTTCAATCGTTTGGAGGAGTTTTTACTTATATCCAATGAGAACTATTACACAGCTAGAGAAGATACTGGAAATGAATCTCAATAAAGCAAAGTGGGCTATGTACTATGTTATGTCGAGGTACAGCAGGAGGTGCCAGGGAGAATGGGGGAGTGATAGGGGATAGGGTTAAAGTTCTTTATATACATGAATGAAAACAGAATTGTGTGTGTGAGAGAGAGAGAGACAGAGAGACAGAGAGACAGAGAGAGAAAGAGAGAGAGAAAAGAGAGAGAGAGGAGAGAGAGAGAGAGAGAGATGGGCCTGATGTGCTGTCTCTTAACTTGTTTAATCACTTCCGGCACTCTACCACTTGAGCCACAGCTCTGCTTCTGGCTTCTTAGTCGTTAACTCGTGAAAAGAGGTTAACAGGCTTATCTACCTAAACTAACTTTAAATCACAATCCTTAGATCTCAACCTCCTGAGTAGCTAAGATTATAGAAAGGGGCCACCAATGCCTGACTTGAAATTGTTTTAAGACAGGGGGAAGGAAAAGAGATAAATCAGGAAAAGAGATAAAAGGTGTGGTCAAAGTACATTATATGTATATATGGAAATGTCGACATTCTTGTACAAATATTATATGTTCTCATTATTAATATTTCACCTTCTTACTCAAGTGACAATGCCTATTCTTTCTAATTTCTCAAAACAAAACTCATGGGATCATCTTAGCTTCTTATTCTCAACTTCCATACCCAAAATATGCAGAAATACTGCTGGTTCTATGTGAAACTTACTGAGAATCTGACAACTTCTTGGACCTAGCCCAACCACTTCTTCTTGTACTCTTCCCCTAGGTTACAAATGTGAATCTCCCATATGTCAATTTTACACTGGTAAAGGTAAACTGCATACATATTTTTTAAACAAAGTAGATCATGCCCTTCCTTGAGGAAATTCTTCCATGGTATGCCTATTTTATAGACAGTAAAATGCAAAATATTTAATATTCTAAACCAGAATGAGCTGGTTTCTGATAACTTTCAGACCTCACCTGCTCTCCCTAGTCTCTTACAGCACTCCAACCAAGTCATTTTTGCCATTCTATAATCAAACAAGGCTATCTCCTCTGTAGTTTTCAAATGTCCTTTGCTCTAATATCGCCTTGGATCATTCTTTTCTTAGTCTAAGCATGTATTTATATGTGACATATAAATGCATTTCCTCATTTCCTTCCCTGTAAAATTCTCTGCCCTTTACTTGATTTTTTTGTTATAACTTACCACAACACATATACATCTACATTATATGTAAGTACATGTTTTTATGTATGCATGTGGATATAAATGTGTGTCTAAAATCATTACCAATGAGGCTGTAAAAGTTCAGTTTCTAATTAGAACATAAATTCTTACTTTGTTTTCCTGACCGCAATGTCCCATGTCCTAGGACATCTTTGGTAAAAATAAATCATTTAAATAGGGATACAGGTGGACCCATTGCAACAATGAGATGTACAAGTCGTTATGTTGAAAATGAACTTTACAACTTTGATGGGGTGGGAGGGGCGGGGGGGGGGGGGAGGATGGGAAGGGATAGGAAGGGGAAACAAAGGAGGAGGCTACAATGCTTGATAAGAAATGTACTCATTATCTTGCTCATGTAATTGTAACCCCTCTGTTCAGTATTTTCACAATAAACAAATAGAGGGAACTCAAATAATTCATTTGTAATAAATGAGTCTCTACAGCACTGACAGATCCCAATTGAGTAACACCACCATGTGAAAAACTTCACTTTAGTATGAGAAAGAGGGATATGCACATTAGTATCTGCTGTCTGCTAAGATTGTCTTCCAAGGTATACTATTGTATAAATTTAAGAAATTAGTGAGATCACAGTATGGAAATGTGCAAACCATAATAGCTCGATGAGTCCATCAGCGTTAGTCATTAGGACAAAAGCTCTGACATTTTTTATATCCACTGTTTTCATAAAACATTCTAGCAATGTGTCCCCAAATCTAAATAATAAAAGAAGACAAGATCTGCTTCAAGATGACTAAAATTGCATTGATTTTTCTAATTTTTGCCAGAAAGCATCAAACAAGGAATATGTTCATTCATACTTAATGTTTCTCCCCAATAAACTTTCTCTTTTGCAACCAAGAAAAATATGCTTTTTTTTAAGTGTGAAGGGATCAAAGAATCTAGACACATTTGTCAACTGAAGTAAAAAGTCATGGCTGTCACTAAGGTAAGTTTATGTGCTGTGCAGTAAATGCGGTTCATTAGAAAGAGCATTGCATTTGAAAGTGAAAAACATAGTACCCAAATCCAAAGTTAGGAAAAACATATTCCCAATTGCTTCATTAAACAAATGGCTTATCCGGAATGCTGATGGTTTATGCCTGTAATCCTACCTTCTCAGGAGGCTCAGATCTCAGGACTGCAGTTTGAAGCCAAACCTGCCAGGAAAGTTCATGAGACTCTTATCTCCAATTAACCACTAGAAATCTGAAAGTAGAACTGTGGCTCAAGAAGCAGAATGACAACCTTGAGCAAGAAAGCTAAAGAACAGTACTGATGCCCTCAGTTCAAGTGCCAGTATTAGCACCAAAAAATGGGGGGTCTAGATTAGATTACTAAAGAAATAAAAGGATATAAGAATTATTTCTGAAATCAGGACTTAATTAAACTACTAATGCCTCACTATAATTTCACATCCTTCAACATGATATTGAGTATCCGCCCTTCAGGGAACCATTGCTGTGGTTAATGATGGGAGTTGGTTAATTCCTCGTGTGTATAAGCATGAGCAGAAAGAGTTGAAAACACATAGAAAATTGCCACATAACATACAGCTTACAAAAATGCATAACTTTCAGCAAATCACAAATGGCATGACAATTTTTTTTTAAAAAACACACATAATTACTTAAACTCAAACATCTGAAAAACAAAGATAATGAGGAAAATCCTAAAAGCCTATGAGAACAAAAGAACATTGATGGAAATTAATGGCTGACCTCTCCTCATAACAAGGAAAATGAAATTATACACCCAAGAGCTGTGGTAAGAACTGTCTGCTCAGAATTCCATAACTGCTGACAATATTCTTTGAAAATAAAACTGAAATAAAATTTTGTATTATAAAACTAAGGTAATTCATTATCAAAGCCATCATGATAACAAATTGACTATTGTCAAACTGTGAAGAAAAATGACAGGAATAAGTATAACAGGAAAGATTAAAGATCATAAGGATTGTCAGAATCTTGTAAAAAATAAAACACTTCTTAAATTTTGTTTAAGAGGAAATGAACTATTTAGAACAAAATTGATGAAATATTGTGCTATTTATTATATAGGTGGAAGTGAATTATATAAGAATAATAGCACAATGAAAATAAAGCATCTGAAATTAATCTGTACTATGGTACATAGCAAAATGTTGATATAAACTGGGTAAATTAAGGGAACACATGATGTATTCTCTAAAGAAAAAAAACTAAAAATAAAAGACCAAGAACTACAATTAAAAGTAATAAAGGAGATTAATTCAAAAGAGAGTAAGAAAGTAAGACAAGGAGACAAAGAACAAACAGAATAAAAAGCAAGAGGTTAGTTTGTCATCTAACTCTATAAGTAATGCAAATGTATGAAAACTCCTAAGAAAAGACACAGAATTGGGCCGGTTTTTTAATATCAAACTATATGTTCATTTATAAAAGGCACATACAAATATAAAGAACCAGGCAAATTGCTACTAAAAGTAGAAAAGGATATACCATGTACACAATGATCATAAGAACGTAAGAATCATATATTCTTATGTATGTATGTATGTATGTATGTATGTACACATACCGTAAGCTGTAAATGGGGCTATAAAACAAGTTTCAATAAGTTACAAAAGATTGCAATGATTCTATTTTGTTCTCTGTCAACTGATTTAAAGCAAGACCAAGAACAAAGAGAACACCTATAGTTCCAGATATTAAGGAGCCAGATATTGGGACAGTTGTGATTTGAAGCCAGTCTAGGCCAAAATATAAAAAGGAGAAGAAATTAAAATTGAATGAGATGCCAATCTCAACAGAAAAATGTGGGCATTGTTGTTGATGCTTGTAATCTGGGCCATGGAGAAATCATAAGTATGAGAAATGCAAAAATGCCTGGGCAAAAATATCACAACACTATGTGAAAAATAACTAAAACAAAAAAGAAATGGTGACATAATGCAAGGTTCTGGCTACTGAGCCTATCCCAAATCAGTGAGAATCAGCGCCACCCTGTCATTACACAGGCCTTCATGAACATTGAGAATAATTCATCTGAAGTACTACCGATGAAGTACTACCAAGTACTCCCACCCAATGTCATTGGAAAACAACAACAACAACAAAATTCCCTAAACATTCAACAACATCACACCAAAGGACAAACTTATTGTCACGTGATAAAAATCCCAAGGAAAGATCTCAAAAAAACAGTGATAAATATGATCAACAGAATTAAAGGGGACAGAAATAAATGCCTAAGTAAAATCCAAGAGCATGCAAAGTGCTGAATGAATAAGGAAGAGAATGGAAGACATGAAAAAGGAACTCGATACAGGTATTGAAATTCTGGAAGAATTAAATTAAAATTTTGGAAGTTAAAAGTTCAGTAAAAGCTCACTTAAGTCTGTCCAATAGACTGGGTCAAATTGAAGACACAATAGAACAAGAGAAACAACAGAGACTATACAAACACATAGAGACTGAACAATTTACTCTTGAATAAACCTTGGGCCAAGGAGAGAATGATCAACATTCTTTGACATAAATGAAATGCAAATCAAAATAACATTTGGATTCCACCTCACTCCAGTTAGAATGGAGAATACATAAAAGAAGAGAGAGAAGAAGAGAGACAGACACCAGAAAGACAGGAAGGAAGGAAGGAAGGAAAGAAGGAAGGAAGGAAGCAAGCAAGCAAGCAAGCAAGCAAGCAAGGAAGGAAGGAAGGAAGGAAGGAAGAAAGAAAGAAAGAAAGAAAGAAAGAAAGAAAGAAAGAAAGAAAGAAAGAAAGAAAGAAAGAAAGAAAGAAAGAAAGAAAGAAAGAAAGAAAGAAAGAAAGAAAAGAAAGAAAGAAAGAGAGAGAAAAGAAGAAAGAAAGAGAGGGAGGCAGGGAGGGAGGGAGGGAGGGAAGGATGGAGAGGAAAAATTGATATTGCCTCACCCATTTTGTACTATCACATATTTTAATTCTTTACATATTTTAGAAACAATAAATCTTTGCAAGCATTTTCCTGCCCATGTAATTGTAACCCCTCTGTACAGTATGTTCTCAAATAAAATAAAATAAAATTTAAAAAAAAATTTTTGCAAGAATGATAGTTTTGGGGAAATTTATGTTTGGATTTATCCACATACTTACTTTACCTCTTGAATTTCCATGCTTTTATTTCAAATTATTTGACTTCTGCCAGAGGAACTCCTTCAGTATTTTTTTATTATATCTGATAATGATGCCTTTTCACTTTTGTTTGAGAATGCTATTAATTATTTTGCCTATAGTTTTGGATCATTTTGCTTAATATAGAATTCAGGTAGGTATTTCTTTTCTCAAGCATTTTTAAGATGTCATTCTATTGATTTCTGGCTTCCATCATGTCGACTGAGTAATTAACTGTCAGAGATTGAAGATAAAGTATCTATTTTAGTTTTGATGCTCTAAAGATTTACTATCTGTCTTTACTTTTCAAAGTTTTGCTATGATATACTCAAGTATTATTTCTTTGTATTTTTACTGCTAGAGATTTTCTCACAGTCTTTGTTTCAATTGTTCTACTGCACCTTCTGCCCGTTTAGAAAATTTTTGCTATTATCAATTTAAATATTTTCTCTGCTGCATTTTCTTTCTCTACAACCCCAGAGCATAATCATAAATGCTACATGTTGTTCATAATCTTTCTCTTATGATAATTCAGGTAAGATATTTTCTTTGTTTTTTTTTTTTTTGTTTTGTTTTTTGCATCAGTCAAGCGGCCTGAACTCTGGGCCTGGGCACTGTTCCTCAATTCTTCAGCTCAAGGAGGCTAGCACTCTATCACTTGAGCCACAGCACCACTTCTGGCTTTTTCTGTTTATGTGGTGCTGAGGAATCAAACCCAGGGCCTCATGCATGCAAGGCAAGCACTCTACCACTGAGTCACCTTCCCAGTCCCAGGTATGATATTTTCTATTGAACTTAGTTATCTGCTTCTAACTTTCATAGGGTTCTTAATTTCAGCCATATATGTGATTTTTTTGCAAAATTTATGGTAGTGTTTTGTTATATTTCATTTTTTCTATATATTCTATTTTCTTAAGCATATTGATTATGGAATTATGTTTATCTGCTCATTTGCTTAATCTAGTAACTGGTCACTTGTCAATATGCTTATATTCTGTTTTTTCCTCTTATTTCTAAGCATATGATCTTATAACATGTCTAGGGATATAGAGCTGTGTATAAAGTCTTGATTTCCTCCAGACAAGATGAGTTCTTTCCCAACTACCCTTTCTTGACCTGTAGAATTCAGAAAAGTAGATATTCATTTTGTTTAATCAGAGACTAAGCTAAATAGTCTGGATTACAGTTTTGTCCCCACCCCCACCCAAGGTTTTATTCATTTCCATAATAACGTCTCAGTTTTCTTTTTTTTTTCTATTTTTTATTGTGAAAATACCATACAGAGGGGTTACAATGACATGGGCAAGGTAATGAGTACATTTCTTATTTTTTTTTTAATTTTATTTTATTTTATTTGAGAACATACTGTACAGAGGGGTTACAATTACATGGGCAGGATAATGCATACATTTCTTACCAAGCATTGCAGCCTCCTCCTTTGTTTACCCTTCACCTCCCTTCCCAGCCTCCCCCCTCCCCGCCACCCAATCATACCCCCCGCACCCCCCCCCCCACCGACATTGTAAAGCTGGTTTTGACATGACATTTTGTACTTCTCATTGTTGCAACAGGTCCACCTGAATCCTTAAACGACTTGTTTGTCCCCATCTCCTCCACATGTTATACTGACATCAAATATAGTGAAAGCAGGGGTTACACTGTGGGGGAGGGACATACAAAGCAACAAAGAAATAATCTTATAAATGCGTTAGAAACACATACATGAAAGAAACAAAAACATTAAAATACATATTTGAGGGTTCGTTTTCCTAACATCACATTCTCTGACTTTTTCCGCTTGACTCATACCTATACTAGATATTGCAAATAAGGGAAACCATGGGACCTATGTTTCTTTGGGCCTGGCTTACTTCACTTAATATAATTTTTTCCAAGCCTTTCCATTTCCTAACAAATGGGGCAATGCCATTCTTTCTGATGGAGGCATAGAATTCCATTGTGTATATATACCACATTTTCTTGATCCATTCATCTACTGAGGGGCATCTGGGTTGGTTCCATATCTTAGCTATAGTAAATAATGCTGCAATAAACATAGTTGTGCTGGTAGCTTTAGTGTGGTCTTTTTTGTAAACATTAGGGTAAATGCCCAAAAATGGGATTGCTGGGTCATAGGGGAGTTCTATGTGAAGTCTTTTGAGGAACCTCCATACTGCTTTCCAAAGTGGTTGAACAAGTTTACATTCCCACCAACAATGAAGTAAGGTTCCTTTCTGTCCACATCCCCTCCAGCATCTGTTGTTGTTAGAGTTCATGATTTTTGCTGTTCTAACTGGAGTGAGGTGATATCTCAATGTTGTTTTGATTTGCATTTCTTTTATGGCTAGGGATGTTGAACATTTCTTCATGTGTCTATTGGCCATCCTTCTTTCTTCTTCAGAGAAGCTTCTCTTTAAGTCTTTCGCCCACTTACTTATTGGGCAGTTGTTTCTTTGAGGATTTGTTGTTGGGTGGTTTAATTTTTTGAGTTCCAAGTATATTTTAGATATGAGACCCTTGTCCGTTGTATGGCTAGTAAAGATCTTCTCCCAATCCGTGGGCTTTCTATTGATCTTGCTAGCTATGTCATTTGCCCTGCAGAAGCTCTGCAACCTTATGCAATCATATTTGTCCAACCTTTCTTTGATTTGTTGTGTTTCCGGGTCTCTATTCAGAAAATTTCGGCCTGAGCCAAGGAGACCTAGGGTTTCTCCTATTCCATCCTGTAATGTTTTCAGAGTGTCTGCTTTGAGTTCAAGGTCTTTGATCCATTTGGAGTTGATTCTGGTGCAGGGTGATATATAAGGATCTAGCTTTAGTTTTCTACATGTAGTTAACCAGTTTTGCCAGCACCATTTACTGAAGAGGCTGTCTGTCTTCCATTCTATTGTTTTAGCTCCCTTATTGAAGATTAGATGGCTATAGGTCTGTAGGTTCATTTCTGGGTTTTCAATTCTATTCCATTGGTCCTGAGGTCTGTTCTTATGCCAATACCAAGCTGTTTTGATTACTATGGCTTTATAGTAGAGTTTGAAATTTGGTACTGATATTCCTCCAGCAGTGTTCTTTCCGTTGAGGAGCGTTTTTGCTATTCGGGGTCTTTTGTTGTTCCATATGAATTTTTGGATTGCCTCTTTTATTTCCTTGAAGAATGAGGGTGGAATTTTGTTAGTTATTGCGTTGAATTTGTAGATAGCCTTGGGAAGTATTGCCACTTTCACAATGTTAATCTTTCCAATCCAGGAGCATGGGAGGTTTTGCCATTTTTTAAGTTCTGTGTTGATTTCCTTTTTCAAGATTTTAAAGTTTTCATCATAGAGGTCCTTCACTTCTTTAGTTAAGTTAATTCCTAGGTATTTTATTTTTTGTGGGGCTATTACAAATGGAGTTGCTTTCCTAATTTCAGCCACACTTTTCTCATTGTTGGCATAAAGAAAAGCCATTGATTTTGGGGGGGTTAATTTTATAACCTGCTACTTTGCCAAAGTTTTGAATCAGCTTGAGTAATTTGGGAGTGGAGTCTACGGGATTCTTTAAATACAAGATCATGTCATCTGCAAAGAGGGAGAGTTTTATTTCTTCTTTCCCTATTTGGATCCCCTTTATGTCTGTATCTTGTCTTATTGCTGTAGCTAGGCATTCTAATACTAGATTGAAGAGAAGTGGAGAGAGTGGACATCCTTGTCTTGTTCCTGAGTTAAGAGGAAATGGCTTTAGTTTTTCACCATTGAGTATAATGCTGGCTGTAGGTTTGTCATATACAGCCTTTATTGTATTGAGGAATGTTCCATGGATTCCTAATTTTTCCAAAACCTTCATCATAAAGGGGTGTTGGATCTTGTCGAATGCTTTTTCTGCGTCTATTGAGATAACCATGTGGTTCTTATTCTTGCTCCTGTTGATGTGATGAATAATATTATTTGATTTGCGTATATTGAACCAGCTTTGCATCCCTGAAATGAATCCTGTTTGATCATGGTGTATGATTTTTTGGATGAATTGTTGAAGTCGGTTGGCCAAAATTTTGTTGAGAAGTTTTGCATCAATATTCATCAAAGAAATGGGTCTATAGTTCTCTTTCTTTGATGAATCCCTGCCTGGTTTTGGGATGAGGGTTATGATGGCTTCATAGAATGTGTTCAGTAGTGAGCTTTCTCTTTCAATTTCATTGAAGAGTTGGAGGAGAATTGGTGTGAGCTCTGCTTTGAAGGCCTTGTAAAATTCCGCCGTAAAACCATCTGGTCCTGGACTTTTCTTAGCTGGGAGGTCTCTTATTGCTGTTTCTATTTCAATGCTTGATATGGGCCTGTTAAGATATTTTACCTCATCTTGGTTTAGTTTTGGCATGTCAATATTTGCTAGGAAGAGGTCCATTTCTGTCAAGTTCTCAAACTTATTAGCATAAAGTTTTGAGAAGTATTCCCTTATAATGTTCTGAATCTTGGTTGTTTCCCTGGTGATGTTTCCATTCTCATCTCTGAGTTTATTAATTTGGGTGTGTTCTCTTCTTTTTCTGATAAGATTTGCTAAGGGTCTGTCAATTTTGTTAAGTTTTTTGAAGAACCAACTCTTTGTTTTGTTGATTCTTTCTATAGTTTTTTTGGATTCTAATTCATTTAATTCTGATTTAATTTTGATTATTTCGTTCAGTCTACTGGATTGGGGTTTATCTTGCTGCTCTTTTTCAAGGAGGTTTAGATGTGTCATTAAATTGTTAGTTTCAGATCTCTCCAATTTGTTGATGTAGGAGCTCAGAGCTATAAACTTGCCTCTGAGTACTGCCTTTGCTGTGTCCCAGAGGAGCTGGTAATTTGTGTGTTCATTTTTGTTGAATAGCATGAACATTTGAATTTCCTTTCTAATCTCTTCCATGACCCACTCTTGATTCAGCAGTGTGTTGTTCAGCCTCCATGTGATACCGGACTTTCTTTGGTGGCTTTTGGTGTTGAGTTCTAATTTTATTCCCTTGTGGTCAGAGAGAATGCAAGGTATAACTTCAATGTTTCTGAATTTAGACAAGTTTGCTTTGTGGCCTAAAATGTGGTCTATTTTAGAAAACGTTCCATGTGCTGCTGAGAAAAATGTGTATTCTGATGCTGCTGGGTGAAATGTTCGGTAGATGTCTGTTAAGTCTAGTTGATCTATGCAGCTGTTTAGATCTGCGGTTTCTCTGTTGAGTTTTTGCCGAGTTGATCTATCTAGTGGGGAGAGTGGTGTGTTAAAATCCCCAACAATTAATGTCTTTGGATCTATATGGGATTTGAGGGAAAGTAGTGTTTCTTTGATAAATTTGGGTGCTCCATTGTTTGTTGAATAGATATTTAGAATTGTAATATCTTCCTGAAGGAGAGATCCTTTAATTAGTATGTAGCGACCTTCTTTATCTCTTCTCACGAATTTTAATTTGAAGTCTATTTTATCTGATATTAGTATTGCAACTCCTGCCTGTTTATGGGGTCCGTTTGCTTGGTAGATTTTGTTCCAGCCTTTAACATTGAAAATGTGTTTGTTTTTACGGGCAAGATGTGACTCCTGCAGGCAGCAGATAGAAGGGTCTTGTTTTTTAATCCAACTAGACAGTCTATGTCGCTTAATTGGAGAGTTCAGTCCGTTAACATTAAGAGATAGGACTGAGAGGTATTTGGGAGTTCCTGCCATGTTATCTACCTTCTTGGGGGCTGCGAAAACTGGGTTCTTCCTATGGTTCTTGGATTCTCAGTTTGGGTGCAGTTTCTTGGCCTTTATTGCGGTCTTGTTGGTTTTCTATGTGTAGGACATCTTTAAGAATCTTTTGTAGGGCTGGTTTGGTGGAGATGTATTGTTTCAATTTTTCTTTGCTATGGAAGGTTTTTATTCAGTTATGAAGGAGAGTTTAGCTGGGTACAGTATTCTTGGTTGATAGTTGTTTGTTTTTAGGGCATGGCATACATCATTCCAGGCTCTTCTTGCTTTGATTGTCTTTGCTGAGAAATCTGAGGTGATTCTAATTGGTTTCCCTTTATAGGTGATTACCCTTTTCTCCTTGACAGCTTTAAGGATCTTTTCCTTGTTCTGAGTTGATCCTGTGTGGATTATAATGTGGCGGTGGGATGTCCTATTCTGGTCTGGTCTATTTGGGGTTCTAAAGGCTTCTTGTATCTGGACAGGCCTATCTTTTTGCATGTTTGGGAAGTTCTCTGCTAGGATCCTGTTAAACAAATTTCCTAGACCATTAACTTCTGTTTCTAGGTGCTCCTCTACACCCATTATCCTTAGATTAGGCCTTCTGATGGTGTCTTCCAGGTGTTGGATAGATCTATCATATTTCTTGGACTTGTCTTGGATGGTTGTATGTTCTTTCTCTATAATATCTAGGCTGTCTTCAATCCCTGAGATTCGATCTTCTGCATGGTCTAACCTGCTGTCAAGACTCTCTACTTTGTTTTTTAACTCTTTTCCTTCTAATTGGTCAGCTTTGATGGCTTTAAGTTCTTTGTTGAAGCTCTGTTTTAGGTCTTGTATGAATTTCTTTACTTCCTTAATTTGGTGTTCAGTGTTTGTCCTCAAATCACTTAGTTGATTGGTTATGGTTTCTTTGGGCTCCCATTCCTTCTGTTGGGTTCCATTCAGCATTCCCTTTGTGGTCTCCCTGACTTCCTTCAGCTCTTTGTTAATGGATTCCATGAATGCCTTTAGTGATCTTTGTGTGTTCTCTACCTGGTCTCTCAATTCCTGTATTACTCTTTGATTAGCTTCCTCCCGTTCGTGGGATTCCTGCAGATCTCTTTGAGTGTTCTCAGCCTGCTCACGCCATTCCTCCCTTTCTCTTTGAGTATTCTCAAGTTGTTCACGCAAATCCTGTATCAGTTTTTGAGTAGCTTCCTCATGCTTATGATATTCCTGTATAAACTTCTGGGATGCCTCCTCTCTCTCCCTATCACACTCATACAGAGTCCTTTGTACGTTGTCAAACTTCTCATTTATCATGTTTGCCAGCAGTGTTTGTAGAGCTATTTGGGAACTCTCCTCTGGATTATTCATTATCTGTTCTAACCCCTGATTATCAAGATTGGGAATTGAGATACCCGAATTTGCCATTTTTCTTGTGTTTTTCCGGCTTACTCTGCCCATTTGAGATGAAGATAGCACCAGTTTTGTGCTAGAACACTATCTTAAGGCAACCATCAACCAAAGTTTGCATTTGTACAGTCAATAGTCTACAGATACAATCTAGTTCAACAGATACATCTATTCAACATCAAACAACTATATGTTAAAGGACTGCGAACCACAGAGAAGAATTTGGAAAACCAGAAATTATTAGGGTTAGGAGGAGATGTGGGTAAAAAATAGGAATAGATTGGTGTGGGGAGGCACAGGGAGAGTTAACTATGTCCTAATCACAATGCAGGAAATAGGTTGGGTAGGATGCAAGTAGTGAGAGAGAGAAAAAGAAGAATGGGAAAGGGGAATGAAAAGAGACCAGAAAAAAATAGAAACGTAAAAATTAATGTTATTATATAGATTAAAAGACCATCTATTTAGAGAGGAATGTGAATATGTTGAGAGAAAGGGAGGGACATAGAGGAGATGTGAAAAACTTTTAAAAAATGCTTAAAATATTATATTGGTATAAAGAGGTAGTACTGCTATTAATGAATTTAAGTCTCAGAGGTTTTGAATTGAGTAATAAGTTTGTGGATTAAGTGTGTACACAATGGGGGATAGGGTCTACTAGTTAACTACGGGTTTATCTGAGGATGTGCAGGACAAGAGTTAAGTCACATAAAGAAGAACAAAAGAGAGGAAAAGGTGGAAAGGATAGGAAAGGGAGAAGAAAAGATCAGAAGTTCAGTAGAGCTAGACAAAAAACAAAAAGATAATTAAGAATGAAAGAAAAAGAGAAAGAAGACAAGAAAAGAAAGGAAAACACACATTCACGTATTCCTAAAATAAAAATTATAAGAGGAGAAAAAAAAAAATTACTGGAAAACAATTATTTTTTCAGAAGAGGCAAAAATTAAAGGTTAATAAAAGGTTAGGAAAGGAAAAATATTTTTTTATATATATAAGGTAACAAAAAACAAAAAACAAAAAAAAAGAGGAAGAAGAAAAAAAAAAGTTCTTTGATTTTTTTTTGGGGGGGAGGGGTGGGAAGAATCCTGTATCTCCCTTTTGTCTGTAACCAGAGTCTTGTTGGAGTCTCTGGTCAGCTTGAAGTCCTGTGGCTTGATTGGTTTCTTAAGTCAGTTTGTTGGAGCAGGCAGAAAAATGCTCTGCTTTACCCAAGATTTTGAGATCCCCCTCCCAGGTTAGTTTACTGGGAGGGTGATCTGCTTTGAGAATCACAAAAGAGGGGGATGCAGTGATGAGGCTAGGTTCTGGGTAGAGCTGAGGCCTTTCAACAAACAGTAGCTTTTCCCTGGGGCTATTTTGTGAAAAAAACTCACAGCACCCAGCCTGGAGCCATTCTCAGGGTTTCTGTTTTTCAATTGATTGTGGTGGCTGCTAGAGGGAGGGGCAGCCTCTGGCTCTGGTTACCCGGTGAGGAGAGCCACTCCAATGGCTGGCGCCTGAGCTGGGTGACTTTTCCCTGGATGGAACTGAGTCTGTGAGGTCACTTCGCTGTTAAGTTCTTGTGACCTGCTAAATGACTCGTTTTATTCCAAGGCCTGAGCTGGAGCTAGCCGCTCCTCCGAGCTTTGTCGGTATCCAAGATGGAGATCACCGGTGCTGGGGGGAGGGGTGGCCTTCCCTCCTCTGCTCCCTGAGAAGGAGTGAGGACATCGGGCTTCTACTCATGCCGAGTCTTGGATCCTGGGTCGTCTCTGGTCTGCAAAGTGCAGGAGGAAGTTGTCTGCTCCTTGTTGGTTCTTGCTGGTGTTGAGTAGAATCCACTGCGTCTGGCTCCTTGGTCCCGGACTGTGTCTCAGGTATGACCCCGCGGCGGTGGTCGCCGCCGTGACCCTGCCGCCGCAGCGGCAGCTGCTGGCAATCGCTCAGATGTGTCTGCTTGGCTTCCCCTCTCTTGACTAACTCTCTGTCCTGTGATGGCACACTTGGTGTGATTCTCTGGCTTGGGACTGTTCACTGGAACTCTGAAACTGCTTTCTATGCAAGAGCTTGTTCAGATTCCAGCTTCTCCTCCTCCATCTTCCCGGAACCAGATGAGTACATTTCTTATAAAGCATTGTTGCCTCCTCCTTTGTTTACTTCTCAGTTTTCATCTGACATCCAGATGTGTTCACCAAGATTTTGTAAGAGAAATATTAGGCCTAGTCGTATGGGCTTGTAGACCATTTTGAGAACTTTGTGTTTTATTCCATCTGTGATAGGGCTTAGGTGAGGCTTCCAACAGTGAAGTATGATTGAAGTATGATGAAAATGAATTATGTTTTAACAGGTTCACTGGACTGCTTGGATATTCTATAAAGAAAATAATACAAGAGGTGGGAAGACTACTTAGATGTTTATACTATCTGGAGCTGGTAGTCCAAATAGAAAAGGTTAGGTGCTATAAATACTTTGACATTAGAGAAAACAGTATTTTCTGATGACTATGAAATAAGAGATAGGAGATAAGAGAGAAAAGTGGGAATTAAGGATGAACTCATATCTTTGGCCAGAGCACTTGAAAGAATTAAGCACTATTAACTAAGATAGAGATTCTTTTACAGAATTCAAAAGGTGCTGCACATTTAACATGGGGTTCACTCATCTGTAGGCAAATATGCAATCCTGACTTTCAGGGGAAATCTCAGGCTAGAGAGTGAAATTTGAGAATGGCATTTAACAACCGACATTGATCTAAACAAAGCATGAAGAATCCTGATGTGCTAGAACCAAATTGAGAATGTATTTATTGACAAATTATGTTTTTCTCCTTCAAATCTAGGTTGTCCATGAAAAGCTGAGATAACTATTGATTTGGCAAAAAGAAATGACTATATCTGGACCATATCTTCAGGCTGGTGTAAAAGATGTTCAGAAGGTTCAGATATCTACCTGGTAAGATCACGGAGTCCATCACCATGGTACACCCACTCTCTACATCACACTCACAACAATCGTTTTTGAGTCTGTTTGTTTGATCAGCACCTCACTTCTCATAAGTTAAAATTGTTCAATATAACTTCATTTCATTAGTAAAACAATTAGTTAGTCAGGACCTAGCTTTCAGTTCTTAGAAAATAGATAGGCTACCCAAAAACAGATTAAGAAAAAAAGAATAAAAACGAAATCAACATATTTGTTGTCATAAACAGTCAAAGATCCCAAATATTAGTACCTCACACACACACACACACACACACACACACATCTCTGAAGAACTGTTATATCAGAAGTTCAATCATTTTGACAACAATGTTAAATAGGTTAGTGATACTTGATTTTTTTCTTATTTGTGAACAGAACTGGCATTTAAAGAAAAGAGGAAGCATTGTAGGCATATATCTTAGAACATTTCACAGTGCCAGTCTTTCCATTTCAAATATTAAGGTAATAAAAGTTGAGAAATGGGTGTATATTAGTCTGTGAGTCCCCATTTGTATATATCATATACAAATATATATATATACAACATTATAGATACATATATATTTGTATCTTAATTATATGATTTATTTTGAAAATAATTTTGAAGAAGAAATGGACTTGAAAAAATTGAACTGTGTCTATTAATAGACACAGTTAAAGTCCAGGAAATGAAAAATCATATAGCATAGGAGAACCAACATTAACTTAAAAACTAATTCATTTATTATCTGTGATACATATCTTCAATTTTTATCACCATACTAAAAACAAGATTTTCATTTTTATGGTTAAGAAAGTAATAAAAATAAGTAAATTATATTTAAAATCCTGACAAAGCAATCGTAAAATCTTCCCTAGGTATGATCTTAGTATGTAATTTCTATGCTATCAAAAAAGCAGAATGTAGGATTGGAGGTGTGGCTCAAGTGGGAGAGTGCCCAAAAAGCAGGTATAGAGCCATGAGTTCAATCCAAGGTACCACAAAAAAAAAAGAAAAAGTAATAATGCTGCCATGTCTATATAACTTTTTTATAGCTTTTCATAACTATTTTTTTCTGCCCTGTGATGGTAAGAGAATTTCTAAAAATCTAAGGAAAAACCTTTCTTCCCTTAAAAATTAAAGGTATTGTGGGGGCTTGGGGTTTAACCCAGCAGAAGGGCACCCCCCCCCCCCTTGGTTCCGTCCTCAGCCCTGGAAAAAAAAAATTAAAGCTATTTTCTGTCTTGAGTGTTCCTACCTAACTCACTCTGTATTTGAGGTTGCTAACCCAATAATACATTCTATATTAGTATTTCTGTTTAAAAATGCTAAAGTTGAGGAGTTCCAGTTCTAACAATCAGGCAGAGCACATTTCCCTCTGGACAATGTCACCCCTTCTCTCACTCTCATCTCGTTTTCCCATCCCACCCAGAATTTGTATAGTTCATTTTCAACATAGTGTCCGGGGATTGCCATTGCTATATTTGGTTATCCTTCGTCCTCCATTTCTATGTCTTCCCTTTAATTCTCAAAGACATATGGACAAACAAACAAGACAAAAAGAAATGAAAACGAAAATGCAAAAAAGAAAAAAAAAGACGCTTTTTTTCTTTCCCAAACTACTTTGTTTCCAAATTGGACTCACTCTTTATCAACAATTCCCTTGAATACCCTCAATTCTTTATTCTCTTCAGCTTCCATCCTCATAGTGCACATCACCTACAGTATTTACTTGTCCATTACTATTGTACAGGAACGCAGGAAACAGAGAAGCCACATTTTGAGAGGTCCAGTTGGGAGTCTTCATTGAAGAGTCAGAGACTACAGGTGGCCTCCTGTCTCAAAGACCTACAGCCCCTCGAATACACAACACCGTTAAAAAAAAAAAAAATGAGTCACCAGAATAGGAAAGGAAAGAAAGAGCAGAAAAAACAATACCAACAAACCAGACCACCTCCAATGGAGAGCTGCAGTGGGACGCCATGGTGATCCGAGGAAAGCCAGGAGACATGTGGTATGGCGTAATGGTGCCTGAGGTGGTCTATGGTGAAATAGGGTCCTAGTCAAGGGCAGGATCACAGGGAGCTTTAGTGCTTATGACCCAAGCCAGGCAGGTCCAGTAATCTACTGCTCCTGCCTCTAGGAATTCAGGCATGCCCATCACCTGGAGGATTGGCCTTCACCTTCCTCCACCATGAAGACAAGATGGCACCAGTTACACCCAATATCCATCACCACATAGCCAAGATGGTGCCAATTAAACCCACTATCCTTACTTCACTATCATTTGTCTTATCAGTCCTAAGGCAAGCTGGAAGAGGGCTATTGTCTTAGGTGTTTTGTTTGAGATACCATACAGATACATTCTCAAATGTTTAGAATTGTTCTAGACACCAGTGTTTACTGAATGCATTCAATGCCATCCTTAATGAATATATTAACAGAAATATTTTCTGAAAAGCAAGATGGATTTTACAAAAAGACAGTATCATTTTGTAAGGTCAAAATGTTACCAAAATCTAAAGTTCCTATTATTCACATCTACCAACAATCTAGGAAACGGAGATTCGTGGAAGGAAACATGTAGTCAGAGTTGGCTCTGTGGAAGTTCAAGGATAATTTTCCATCTAAAAATCTCCATCTCGGAGAGCTTCGGATTTTTATGGGACAAAAAGTTGACAGTGAAACAATGGGCAGTAAATCTCTCTGCTGGGAGGTATCCCCAGAGCTACCAGCTCCCTTCTTCCTGAAGGAAAACTAGGATCTTCACTTCCTGGGCTGGTAGCTGCATTTGCTTTCCAGATAAATGACTTTTTCTGAAAGTTAATTCATATGAATATGATGAGAAGAATTAGGGTTTATAGAAAATAGCATGTGAGAAGGATGGATCCTTAAAGAGTAGAGAAAGAACTGGACACATGTTTGAGAAAAGATTAGGAGAGGACTAAAATAGAAAAACAAAAACAAAAAAACCTCCAGTCTAGCTTATCACCTTACATCCCCAAATAATCAACTTAATAAATTGGCTCTTCTAGACACTGTCCTATGCTTTCACATACAAAGTATAAATATGGTATCTGCCTTTACTATTACATTTCACATTAGCAACCGTTCATTGCATCTTCATGGAATAAAGCCTCTGTTCTAGCTGCTTCATGAGAACTGGAGTGGATATGGAGTGGGAACTGAAGAATGTGCAGGTCCAGGCAGGATGTTTCACAGACATCATACAGTACATTAGATCTTTTTCTTTTATATTCCAAGCTCACCCACCATTTATTTCCCATACATAAGAATGCCTCTAAATTGCCTAAAATTGTCATATTTAAAATCACAATAGCAACAAAAGGAAAATGACAATTCAGTAATTTTTGTTTTTATAAATAAATAGGAAGAAGCAAAAGGGAAAAATTAAATAGTGATATGAGCGCTTTAATGGATGTATTATAACAATGCATATGGCAAGCATTTGTGTTTATTTTAAAAGAACCATAGTCCTCTTCTTTACAAAATAAACCAAACATGAAATTTTCTCAAAATTTCTTTATGACTTATTTTCATAATATTATGATGTAAAATTTTATTAAAAAAAAAAAACAGAATAAAATCAGGCACCAGTGTTCAGACCTGTAATCCTAGCTACTCAGGAGGCTGAGATCTGTGGATCATGAATCAAAATCAGCTTTGGCAGGAAAGGCCTTGAAACTCTTATCTCCAAGATAAGATGGGAGTTGTGGAGGAATGCTAGCCTTAATAGTAAAAACTCAGGGACAGAGCCTAGGTCCTGCGTTCAAATCCCAGGAACCACTCAAAAATAAACAAAAAGCTCATAGAATATTTTTTAATGGGTTATTGATTTTTTTGTTTTAAAAAGTTGGTTTATCTTGGGGTTCATTTTGCTTAATATCATCTTATCTGGTCATATGTACGTAGCTTTTGACCTTTTCTGCTTGTCCCAGACATATACTACTTATTGCAAATAAGGAAAACCATAGGACCTATGTTTCTTTAGGCCTGGCTTACTTCACTTAATATAATTTTTTTTCCGTGTCTTTCCATTTCTTAACAAATAGGGCAATGTTATTCTTGATGGAGGCATAGAATTCATACATATATGTATATATGTATATATATATATCACATTTTCTTCATCTATTCATCTATTGATGGGCATCTGGGTTGGTTTCATATCTTAGCTATGTTAAATAATGCTACAATAAACATAGTTGTGCTTGTAGCTTTCATATGATCTTGTTTGTGATCATTTGGGTAAATGCCCAAAAGTGGGATTGCTGGGTCATAGGGGAGCTCTATGTGGAGTTTTTTGAGGAACCTCCATACTACTTTCCAAAGTGGTTGAACAAGTTTACACTCCCACCAACAATGCAGTAAGGTTCCCTTTTGTTCACATCCCCTCCAGCATCTGTTGTTAAAGTTCTTGATAATATCATTCTAACTGGAGTGAGATGGTATCTCAATGTTGATTTGATTTGCATTTCTTTTATGGCTAGAGAGGTTGAGCATTTCTTCATGTGTCTATTTGCCATCTTTCTTTCCTCTTCAGAGAAGTTTCTCTTTAAGCCTTTAGCCCATTTGTTTCTTTGAGGATTTGTTTTGGAGGATTTAATTTTCTTTCTTGCTATTGTTCCTGATGTAGCATGTGATTTTTTTTGTTTCTTTGTATGTTCCTCCCCCATGGTATAACCCCTCTTTTCACTGTATACACTTCTCTAGCTTGGGGAAGGGAAGGGAAAAAACAGAATGCTTCAGTAGAGATACAAGTAGACCCATTATAACAATGTACAAGACTCTATGTTGAAAAAGGAACTTTACAATTTAGGGGGGAGTGTAGTTGTGGAGGTGGGAGGGATGGGAGGGAAGGGGAAAAGCAAAAGAGGAGGTAACAGTGCTTGATAGGAAATGTACTCTTTACCTTGCTCATGTAACTGTAACCCCTCTGTATGGTATTTTTACAATAAAAAATGTATTAAAATAAAGGTTGGGGTTAGTATTAACAGAAGTGGTGGTTAGGAAAACATAGGTTGTCCCATTATAACAATGATATGTACAAGACACTGTTGAAAAGGAACTTCACAACTTTGCGTGGGGGAGGAGTTGGGAAGGTGGGGCAGGGAGGGATGGTAGGAGAAAAACAAAGGAGGAGGCAACAATGCTTGATAAGAACGTACTCATTACCCTACTCATGTAACTATAACCCCTCTGCACGGTATCTTTACAATAAAAATATATACAAAAAATAAATTAAAGAAAACATGTACTTTTAGAGAAAAAATAGTCTTTTTAGAGAAAAAAATACTTCATTGAAATAAGAATACTGGCCCCATATTGGGCATCATCTTGGCAAAATAGTGAATAATAGGGAATTGAGCCTAATTGGCACCATCTTGTCTACTTGGTGGATGACGATAAAGCCCCCCCCCCCCCCCCCAGGTAATAGGCATGCCTGATATCCTAGAGGTTAGGGGTGGGGACTTGAAAACTAGATTACTGGACCTTCCAGTCCTGTGCCATAAACTCATGAGACTCACCAGCTCCCTGTAACCCTGAACCTTAACCATGGCCTACTTCCGTCCCATGAATGGTTCAGCCACTGTTTTGCTCCATGTGTAGTGTCTCCTGACTGCCCTAAAGTCAGCATGATGTCCTCTTCAGTCCTCCATTCGAGTTGACCAAGCATGTTGAGATTGTTTACCTTCTGTTTCTTTGCTTTACTACCCTCATGACTAGGATTTTCCAACAGTGTTAAATATATTTGAGGCTGCAAGTTTTGGGGGGACACATGACCACAGACAGTCGCTGGTTTTCTAATAAAAACCCCCAATCGATCTCTCAAAGTGTAGCGGCTCTGTATCTCACAATTGAATTCCCATATGACAATATTAACTAGGGTAAACACAGTTGCATCTATAGTATGAAACAAAATGTTTTCAGTGTGTTGGATGCAAAAAAATAGTAATGGTAGAACATGCCATTTGTGTTCGTATTCACTCAAACTTCACCACAAATATATAAGAAAAATCTTTCTGACTTCACTGGCCAAATAATGTTAAGCAATTCTCTGCATCCTTACCAGTAAAACACTGCCTACTAACTTCTGCATCCCCAAACCTGTCAACTACACTTCTGTTGTAGAGCTCGTACTGGAGAAAAATCTGCTGAATTTTCATATTCAGAAAGTATTTTCTAACTTTTCAGAGTCAGAAAAGTCAAGGTTGAGTAGAAAAAATGAAGGAAAAATGTCTTTCTAACCGTGGAGAGCAAATCGTGAAGAAAAGCTCTTTGCATCTATTTAGTGAGAGAAGGTCCACAGTGATAGCTTTTAACTGTAACTTCAGAGACCCACAGCAGACCAGGCATCATACATATACTGTGAATATGAGAAGCTATTCAGGTCGACTACATTCCTGATTTGTCATAAACAAGGTTATGTTTCTCTACTAACAAATACACACACACACACACACACACACACACACACACACACACACACACACACATACACATACACACCACAAGTGAAGGCAATCCTTTATGGAAACCAGATTGTTCCCCTTACATAGTTATAATGAGCACAACTTCTCTGGAACTACTAGCAAAACCAGAACTTAGATCAACCAGGGCTGCTTACTTGTGCGAACATCTTACTCCTTACCCCAATTTTTTTTTTCTCCTCTTTAAACCTAGTCATATTGATATCCCCTTTTCCTGCACACAGGCCACTGGCTCTTTTATCTGATATTCACTAGTACTCTGAACTTGCATTTACATGTTGGAGCAAGTGGCTGGGCTTGACACATTGAAATCCACAACCCCAATCCATCCCAGAGGGACCTCTGTCCTAAGAGTCAGGTTAAAAGCATAGATTTTGGTTAATATAAGAAAATTTCTGTTGTGGGAACTTGTCCCAGAACTTGGTCCTTTCTTTACAGGAGGAGAAGGGAGAAAAGGAAATAGAGAAAAGGGGACAGATGGAGACATGAGGGGAGGGGGAGAAAAAAGGAGGAAGGGGAAGGAAGGGAAAAGCTGAAAGGTTTTCTTTGAGATCCCTTTGTCTCCTGAGTTTTGGTTTAAAAAGATATACCCAAACACTCTAGGGATTTCATTGTTTTTACAGTGGATGTGCTACTACCAGTGAAGCTGTGAGCTCACCAAGGTGTCACTGATCACTGATGCTAAAGAAGCTGTACTTCTTACTACAATTATGTAATTAAATGCTATGCAGACTGATGGAATGTGCTTGATGATGGGTTTACCATGTAAACTAAGTCAAATGCTTTCAAAGATTTCACAAACATGAGTCTCTTTTGTTTGAGGGGTAAGGAGGGAGAAAAAAACAAAACAAAAAATCAAAGGGGGCTTGAATAAAAATCTAGGAGAAAGTTACATTAATTTTTCTTCTAAGTACATAAATTTCATACTAAATTTAGAGAGGCTGAAACTAAAAATAATAAAGTGTTTTATGGATATGTTTATATAAGAAAGAAAATAGAGACCTTTTCTCAGCAGATATTGAAGTAATAGTCTTGGAATTCTACAAAGGATTGGTAAATGAGTGCAGATTCACTTGCTTTAATTTCAAATAAAGTGTTGAAATGTGTATTGACAAAGATTCTTTCCTTTGACCAAAACTGTAGCTTGACTCCACTGAGTTGTTTCCTTGACCAGGTCGAGCCCTGGGCCTCCTGTCAGTCCTTCTACATGACGGACATGACTTCTTGAGCAAGAATCTCAAGAAGTCAGTTGAGTAAAAATCCATAATACTTGACATTTGACTACCTTCAGTATCTTTTACTTTTAGCAGTTACCTCACCAAGCAAATGAGCTTAGTCAGAAACGCCTTGTCCTTGATGTTAGTGACTTATCAAATGACCATAACCTCCAACACTATTCCTCATTACACATCTCTTCTAGTTCTTGCTGAAGTCAGTGTTGGGTCTAGTTTCTTTCTCCTACCGCAAGACCCTACTTCAGTTATTACTGTACTCTGTCTGATAAAGGGTCATGGATATTTTTCTGTACACTTTCTTTTTCTTTTGTTGTGTGATGGTACCCAGGCTTGAACGCAGGGCCACACAGTCTCACTCAGCTTTTCCCTTCAAGGCTGGTGCTGTACAACTAGAGCCGTGCATCCAATCCAGCATTTTTGCTGGTTAACTGCAGTTGAAATCTCACAGACTTTTTTTGCCCAAGTTAGCTTTGAACCATGATCCTATAGGTTTCAGCTTCCTGAGTAGGCAGTGGGCTGGAGCCACTCCTGTCTGGCTTACACTACCTTTTTTTCTTCTTCTGATAGTCCACTTTAATCAACTACTTAATAAACTTTCCATGTACTAGTTCTGAATTATATAGAAGGAATAGTCGTATAAATGTAGAGAATACATTGCCTAATGTTATTACCAAAGTTAGTTTTAAATATTATTTCATGAAAGTCACTGAGTATTGCTAATTTCAATGACTCTCAGGCTAAAATATTTTAATCTTAATTCAGTCTTGATTTCAGATATACTATTAATATCCTTCTTCCTTTGGAAGCATTAGCTTTGATGAAAACATTGTTTATAGAAATGACTATTTCAGACAATCAAAGTTTCCAAGGAAACATGCTTTCAATTCTACGGAATATGCAAATAAAAATCTCTTTTTTGTATAAATTGCCTTAAGTGAGAGACAAAGCCTGAAACAATAAGCCAATTCAAAGAGATAAAAAGAAACAACAACAGGCAAAGTGACTCCAGTGGCTTTGTTAATAGCCATGAAAATCATTCTCCTTTCACTTTACAGATCCTACTGCACAATATCAATATTTGCCTGCTGTCAACCGGGGAGAGATTAAAAAATAAATTGGGCTTAAATGTTCTTAAATTTGCATGGTGGGGTCTTTGCTTCTGAATTATATCTATTCATCTAGTTTACTGTAGAGATTAAATTGCGCTATAGAACAATTTGTGGCAGATTGTAGCCTACTTTCTCTAACAGAAATCAATATGGCTTTCCTTATGAAAAACAGTGGAAATAACAGAGACAAACAAACACGTAATAAGGAATTCTTGCTATATATACCATTATAATACTTGTACGTCCAGAATACATTTACAATGATTTACCTTTTTACCAAGAGAATGGTTATGTACTTATACAAAAGAAAGAGTTGTACTATGAGATAGTACTTCATCTGATCCATGGAGCCTGAGGCTTTCAACCATATGATCTACAATTCTTTTTTTTTTGTCTTTTCTTTTTTGTTACTGGGGATCGAACCCAGGACGTTGCACTTGCTAGGCAAGCGCTTTGCCACTGAGCTGCATCCCAGCCCTGATTTACAATTCTTAAATTCTCAAGTCCAGCAAACAGATCTATCTTTCTATCCCCTAAAACAGACTATGTAATTGCGCCTTTGTTGTTGTAAAATGAGCCAGTGTATAGCACCTATTTGGAAAAATAGTTAATGGCTCACCAATTTCTGCTCCAAGCTATGCTTATTTATATAGATAATATTATACACCAGGCTATTTTATGTCCTGCTTGCTTTAATATTTTGAAAGAGATGAAAGAAAGAACTAAAAGAATATAGACTATGTATTGATACGAGAGAACTTAAGTGGCATCCCTAGAATAGTATGAGCTTCTGCAAAATTAAAAGATCATCTCTTTGGGAGCACACAAATAACTCAGCACACATAAAAAACAGACACATGATGAAAAGATAAACAGACAAATTTCCCAAAATGTACTTAACAAAGAAAAAAGCTTATAGAATCAGGTAGCCTTCCCAACCAAAATGATTGGGTTTAGAGTGTTCCACACCTCTTATGCTGGTTGTTTCAAGCCAGAAAAAAAAAGGCTCATGGTGACAATCTGATTGGAAGTAGTTAATACTTACCTTATATGAATATGATCTGATCAGACAAGTACCTGTGATCTGACAAGGCTAAATTGCTAGACCACAAGAGCATATTCATAACATAGGTATATTCATAACATATTAATATGCACACATCATTTATGACATAGTTCTCTAGTATGGTGGCTAAGGCCATGCTTTGAAATTCAAATATGAGGGTGTATTTAGGTAAAGAAAAATACTAGACAAATTTAGGTGGTACATTCTTGAGAGAAGAAGAAGATCATGGGAACCAGACCAGGCTAAAAATTGAAAACAAAAACAAAATTTATAAAACAGGAATAAACAGATGTCTATGTATTACAGAAAGCACCCTTTGATCAAATTTCTTGTCACATTCAAATTCAAAGTAAATATCTCATCGAAACACATCGTAAGACATTGAAGTTTTAGAACTACAAAACAGACAAAAATGCATACACCATTGTGACAAGTAGTGGAGGCAAACCAGTCACTGATTTTGTGACTATTTCTGATATCTCCGAAATTGCTACCAGCCTGTGAGTATTGGCTGTGTTTATTTGATCTAGCTTTGAATTGGAAAATCAAAGGGCCCATTACAAGCAAATGTGACATGGTAATTGGGAAGGGATGGTAGAGAATGATAGACCAAGCAAAAGACGAGAGAAGTACAGAAGAGGGAAAGGTAGTAAAAATTATAAAATACTATAAGAAATGCAATATTAAAATATGCCCAAAGAAACCAACAATTAGAATGTGAATTCATTCTACTTAATTCATACTTATTTTTTTAGAGTAAAGGTTTTAAAATAAATACATTGATGATTTTCAAGGGAACAATGAAGTGTAGTTCCACTTAAATTTAACAACTCACAATATTTAGAAATTCTTTAACAATTTGAGAAAATAAAATGATAATTTAAATGTCCTCATATAAGTATAGATAATAAAAATATAAAAGAAGGAGTTATTGCAAAAAGATCAGGATGACAGATAAGAAAGGAAATAATTTAGAATATAGTAGGCAGAAGCTAGAATCAGTAAGGAAACAGAGGATGAAGTGAAAGACTAAAATACTTACCTAATAAGACAGACTACTAGATGATATTTGAAGGGACAACTGCTTGAGATGCATCCAGAATTCTTCAGCTAGAACATCTAAGTCAAGAGTATACTGTAATTTTCTTACGAATTCCCATAATATATACAATAGGCTGATTGATGCTATAGTGGACCTGAAAATGCTGGAACTTTCTCACTGGCAATAATGTGTTTAAGAAGTTTACATCAAAGCACAGATTAGTAGGGAAAGTAAAACTATCAGTTCAAAATGAGTGCTGTTGGCTCACATCTATAATCCTACCGACTCAAGAGGCTGAGATCTGGAGATTGTAGCTAAAAAACCAACCCAGGCATAAAAGTATCTGAGATTCTTATTGCAAATTGACCAGTGAAAATCCAGAAATGGGAGTGTAACTCAAATGATAAACCACTAGCTTTGAGCGTAGAAAGCTAAGAAGCAACACCCAGACTTTGAGTTCAACCCCCAGTACTAGAAGAAGAATTAGAAGAAAGAAGAAGAATTAGAAGAAAGAAGAAGAATTAGAAGAAAGAAGGAGGAGGAGGAGGAGGAGGAGGAGGAGGAGGAGGAGGGGGAGGGGGAGGGAGGGAGAGAGGAAGAGGAGGAGGAGGGAGGAAAAGGAGGAGAAGGAGGAGGAGGAGGAGGAGGAGGAGGGAGGAAGAGGAGGAGGAGAGGTGGCGGCGGTGGAACAACTATCCGTGCAGAATTCATACTAAAATATGCAAGAGGACAAACAAAACAAAAGTCCCAGATATATAATATATAAGATCACTTACCCAATAATCATTCCCCAAAAGAAACTTTTGCTACTTATTTTATCAAAGGACCAAGGAGTTAAGGATATTATGGCACACTAGTAGGATGCTGGTTAGCTAAACCCTGGGTTCCATAGCCAGCATAGCAAACAACAAATATTAGTGTTGTCCAGTGAGACATACACAGTAGGAAATATACAATATGTATGTGATCACATACTACAGGAGACTTACTGCAAAAATGAGCTCTCATGATTATGGAAGCCCAGAAATGCTATGATGTGCCATTTTCAGGCTACAGAAAGGGAAGAGTTAATAGTATAATACAGTCCTAGTTCAAGGTGTGAGACAGGGTAACTAATGGAACACTTCCAATGTGAGACCAATGTAGGGGCTGAAGGAGAACTGCTAAGTCCAGCAAAGTCCTAAAGGAACCAGGAACCCCATGACCAAGGGAACTTGGGAGTTCCAGCTCAGGAAGGAATGTAAGAGCACTTCTTCCCTCTGCCTTTTTATCTAGCCATGCCAGCCTTTGGCTGACTTGATGATTTTCCTCCCTGGATAGATCAGATCTTTCTTATTCAAAACTTTGTTTTCTTTCCGTTCCAAAGCTCATCTCTGCTGGGTGCCTGTGGCTCATACCTGTAATCCTAGCTATGCAGGAGGCTGAGATCTGAGGATCCTAGTTCATAGCCAGCCTGGGCAGGAAAGTCCATGAGACTCTTATCTCCAATTGACCACCAGAAAACCAGAAGTAGTGCTGTGGCTTAAGTGGTAGAGCCCTAACCTTGAGCTGAAGAGCTCAGCGACAGCACCCAGGCCCCAAGTTCAAGACCCATGACTGACAAAAACAAAACAAAACAAAAAAAAGCTTATCTCTTCAAACACCATTAGAGACATAACCATTTTACCAACTATCAGTATCTCTTAACCCAGTCTACTTGACACATAAAATTAACCATCACATAGAGAAATGAGGGAAATTAAGTTGAATATTAAATTTGTTAAAGTACTGTAATACCCAGGTGTCTGTGGCTCATACATGCAATCTTAGCTATCCAGGAGGCTGAAATCAGAGAATCGCAGTTCAAAGCCAGCCTGAGCAAGAAAGTTTGTGAGACTCTTATCTCTACTTAACCATCAGAAAACCAGAAATGTCACTGTGGATCTTAGTTGTAGAGTGCTAGCCTTGAATGAAAGAGCACAGAGCCAGTTCCCAAGCCCTGAATTAAAGACAAAACTATCTATCTATCTATCTATCTATCTATCTATCTATCTATCTATCTATCTATCTATCTATCTGTCTGTCTATCTATCTATCTATCTATCTATCTATCTATCTATCTCTCTGTCTGTCTGTCTGTCTGTCTATATAAGTTATATTTTTAAAATAATGTCTTTGAGTTCCAAAAAAATGGGGAAATCTAAATTCTTGGCAAAAATTAAAAGGTAAGGAAGTCTTGTCAATTATTCAATAGTAAACCATGTTGAGATCTTTATTATGTGGCCAGAAATAGAAATACTAAAAGCTATGTAAATATGAATTTACAGTTGTATTTACTTAATTATATCAATTTAGGAGTAAACAGACACTATTTCTTTTGAAATCTACAGGGAAAGAGTGAATTCAATAGCAGTATTCAGCCAGTTTTCTACTTGTAAGCACTGAGTCTCAAATAAAACCAAGCAGAAAGATATTGAAAAGTATTAGGTATGCAAATCATAATAGTAATGAAGATACGGAAGCAATACTGATTGTGACAGCAGAGAAAACAAAATTGTATGCACAAAAGTGGAATAAGGAAGGTTGCTATGAAATTACAAAAGAAGCAATCATCTAAGAATAAAAAAATGAAATTGTAATCAACTTAAGTATGCAATATAAAAATGCAAAACCTTCCCAAATTATAAGGGAAAGATTAAAAATCTTCCAACATAGCTTTGTGCAAAACAAAGAAGATGAGAGGAAGTTTCATGGACCTAGTTAGGATAATTCTTAACTATATAGAAGCAGTTACCCATTTAATTTTTCTTCATATTAACTTATTTATCTTTTAAAGAGAAAATCCATTACTAAAGAAAAACTAAAAAATATAATGAGAAATAAATTACTATATCATGAAAAACATATTCTATAAAACTCAAAGGAAAATTAAAGATATTGACATTGAATTCAGAAAGAACAAGTATGTCTGCTATCGATGGCCTATTGTACCTTAGGCTATAGGTGTCAACCATTTTAGTGACACAAAAATGTAATGAGTTATATGAACATGATCAAAATTGATCACACTTTCAGAAAACATGTTTTATTAGAAAACTTAAGGCTAATCTAATGTCATATTGTTAGACTAACAAGAGGCAATGTAAAGAAATAGTATTCCTATATGCCAGAAATCTAAAAAAAAAAAGAAGAAGAAAGTAAAATCTAATTGCAACTGTAGCCAAAATAATGTATAGTTTTAATGTGGTTCCAAATGAAATCCTAACAGATCTTTGTGGAACCTGACCTTCAGTTTCTGCAATTCATATGGAACAACATCAAGAGGCAAAAAAAAGTTTGGAGAAGAGCAAGATGGTGATACAATCCTACCATTGTATTTACTTAAAAACGACAACAACTACACTGATCTGATGATAATGTAGGCACAAACAGAGATGTGATGATAAGAGTTGGTTCTTCACATATATGGAAAACACGCATGACAAGGTAATGTAGATCACAAGGAAATTATGAACCATCTAACCTCGAGTTCAACCAAATGGAGTTCATGAGGATTCTGCACCAGCATCACTCTGCGCATTATGTCAACACCTCCACTTTCTGTAGGTTCACTGTTAATTTTGTCTCCCTGAGCAAGAATTTCCTGAGAAACACGTATTTTGAATCCTAAGCAGATTTGGTCATTTATTGTTTTTTTAAATCTTTCATCAGCAAATTCGATAACTTTTTACATGTAACAATGCTTTTGGTTGTAAAGCCTGTATTGTCAGATACTGATATAGCTGTGTTTGATTTAATATTTTCATAGTCTACTGTTTCCTTACCCTTTTAACTTTATGTCTTGGTAAAAATGTACCTTTATAAAAAGTATATTTTATAAAGAGAGTGTTGGTTTGGTTGTTACTCTAATTTCACTGTAGTGAATTTTTTGCTAATTATAATGTTTATTTCAAGCATTTGTATTTATTATCATGGGGGTCTGAGCTTGTTAGCTCTCACATACAATTCCAGTTGCTCAGAAGGCAGAGACTGAGAGAATCAGGTTTGGAACTTGTGAAACACTATCTCCATTCATAGCTGGGCATTGTGGCTCACACCTGTCATCACAGTGACATGAGAGACTGAAATTGAAAAGATAATGATTCCAGATGGGCCCAGGCAAAACAAGTTCATGAAACCCCATCTCAACAGAAAAATCTGAGTACGATAGCACATGTCTATCATTACAGCTATGTGGGAAACACAAATGGAAGAATTGTGAACCAGGTGGGTTTTGTAAAAATATGAAAACTTCTCTCTAAAATAAATAGAGAAAAATGAGCTGGAGACTTGAATTAAGAAGTAGCGTGCCCGCCTAACAAGTTAAAACTCCAGGAAGGGTAGGTGGGGGCAGGGGATGCATTCATGATAGTCTATGCATATCCTGAGAAACTAAGAAAATTGAGTGGAGGGTTTCGATTGGGAGGAATGGGGAAGAATGATGAAATGGGAGAGATCAGTCACGAGGTGTTCTACTTGTAGATTGATTTGTTGAGTGGTGATATATGTTTTTATATGCATACATATGTATATATGTGCATATATGTATAATTTTTCTAAGTCAGAGAAATTGACAACGATCCTATCAGGGTGTTACTTTGAAAGGTGGACAGACATCTTAAGCCATTGTGAACCCCAGACTCCCTCTGAGTTTCTGAGTGGGGTGTGAATGTGAGATATTAACTACACATCTGAAGCAGTTGCTCGTGCCTTTTGTATTTGCTCATCTTTCCTTTAAGTTCCTTAACTGGTCTGTGTCTGATATTATCCACAGCAAGAATGTGAGTACAATGCAGGGTCATGCAGAATTGCTTTCTGCTCATTTACTTAGTAGATGAATTTGAGTGGAATTTGATTATGTCAAGATGCCAGCTCAGAATAAAAATCAATAGACCTTAGAATGTTTTGCAAAGAAGATAATGCTTTCCTCCCACTACTGATTAAAAGAAGACAAGGAGAGAGCCAATCCTAAGTTAATACCATATTCATATGTATTTTGACAACAGGTTTGATCTATGTGGTTATTGAAATTTTAAGAATTTTTTTTCTCAGAAAGATAAGAAATAAACATTGTTGAATAGTGGATATATTACTCACAGCGCCTACCAAGCCATCAGAAGTGACATGTTTTCTTCCACGCATAATAAGGTCACTGCTCAACTATGGAATCAAAGGAAAAACAACAACATAATAATGCCTGCTGCTGATAATAGCAATGAAGACTATGGACTGTGTGCCTGGCATTTTGTGAGGCTTTTTGCCAGAACCAATTTCCTTTAGTTGTCAATGACAGTTTATGTTAGGCAAAGATATAGCTGAATTTTATAGAGTAAGATAGCTCCCACACTATATACACCTTCCCCCTTTGTTTAAATAACTGAAATCTTTTTTGTGAGAAAACCTTTATGATATTGTCATGCTCTTTTTGATTGAATAATAAGATGAATGGCAGGTGCTGGTGGCTCATACCTGTAATTCAATTCTTCAGTAGGCTCTGAGATTTGAGGAACATAGTTCAAAGCCAACCCAGATAAGAAAGTCCATGAGACTTTCATCTCCAGTTAACCACCAGAAGTAGAGGCATAGCCAAAGTAATAGAATGCTAGTTTGAGTAAAATAACTGAAGGCTTTTTCACAAAGACACTAAATTCAAGCCCAGTACCTATATCAAAAAAGAAGAAAAGGAGGAGGAGGAGGAGGAGGAGGAGGAGGAAAGGAAGGATGGAAGGAAATAAGGAAGGAAGGAAGGAAGGAAGGAAGGAAATATTTAGCTATCTAAACATCATTGATTCTTAACCAAGTAATAAGCCATCTATAGGATAGTTACCTAGAGCAAGAACTTGAATTATAACTTCAAGGAAAGAGACACTTCTCTAGGTTAAATATTTGCCAATGATAAAACTAATACACTTACAAAATCTTGCTTAAAAGTAAATATGTTGGGTAGTATGCAAGTGTACATAAATATATCAACTGAAACATGGTAGATTCCAGGGAGAACCCAAATAGTGTAATTTCTTAGAAAAGCTAAGTCAAAATTCAACAAAATGCCCACCAGGAAGCGGGTAGTTGAAAGGGGCGGGGTAGGACCAGGAGGAAAGAGATGGACAAATGAAGAGGAGAAGGGGAGAATGAAGTCAAGAGCCCCATTTATATCCTACAAAATTAAGAAGTAAGGGAAGGAGTTGCGGGGTGGGGATGGGTAAGAATGTGGAAAGAGTGACACTGATCAAGATGTCTTGTATTTATAAATTGCTTTGTTAAAGGGCAAGTCTTTGGTCAAACTACTTAAAGATAATTTAAAAAAGCAATTTAAAAAATCTTGCCTATCAAGAATACATACAAGCATACATCTATTTAAACACAGTCAAATATAGACATACATGCATATGTACACATTTTATATTTTTATTAAAAATAGGCATATATGGGTTGGAGACTTACTTTACACTTAAAATACTTTAGCATTTTCTAACTACCATCAGAAATTACTCTTGGGGAGTTATTTTGTAACTTATCTTTAAGTAGTTGTACAAAGGAGTTGCTATCCAAGAAAGCAGTTGTATTTATATATAATGAATTTTGATCAATGTCACCCTTTTCGCAATTCTCTCCCATCCCTTTCAAATCCACCGTGAAGGTATTTCAAGGCTCCTTGGTATCCAATCATATGATAAAATCATAAATATATATTTCAGAAAATCCTTATTAGTGGACCTTAGACTATTTCTACTATTTTCAATAACCATTCATGTGCATAAGTCTGTGACCACACCAAGTATTTCTCGTTAGGATGAAGTGGGGGAACAGATAAGCTCTGAGGTCCCGGATAGATTGTCACTAGCCTCCTTGCTGGTGGATAAAAATGGAAATGCAGTGTGATAACACAAAGTTGAAGGGAATTTACTGTTGTCCAATTTCATTCTGAATAATTCCTCCTGGGCTAGAGGAACAGGAAACATTTGACAGCGTCATAGCTTCCTGCTGGACTGTCCTCAGACCTTGCAGGCTTCTTCAGCCCCTTTGCTTCCCACACAAAGCTTCTGCCACTCAAAGATGGGGCTTTCTTTCCCCTTGACAGGTAACAAGGAAGTTTTTTGCTTCACAAACCTTGCTCTCTCACGAACAAGACTCCTAAAGACACAATTGCTTCCTGACACAGTCCTGTCCTATGTCTTAGATTACAAAGGCAAGATTGGGATACACCACTTGTTGGTTTATGGAAATGTCAAACAATGCCCTAGTCATGGACTGGCATCCAAACTGTAACAGAGAGTATTCCAGCTCCCATGGAAGTCAGAGCAGTTGTATCACAAAGAATGATGGTGAGCTCTAGGGAGCAGCACTGGCTCAAGCCACAAGCTTCCTAACAGTCATTTCGGACCTTGACAAATTACTGTCCTCTAGAAGCGGGGATAGTAGTAGAACACCCATGTATTCCTGCCTATGGTGCTACATGTTGTATTTTTTATTAGCGCGGATTAATTGTAGAGAGGGATTTCATGTATAATGTATTTAAATGAAATTCATCCCCTCTATGTTTTTTTCCTTAGCTTTTTAAAAACCAATTTGAAAGACAACAATGGTATCTCCTGTGAATGTTATTTGGATTTCTTTTGATTATTAATAATCCTATATGATTGAAACTTCTTTTCTAAAATGTGAGTGGACAATTACCATATCCCTTTGGAAACTTTTAAATCATTCCTACCTAAGGGAAAGAATATTGGGGATTTTTGTTTGTTTGTTTTTAGTTCCAGCAGAGAACTTTTTAAAGAAACCATTTAGAGAGTGCTACAAGCCTAATTACAACAGCAGTGAATGGGAAGGAAACTTCCCTCTCAAGAGAATTCTAGATACAAAACCATCCACAACGTGAGGGGGAAATGATAGGTTTGCATTGGAGCCAAAAAAAAATCTCCTTATGAGAAAAGGTAGCTTGAACCGCTATGCCAGCACACGAAAGCAGCCATCCTGTCAGAACTTTCCTGGTCATTTCTGGTCTTTTCTTATCACCTACAGCCAAGGATGTATGAGGGAAGGAGAGATGACTTTAAGAGGAGAGCAGAATGACATAGGTTAAAAATACAGAGGAAAGCCAATATAGAACTGAGCCAGGATATGATAAGGACACCTGCATGTCCATGTTCACTGCTGCACTATTCACAATAACCAAGCTATGGAAACAGCCCAGATGCCCCACAATAATTGGATCCAATGGAATTTTACACAACCATTAGAAAGAAGAAGTGTCATTTGCAGAGAAATGGATGGAACTAGAACAAATCATCTTACATAAGGTAAGCCAAGATCAGATTGTTTGTCTAAACAGTGCATGTTCCCCTGACATGTAGATATGAAAAATTACACAGAATTCTAGATACTCACATACAGTGTGCCAAAAGAGGGCAGTCTTAGGAGAGAATCACAAAAATGCAATACCCAAGCACCTCTTCATATGTATATAAAATAATACGCATACTGAAATGAGCTCCAAAGATATGGAAACAAAGGACTTTTTCTTAACTTTTTTCTGATGACTATATTCTTTAACTTATATATGGTGTATTCACGTACACATCTGTGGGAGGGTGGGGGGAGGGCACAGAATCTGAGGGAAAAGGGTGAAAAAGGCATCAGTGGAGCTCACTGACTGCACTGGACATTGATGAAAATGAACTATGGTGGGTGGCAAAGGGAAAGATGGAATTGAGAGAATGAGGGAACACATACACTATGCAGCCTGACCTATGTTAAGGTAACCCCACTGGATATCACCTCTAATACAAAAATTAAATAAATGAGAAAAAACGGGCATGAACTGCTCTCCAGAACTTCATAAATCTCAGCATTTCTAACCTCCAAAAACACTGAGTACGAGTGGTGGAAAGAAACATGGTCAGTCAACATGTGAAACCGGCCAAGTTCAAACCCACACGGATGCAACATACACAGAGGCAGTGTGTGAGGATGCAGCGGGAAAGTAGCAGTCTAGATTACAAGGAGACAGTTCCTCAGCCTCCAGACTGAGCTCTGAAGATGAACCAAGGAAGATTTAATTACCTGCACCCAACACGGGTGGGCACAATATTATTTTAACCTTTGTAGTACAGTGTATAGACTGCCACCTGGGAATTCACACAGAAAAGCTATCTTGTTCCAGAAATAGGATAGTCCTCATTCCATCCCCTTCTCTTCCTTTTCTTATCTGCAAGATTACCTAGAGCTATGTCTGACTTCCTTTCTGTTAAAAAAAAAAAAAGAGTTTAACGGGCTGTGTCTGTCAAATGTGGCAGTCGCAATTCCTACCTTATTAGTGTTGAGCAATATTTTAATCTCATATGGCAGAGCACTGCAAAGAGGCCCTTAACATGGAGAACGCATTTCTTCACAAACACCTTTTCCATTTCACACATATCTGATATTGCAATTCCTGCTGGCAATATCACACACACACACACACACACACACACACACACACACACACACAATCATTGTCTCAGTGAAAGAACCTAGGGATATAATTATGAGCTAATGAGATCACAGTAATAATATAGAAACAAATTACTGCAGTAACACAGAGAAAAGAGGAATTTATTGTCCTGTATTTAGGAAAAGCTGCAAACAGAGGGGAGGAAAAAAAATCAAAGAAACTATTAAATGTCATGAGACCCCATTTGACCACTCTCTGTCTTTTCAACACAAATTATCTCAATTCACATTCTATATTTAATATGCTAAATATTTATTGCCATAGAGTTCTGCTTAAAATCAAATTAATGTGTATTCTGAAAGAGGAGTAGGGGCGTTTGCAATAGAGGCCACTGAATGATGCTCTTCTTTTCAAATTTGCTATGATTCTCATGTGTGTGTGTGTGTGTGTGTGTGTGTGTGTGTGTGTGTGTGTGTGTGTGTGTGTGTGCAGAAAAAAATTAGCTTGTCTATTTCCTGCTATTCTTGATTTCCTGCCCTACTTGATTCCACTACTATGTCAATATGCCACTATTAAAATGACTTCCTTGAAATTACACTGCTGTCTTCAGAAAGCTTCCTAGTAATTAGGAAGCTATCACCTAATGTTTGAATGTGTTCCCTTGGGATGTGTGTTATGTAACTGGTATATAATTGTGTGGTCAGCAGAACATCTTATTCTAGCCTAGAGCTTAGAAAATTCCCAAATGCACTAGGACAGGTTTCAATCCAGCCACTAGCACTGTCCACCAATTGCACATCAATTTCTTTGTTGTTAAAATAAAGACATTGAGGAGACTTAGTGTTTCACATTTAATAACTGAAGTTAATGCTTCATAAATATGAATAAAAGATATATGAATAAAAGTATAAATATGAACAAAAGATTAATGGAAACATACTCAGAATAAGGGAAAATTGTATACCAGAGAAGAAGGAAAAAGGCAAGACTTTTCCAAGAAGGAGAAATGTTAAAGATGGTTGAACAGACTTGAGATCTTTTTCAGAGCTACCATACATTTGAAATAATCCACCTTAAAGCAATAAGAACAGAGAGCTGTATACTTTCTAATAAATCCAGTAAGATTTACATTCAAGATTGAACTGTGGAGCAAATCTAAGTTTAGTTAATGATATTCCACAGATTCTTTCAACTATCACAAATATAAATATTTTTTCAAACATGCACACACATAAATATCCCATAATAAACCACAGACAGATATTGTATGGTTCAGCATAATTTATGATTATATTCTCAAATAACTTAGAAATTCAGTTACAAAATGCAAAATCAATCATCATCTACTTCCACCCCTTTCATTTTCTGACTATATTTTACTATTTTATTAAGTAAAATAATTATTATAAGTATTTATATTTATAACTTGTAAATATAAAAATATTGTTATATTTACTAGATTTATGGATATAAGTGTTATATGTATATAATTATGTATAAAACTACAGTTATAATTAGTAAGTCAAAATCACTTACACTTAATTAACTCAATTCACATTCTATATTCAATATGCTAAAATATTTTTTGCATTAAGAGCTCTGCTTAAAATCAAGTTAACTTTTATCCTGAAAGTATTTTTTGCCCAAGAAACTCAACAGAATTTTATTTATAAGATTCTACTACAAATTTGGGCTACCAGACAGGGCAAGGACAACCTGAAAAATTACTAACACGCTTCAAGCCAAAAGTCCTTTACTTTCTTTTACAAACTTGCTTACTCTCTCTTGAGATTAATGGACTGTCTGTCCATGGATCTGGGCATTGCCTAACACTTTAAAATAAGGAAGGGCGACCCCTGGTGTTGGCCTTTAGAAACCAAATTCATAGGAAGCTCCAAAATCACAATTCAGGAGGATGTCTTACAAAACAAGTCAGGATTCCAAATTAATTTAATTATCTTAAGGCAAAAATAGTACTGAAAATATGTTATTAAACGACTTAAGGGAATCGTTCAAATTACAACAGTTACACAGTGACTTGTTCACAGCAAGTATATGAATCAAAAGAGAACAAAACAAAAGGAAAAGGCGTACGATTTGCTTGAATGAGCAACAAGAAAGCTAGCCAAGGGGGGGAAATAATGTTTAAATCACTCCCACATGGCACTGAAGATAGTTTTTATTTCAATCCCAGCAGTAGACTTACATGTATTCAGCAAGAAACTCTTGAGAGACTCATTTACTTCCTTGCTAGTTTTTTCATTGAAACTTTCACCTTCAAAGGCTCAAGGTCATGAGTTCTGCAGAAAAGGGAAAATAGTCCTCCTTAAACACCTGTCACTTGTGACAAAATGAAATGGAAGGTCAAAAGTGACTTCCTGCATCATTTGAACTCATTGTCACTCAAGAGGAGACGCTGACAGACAGAAGACATGCTGGGAGAGGGAAATCTCATAATTGAAGAAAATTCTTCCTGAATATAGATATATATATGGCATTATATTTATGTATATATCTTATATTAGATATTGATATAGATAATGTAAGAAAGCCCTGAAGTTCTTTCCTGGTAAGCTTTATTGCCAATATTACTAAAGATCTTGACAGAAGTTGGCTTGACACTAATTCAGAACAGAACAATAATTAGACATTTATAACTTTTCTTTGAGTTTCAGGTGCCAAAGTGACATTAAGAGTTGATTAGGCAAAGTTAGTGCTGAGGAACGTTCTGTAACTTCCTTTTACTCGCCCAGACACAACAAGAAAACATACAGAATGGTGGGACAAATTAAGAACGAGAAGGAAATTGTATATGGTGATAAAATTGCTGATTCCACATCGGAAGTAGAACTTCCAGGACAATGGGTCCTCTGCCGTTAACACCAAACACAGACACATCACCTGTCACTCACATAGGACTTATTCTTACAATCTACAGGAACTTCCTTGCTTTGCTCTGATGTTTTCGTGGAAAGAAAGTGCTTTGTTGTTGTTTTTTGTTTTGTTTTGTTTTGCCAGCAGTGCCCTTTGAAGTTCTCTTCTAAGTCCCAGTTGTACCAATTTCTATAAGTGCTTGAATCTTTCAAAGCCTTCCCGGATTTGACTGTAAGTCATTTCCCTTGCCATTTTACTCCTGAAACATGAATTTTGTCCTGTAGGTTCCTCTCCCCTTTATCCAGTATCCTTTTTTGTTTGTTTGTTTGTGATCTAATTTGTGAGTGTACATTATTTAGATCATACATTCACATTATTTAACTGATACTCCAAATGAATATTTATATGAACAAAAAATAGATTTTACACTTTAAGATTATTTAACATTAAAGATTTATTTTACATTTTTTCCTTTGAGTTTAAACATTTGGGAGGAAGCAAAAATACCCATTTAAATCTATACTTCCAATTCATTATAAGAATTCATTCAAACAGGTTGCCTGAAGTTTCTGCTGCAATCAAAGACTTTCATTGTTATCAATATGTTCATCATAAGAAGGGGGTTCATTTATTTAGAAGGGTATCTTTACTAGATGTATACATAATTTCATTTTGTATGACTGATTTACCTGCCCAGTGATGCTCATTGGAGGAAGGCATTTGTACTCTCTTGGAACTTCTGCTTCTTGTGAAACCTGCAGCAGTTCTTTCCAGTGACTAATTTCATAAGACACTGAAATGGCCTCTTTGAAATTCAGCTTTCAAAGTGCCTAGAAATCCCAGAAAAGAGCTTTTGCATACATTATGAGACTCAGGCAAGTAAGCATAGCAGGTAGCTAAGAAACATTGCCAAAGAAATCTCTCCTCACAAAATAATACCCTACCAGCCCCCTCCCACCCCCGCCACACACACACACACACACACACACACACACACACACACATTCACCACAACCACTGACAAAAATGCAAGGGAGTTAACTAGCAAGTATTTCACCAGGAGGAAGTGGTATGCAAGGAAGCCTGGCTGACACAATGTATCTTGGAGAAATAATTTTATTAAATATTTGATGAAATAAAGGTTTCTTGTTATTTCATACTTGAAACTACAATTTGATATGAAAAGAAATGTACGGTAAAGCAGACTTCAACAATGCTTGAATTATAGGGCTAATACATAGTACTTTAATGGTGCTTAGAATATAAAATAGAGACATTTCACATTTGCTGACGAGCTTCCGACCATTTTCTCACGTCTTTGGGTTTAAAGAGATTGTATTCTTTTGTCTGACATAAGTCTAAGGGAAGGTTTGAAGTCAAATTCTCTTTTCAGATTTTGATTCTTTGGTGAGAAATGATACAAAAATTTGTTAAAATAATTATACATATATTTTTCCTCCCTGTGAAAAATCAAAGACAGTTGTCTGTACAGAAAAAAATAAACAAGAAAGGTTAATAAATACATAGATGGAAAAATAAATAAATAAATACATAGATGGAAACATTTTCGAAATGCCATAGGTGCATAGTGAGAATTTCATTTGAGAGCTGTCTGGAGAAGAACTGGAGAAGAGAGAGAGAGAGCATGCCATGTTTCCAGGTGGGCGATGTGACTGAAATACAAGAGATCGGGATAAATAACTATCTGGAATCGGGATAAATAACTATCTGTGCCACAACCTTTTCAGAAAAATCTCCTTTGCACTTCACATCTATATCCCTGAAACAAGCAAATTATGCAAAGACTTACATATATGGAATCTTTGTTCTCTGCAATGAATATAGTTAATCAAATTTTAGATAAATATGTATTGTGCCTTGAAATGAAGAAGAAATTTTATCATCTGGAGGATTCAAAGTCCCTAAAACATCTGGATTTGGCAAAAGAAGAGGCCTAGAATGTACCTTGGAGAAATAAGTCTATGTCATTAATCTGGTCAAAAGAGACAGTTTGGTATAACTGGTATGAGAAAGAATCCAACCTAACTACACCACTGCTTACTACGGAGGAATTTTTAAGAACATACTTTCTCTGAGCCTGACTTCTTCTCATTAGCCTAGATCTCTTTCACTATAACTCAAGTTAAGAGACATATGCTTCTCCAACTTTATGATTTTCCCATGACATAATTTGTAAGTTAATTATGAAATTCTGTGTTCATGTTGTTAAAGAAAATGAACACATTGCAAATTCCTGTATAATAAATAGTAAAAACATCCCTAATGCATCAGAACTTAGCATTTAGTTGTGTATGCTTTGAGATATCTTCATCAATAAATGCATCTAAATATATGATATTTAGTGAAATGAAATCATATTTGAAATATTTTTTTCAGGTAGATACTCTACCATTTGAACTATGCTTTTAGCCTTTTATTTTCTCTAGATACTTTTAAGATAGAGTCTCATTTTTTGGTCTCATATTCATGCTCCTCATTGCAGCTAGAATGCTGGGCTCAGGTTTTCTGTTCAAATCAGTTCTCATGAACTTTTGCCTGGGCAGGCCTAGAACTTTAATCTTCTTTATCTCAGCCTTTCATGTAGCGAGGGTTTTTTTTTTAACTTGTTGTCTTCTCTTGTTAATACGACCACTAATCAATAATATTTACTTCACTGCACTGCAAGATCAAATGATACGTACTTTATTCACCTAGATATATTATAGCATGCTAACCTGTGGAAATAATGCAGCAAATACCTTTCCTATGAAGCATGGCAGAGCATGTCACTTCTTTGCTCAGATTGATAAACGTGATTCCATTAAAACTGAGAATCAATATTCTATTAAAGTTTTTATTTGAATAACGCTCAATTTAAAGATTCATTCCAAGAGTGATGATAGTTGTACATACTCAATCCCTTCCCCCACACATACACCAAGAAAAGAACATCCTGTGTATCTGCATTTTTCAGGTCAGCAACTTTTAATATGTTATGTAACTTAGTACGCATTTGTTAATTCTTGTTTGTCATCCACTCTAACAATACTGCAATACTCCCTCTAATACTTCAGCATAGTTGTATTCCTGCAGTCAGCTTTGATTTTTCTAATCCTACTTTTAAAAATGAAACTTTGTATTGTGTGTGTGTGTGTGTGTGTGAGATTCCTTTATTTGGTGGGCTTCACTTTCAGTGCAAAACTAAAGTCAATGTGACTATAAAATCTCCATCTGGTCCTGTTATCAGCAACAGTTCTTCATAGCCAGGTACTGGTGGCTTGTGACTGTAATCTGAGGTACTCAGCAGGCTGAGATCCAAGGATCACATTCAAACCCAGCCAGAGCAAGAAAGTCTGTCCAATTCTTATGTACAATGAACAACAATAACAACAAACCAGAAATGATGCTTCACCTCAAGTGGTCAAGCACTACCCCTGAGTGAAAATGGTAAGGGTCAAACTCCAGTATAAGTACGTGTACGTATACATACGTACACACACATACACACCACCAATCACCTAAGAATTTCCCCTTCTTGAAAGTTTAGATAACCTTAGTCACAAAGCCATCTAAATCTGGAATCTTTCTTATGTACTGGATTCATCTATAATTGTGATTTTTTGCCTTTTGTAATTAATTTTATTGTAAAGGTGATGTACAGAGGAGTTACAGTTACACCCATTGGGTAATGAGTACATTTCTGGTTGAACATTGTTATATATCCCTGGTTTTTCTCCCACCTTCCATTCCTCCACTCCACTCCCCAAGTTGTAAAGTTCATTTCCAACATAGTGTTTTGTGCTTATGGCTGTTGCATTGGTTTACCCTTTAGTTGTTACTCTGATCAGATATTTCTTTTTCCTTATACAAGTTAAAATCAGTGACCATTGTCATTTATGTTATTTTATTTTACACTTGTTTAAAATTCTCCAGTGCCTCCCTATTTCTCAGACTCTTAATTAGAACCGATTTTCATAGTAGCAATACCAGTATTTTGGGTGTCTACTCCATGTCAGGCACTAGTTAACTTAATTCTTGCAATAACCTTTGGTGCATGTCCTCCATTTTCCCCATTGTTCAGATGAAGACATTGAGGCATAAACCCATGTCTTTCTTGGCTGATGATACCGTACAGGCAGCAAGTAGCCTAAAGAGTGTTCAAATTCAAAGACTTTGTTTTTAATCTATAGGCTACTCGTAGGTATCTTTCTTTTACAGTTCTAGTTGCAAACCTAACCTATGGGTATTCTCTGTGAGACCTCTCTAGTCTTGGCTTCACAAGTACATGTTTCTACTGCAGAGGAATTCATTTTCTTATGCGTCACCATAAAGATTTTTTAAGGTGAGAAACAAGATCTTTTCATTATGAAAAATTTCAGTGTAAATTATGAATTTATGTGAATATGAAATGATAACCTTCTGTTTATTGTACATATGTCACTCTGCTTCTTTTATTTTTTCCTTATTTTTCTCTCAGTTCCCTTCATAAAACTTATGATAATGAGTGAATATATATCTTTACATTTGGGTGTCTTTTATTGATTACATTTTAATGTATTTGTATAAGAAAACTCTATATAAATTTAATGTTTAAGCATCCCCAATTATAAATTTCTAAGTGTTGAATTATTTTGTTTTCCTCCTGGATTTAATTATTATAGTATTTATTTGGCTATATATTTGATATACAGGATAAATGTTAAAGTTTTTGGCAATTTTCTGTCTGGAAAATATAAAATTTAATTGGAAATGCTTTTCTTAATAAAATGAATGGGACTGAAGCTGTTTGATTTCTCACACATTTCATTGTTAACCCAGATACTTACTGAAGAATGATATCCTTCTTCACTGAGATAGATCTCAACATCCATCTTACCCTGATTTTCATTTTCAGAGTATAAGCGCTAAGCAAACTCATCCATGCAAATTAATAACAAGTCTTAGAGAGAGCTTTGATACAGCAGTGCAATTTAACTTTTTTTTTTTTTTTTTTGCCAGCCAGGACCTGGGCACTGTCTGTGAGCTCCTTTTGCTCAAGGCTTGCATTCTACCACTTAGTACCACTTCCTGTTTTGTTTTGTTTTGTTTTGTTTTTCTGTGTATGTGGAATCAAACTCTGGGCTTCACGCATGCTAGGCAAGCACTCTACCACTAAGCCAAATTCCCAGCCCATGTAATTTAACTCATTCAACTCACATAATTAAGCTCATTATTGGACATAAAACAAAAGTGACTAAGAGGTATGCCTTTAAATAATATTTTAACCAAAAAATAGACAAAAATTTGATTAGGTACCCTCTAAATTTTCTTTAATTCAATAGTAAAAGTCCTCTGATTTGTAAGATGATTTGTTACCTAATCATTAGGCATTTGCTTTATCAACAACATCAGCATTTCCAATTGTCTCTGGCTTAGCACCTTGGTGATTATATATAGGAATAGGATATACTACTTCAATACTCCCACAAGAAAGGATTCCACCCACCTTTGGGATGTGGGACTTCATAGGAGGTAGTTAGAGATGTGCCCTAGAAGTGAAATGTTCTACTTTGACCCCTTCTGACCAGTGAGGTGATAAGTTTCCTGTGCCATTCAGTCATCAAAGATCTAGACAAATAGGTTCACCAAATCTTGCACCTATAAAACTATTGGCCAAAATAAATACTTTTGTCTTTGTAAAGAATTAAGTATTTTGTTATAATGGTAGTAAGATGACTAACATGACTAACACAGTGTCAGAATAAATTCAACCAGCAAATGATCTTTTTCATTTTTTGTATTTAATCTGAGCTGTGGTGGCTTATGCATATACAAAATGCCAAGGTAAGCAAACTTGATTCTTCCATTGGAATGTCTAATATCACTGTTTACATTTGTCTGTGAAGATATTTACAGAATCATTTTTCATCTTGTGTATAAATACTCATATGAAAACTCATCCTGGTATAGAGCAGAGATGACAAGGGCACTCTGAGTTTAGGGATCATGGCCAGGTCACAGCATTATAAGGTTAAGAGGACTAAACCAAGGAACCAGATTTTAAAACAATATATTTACAATATTAAGCTTCAAAAGGTAGAACTAGTTATGTCCCAGTTACAAATATCATTATCTCATTTGATCTTTTTAAGCACTTAACATATCAACATGCAGATATTAACAGATAATTTACAATGATCTTTAAGTGGCAACAAAAGTGTAAGTATACAAGCCTGTCTGACCCTAGAACTTAGAAGTCCATACCAAACAGCAGTCTCAGAAGGGGGCCAAAAACCAAAGTTGGGGGCCATTTCTAAAAATGCTGTAATCAGATGAGAGCCCAGTGAGAGAGTGTTAACTTTTTAAATCTGGAACAAGGCAAGATCTTCACTCTTACCATGCCTATTCAACACAAGGAAAGAATGAACAACATCTAATGTATATAAGCCTTACAGACTGCAACAAAAATCTATGAGAATTGACAAAGATGGCAAATTTGAGGATGCAAAATCAACCCATGTAGTAAAGATATATTTCCATCTGATAGAAAGGCATTTTCTGGAAAAAAATTCAATGTTAGTTACAAAACTAAAACACTTAAGAATAAATTTAATGAACAAGTTGAAAGATCTGTTCCTGGAGTAGAAGTTTGAAAAAGAAACTGAAGAAGATTGACACAATGGTGCACACTTGTAAACATGATACTATACAAGCAAAGCAAGAGGGTCACAAGGATTAGGCTAGCTTGGGCTACATAGTGAGAACAACAAGAAAGAAAGAAAGAAAGAAAGAAAGAAAGAAAGAAAGAAAGAAAGAAAGAAAGAAAGAAAGAAAGAAAGAAAGAAAGAAAGAAAGAAAGAAAGAAAGAAAGAAAGAAAGAAAGAAAGAAAGAAAGAAAGAAAGAAAGAAAGAAAGAGAAAGGAAGGAAGGAAGGAAGGAAGGAAGGAAGGAAGGAAAGAAGGGAGGAAGGAAGGAAGGAAGGAAGGAAGGAAGGAAGGAAGGAAGGAAAAAAGAAAGAAAGAAGGGAGGGAGGGAGGGGGGAGGAAGGAAGGAAGGAGAGAGAAAGAGAGAAAAAAGAGAAAGGGAGGGAGGAGAGAGGGAGGGAAGGAACAAAGGAAGGAAGGAAGGAAGGAAGCAAAAAAGAAAGAAAGAAGGGAGGGAGGGAGGGGGAGGGAGGGAGGAAGGAAGGAAGGAAAGAAAGAAAGAGAGAGAGAAAGGGAGAGGGAGAGAGAAAAGGAGAAGGAAGAAGGAAGGAAGTTAGAAAGGAGGGAATGAAGGAAGATAGGAAGAAATAAAGGAAATTGAAAGATATCCCATATTCATTAATTTGAACAGTTAATATTCAAGTTTCCATATTTGTTTCAATGGGATTTTACAGATAAATTGACAGGCAATAGAAATGGTTAATACTAATCTGCTGAGAAGCTCATCTACCATTTAAATCAAACAGTTAAAATCTGAACACAATTAGCTAGAGATGTATAATTAAATATTAATAGGAAAGTTGAGAAGGAATAGTGGATGGGTAGGAAATGTTCAAAATGTAATCATGAACATATTTCTACATTATATTGCATGTCTAAGTGCAATATATCTCTGACTGGAAAGTAGCCAGAGAATCACAAACTGGAAGTATACATTTAAGAAGCTTTGTGCTAGCATAGTAATAATATCTATCTCTCAGAGTCCTATGGACATAAATGTGGTTATGCAAGCAAAAGCTCTTTGAAGATGGGAAATCATTATTTTTTATGATTGCTTACACAGACAGGAGAGCTACAATTCTGAGGTGAACCCTCTGAGCTTTAGTAGTTAGCAAAGACAATGACAGAGTAGTGAAAATGAATTTTGAAAATGATTGTTTGGAAGGTATGAAGAAAATAATCTTAATATTGCAGATTAATTTAATTTACTTTCCCACAAGTCAAAGGGAAAGTAACTTTAAGGAAAGAATTAAGTAGAATGATTAAATGCATGATTATTAGAACTGATCAAAAAAATAAATGCATTTAAGACAAGGCTAATATAGCTGAAAGGGACATTGGAGATGTTTGTCTGTAAAGGGAAAGGAGAAATAAGGAAGAATATGAAAATAAAAATGAAGATTAAAAAAGAATATAAGACTACTGTCCAAATGAGACAGGAATATCTGGGTTAAAGACAAAGAGACAGGCTATTCTGATAATAAAAATTAACTCTCTGTAATTGAAAAAATATCACAGTTTAACAAGCTGAGAAACAGAGAAGGTATCTTAAATCTTCTCAAATAAGTTAGCAGAATAATTATTTGATGAGAATTTAAGGGTGAACTTGAAGAGGAAGGGAATATGGAAATAGAATTTCCATGGTGGCCACTATGTTGGATATTTTCTGACTGAAAGAGGAATACAAATAGGAGATTTCCATTTTTGTTGTTGTTTATCTGTTTTTTAAAAGCATGAAATTGTTGTGAATAAGTTCTGTATGCAGTTGTACAGCCAGAGATAAAAATAACAGAAAGGCAAATATCCAGTAAATCAGAAAGTTAAGAGGGTTCCCCTTCCCTCTGGAAAGAATATGTTGAAATTAAATTCTATATTTCCACCTTTTAGCCTCATTATGAGAGAAATAAACCAGTTCTTTTTTTTAAATTTAATTTTTTTTTGTGAACATACTGTACAGAGGGGTTACAATTACATGGGCAGGATAATGCGTACATTTCTTATCAAGCATTGCAGCCTCCTCCTTTGTTTACCCGAGAAATAAACCAGTTCTAAGGTCAATTTTCTATTAAGACATTTTAAGAAAAGAGTGGAAAAAAAAAAAAAAAAGAAAAGAGTGGATTACAAGGACCATGTACTACATGTATTATGTACCACAATTGGTTTCCAAAATTGTGCAGAATTTTTTAAATGCTATGCTATGCAATGAAATGTACAAGACGTTATCTCAAAAAACGAACTTTACAACCTTGCTTGGGGGGGGAGGGGGAGACGGGAAGGGATGGGAAGGGGAAAAAACAGAGGCAACAATGCTTTATAAGAAATGTACTCATTACCTTGCTCATGTAATTGTATCCCCTCTATACTGTATTTTCACAATAAAAAATAAAAATAATAATAATAAAGCAAATGCAAATTTACATTTTAAAATTCCCGAGAATAAAAATTTCTCATATATATACATACACACATATATATATATATATTGGTGGTGGTGGTGGTCATGGGGCTTTAACTATGCACTTGGACAGTATTCCTCAGCACTTCAGCTCAAGGCTAGCGCTCTACCACTTCAGCCACAGCACCACTTCCGGTTTTCTACTGGTTTATTGAAGATAAGAGTCTCATCAACTTTCCTGCCCAGGCTGACTTTGAACCATGATCCTCAGATCTCAGCCTCCTGAGTAGCTAGGATTACAGGCCTGAGCCACTGGTGCCTGGCAAACTTATCATATATTATACACAAATAATACATGGAAATATAATGTGATCTTTCAGTACTTACATACTAATACTAAAAGTTCAACAGAGTGAGCCATGTTTTATTTGTGCCTGAAAATGATTTTGGTAGAAAACATGAGAAACAGGAAACAAATGAAATGGAAAAGGATTAAAGGATAAAAAGAAAGAATTGAGGGAAAACCAAATGTAAAATATTGCAATCTAAGAAGTTTTTAATACTCATCAACTATACCTTTAAGCCTAAATACAGTGTAGGGTAACATTCTCCTATTTTCAGTTATTCTTTCTTTCTCAAATTGAGTTTATTGCCATACAGTTGACTAATATTCTTACATATGTCAATACTTTACCAACCTTCCTATTTGAGTCAGAGAAAAATTACGTTAGTTATAATTATCCTTCAGATGTATCCAGAATTTAGCACATGTATGAAAACAGTTATTTCACACAGCACAAACATTCACTGTGAAAATTTTAAAACTAGTCTTAGTTTGAAGCTGTGTATACCATAATATATAACATTTTTTCCTTTGGATTTTATGTTTTTCATATATAACAGAATAGTACAAGCAAAATAGTACAAGCAAAAAAAAATGATTACTATATTCAATTTATAAAATTTTGCAAATGTAATAGAAGCTTTCTGCACAAAATATTAAGTACAAGTCCAATATTTCTTTTTAATCTCAGCAAAATCAAATATTCTAATTTAATAGCTTCCAGATAACTAGCTTATTAGCAAATGATGTAAAAGTAAAAAGCTTTAGGCAAAACCCTAAGCCTTACATTTAAATGGCTATTCACTGCATCAGATGTAGCTTTCAATATGAATAAACAAATCAGCACCTATCATTTTCAGCTTTAAAAAAATAAGAAATTAACTCTGCACCAGAAATGACAATAAAGCCTGTTTTTATTATTACTAGGCTACTCTTTGATTATGAAGTTGGATTGCCTTTAAGCTGTTGATATATGTTTTTAATCATAACAGCATTAAATTTTCATTGTTTTGTGTTATTTTTACATTTTTTATGGAGATAAATTTTGGTTGGCTCTTGGTAACTTCATTTCATAGCTTTAAACATACAGCCAATCAGCCATGATTTACTACAACCACAGAATGCAGCCACCCACATGCAAGTGCTAGAGTTAAGGAAAGAAGAATCTCACCCTGGAGGTTTTATCTTATTCTTTCTTTCCCTATTTTGCTTTCCTTCTATGTGGAAATTTTTTCTACATTCATATTACTAAACTCTTTCTGCTTTGTACCCTTGCTTTGGGCCTTGGTTGTTAAATGTAATATTCCAATCTCTCATCTACGGCTATAGTAAAGAAGGAGATGCTGCTGAAATCTGATGATAGTGCTATGACTCAATCAAAACTCCAGTTATCTCTGTGTCCAAATTTGAGATCATGAACAACATTATACAACTCATTAGTAGAAAATTTTGAATATTTTTCCCATTGACTTTATGATCAAGTACTACATTTATACTCACACACACACACACACACACACATATGTATATACACGAATATAGAAATGTGAAGATTGCAGGTCTATATCTTTGAATTTATTTTAATGATGTGCCACAAATTCATCCTTTGCCTTATTTTAAAGTCATTAGAGATAATATTTTAAATGCTAGTTTTCTGTATGAAACCAAACTTTCTACTTTATAGATTGTTCAGTTTTCTAGATCATTTGCTTTATGTTTTCATGGTGACTTATTGTCTGATGAAAATATATGAGGAGTCCTAAGCAAAGCTCACATTTTCCAATGAGTTTTTAACTTGAGATAATACTGTGTGTGTGTATGTGTGTGTGTGTGTGTGTGTGTGTATGCTCACGCACTAGTATCAAGGCTTAAACTCTGGACCTTGTCCTTTCGTTAGGCTTTCTTGCTCATGGCTGGTGTTCTACCACCTGAACCATATCTGTAGCCTAAGTTTTGACTATTTCATCAGATATGGCATCTCATGAACTTTTTTTTGGCCTGGGCTGGCTTAAAACTGTAATTCTCTAGGTCTCAGCCTCCTAAATTAAAATTACAAGTGCACACAAATAGCATGCAGCTAGAGATGACAATTTGTAGTCATGCCTCCCAAGAATTCTCTTTAAACTCTTTTTTTGCCTTTTTTTTGGGGGGGGGGTCCGGTTGTGGGGCCTGAACTCGGGGCCTGGGCGCTGTCCCTCAGTTCTTCAGCTCAAGGCTAGCACTCTACCACTTAAGCCACAGCGCCACTTCCAGCTTTTTTCTTTTTGCTTATGTGGTGCTGAGGAATCGAACCCAGGGCCTCAGGCATGCAAGGTAAGCGCTCTACCACTGAGACACCTTCCCAGCCCCATCCCAAGAATTCTCTTTTCTCAGAAAAGAGAGAATTTGTGTGTGACCTGCACACATTCTGTCTGGCCAGTGTAGCTAAGGCAACTTGCACATCACATCCTTACTTAGAAGCAGACCAGAAGAAAGACCATCACCATCTGTGGCTTTCAAATGCCTCCTCATAAACACTCCGCTGCCTTATCTGTTTCCTCTGGTTACACAACAGAACTATACTATCATTTGATAATTTATTGTCGCAAAGTGATCTTCCAGTCAAGCTTCAAGTTGACATGTTGTGCTTGTACAAAGGATCAGACCAGCAATACAATGGAAGCCAGGATTTTTTTTCTTTTTCTTTTTTTTTATTGTGAAAATACCATACAGAGGGGTTACAATTACATGGGCAAGATAATGAGTACATTTCTTATCAAGCATTGTTGCCTCCTCCTTTGTTCTTTGTTTCCCCTTCCCATCCTTCCCATCTCCCCTCCCCCAAAGTTGTAAATTTCATTTTTCGACATAACGATTTGTACAGCTCATTGTTGCAATGGTTCCACCTGTATCCTTATTTAAACAATTTGTTTTTTCCCTTCCCCCCCCCACAAATTATACCAACATCAAATACAGTGAAAGCTGGGGTTATACCGTGGGTGAAAGGACATACAAAGCAACAAAGAAATCATCTTATAAATATGTTAGAAACGATTGCATGAAAGCAAAAACATTTGAATACTTATCTTGGGGTTCATTTCACCTAACATCAACTTATCTGACCTTTTCTGCTTGTCTCAGACATATACTAGTTATTGCAAATAAGAGAAACCATGGGACCTATGTTCTTTGGGCCTGGCTTACTTCACTTAATATACTTTTTTCCAAGTCTTTCCATTTCCTAACAAATAGGGCAATGTCATTCTTTCTGATGGAAGCACAGAATTCCATTGTGTATATATATATACCACATTTTCTTGATCCATTCATCTACTGAGGGGCATTTGGGTTGGTTCCATATCTTAGCTATGGTAAATAATGCTGCAATAAACATAGTTGTGCTGGTAGCTTTAGTGTGGTCTTGTTTGTGATCATTTGGGTAAATGCCCAAAAGTGGGATTGCTGGGTCATAGGGGAGCTCTATGTGGAGTCTTTTGAGGAAACTCCATACTACTCTCCAAAGTGGTTGAACAAGTGCCAGGAATTTTTTTTAACATTTTCTTTTCCTTTTCAAGTAAAAGTAACAGTGGGGAGTGGAAGTGACTAACTTTAGCTTAAAGTTCCCTGGAACTGTGATTCTCCTGGCTTCTGCCTCCCAAGCTGACATTGCAAGAACGAGCACCATGCCTGGACAAAGCAATAAATGTATGAAGAAATAGAAATGCTAGTTATTGGAAGTGGCGCTGTAGCTCAAGTGGTAGAGCGCTCGCCTTGAGCTGAAGAGCTGAGGGACAGCGCCCAGGCCCAGAGTTCAAGCCCCATGACTGACAAAAAAAAAGAAATGCTAGTTACTTTGATTTGATTGTTACAAATTATACCTTCATGCATCAATCTATCAACTAGACTCCATAAATGTGTATAACTATTATTTGTGAAGTTTTAGGCCCTTTAGAAAATATAGGCCCATTCATAAAGATATTGACTTTTTTATATGACTCCCCCCAAACACAAGAAACAAAACAAAAATGGACAAAAAAAGGATATATCAAACTAAAAAGCTTCTATGTATCTCAGGGAAAAAAAAATCGACAGAGTCAAGGAGCAGTCTATAGAATGGGATAAAATGTGAACTATTCATCTAACAAAGAATTATATATAAGAAACTCAAAAAATTAACAAAAATCTAGTAATTGAGTTTTAAAATTGTCTGGAGAAACATGTTTCAAAAGAAGAAGTATAAATGTCCAACACAATTATATTCACAATCTCAGGCATTAGAGAAGTACAAATCCAAATTGAGCTATCATCTCCATTCACTTAGACTAGCTATCAGTTATTCTACTTGAACAATAAGTAACTAAAAGACAAATACAAGTGAGAATCTGTGGGGTAATAAACACTTTCATACACAGTTGGTGAAAATGTGAATACAGTCATCATAGAGAATATTTATAGAAGTACCTCAAAAAAACTAAAAATAGTTCTACCATATGATCCCCTTATACACTCATTTCTGAGTATATGTGTAAAGCAAATGAAACCAGCATGTCACAGAGATTCCTGAATGCCCACACATACAACAATAACCAAGATAAGACATCACCCTCCGTGTCCATCAAAGATGACTGGATAATGAAAATGGGACATATGCACATTCTCCATAAAGGAGAATGAAAGTCTTGCAAAGATCACAGCAAAAATGGAGAGAACTGAAAGACAATGTGAAACATGAAATATTTTCTTTCTTTCATTTGTGAAAATATTTTTAAATTTGATTTCAACGTAACGTGATTATTGCTAGCAATTTGGAAGGGCAGGGTAGATAAATACAGGGAGTATTTATACAGTTCTTGCTCCATGCATATGTTACTATATCATTGATTCACATTGATTTATACAAGTAACACATGTTGGTTATAAACACAATTTAAATATATAAACATATATATCTATAAAAAGTTAATTTATTGATTGATTTATCTTTCCCAAAGGAGGAATCTTTCTAATGACAAACAACAAAAAACTTCTCCAATAACAATATCTAATTATAAAATCATATTAGTTTAAAAGGTGTGTACTAGGTAATTTATACTCTAAAAAAATGTGAGGGGAAAAAGTTAAGTCAAATTTGTTTTCCTATGTCAGGTCAACCAAAGACTATGTTCGATTGCTTTACTAACTTTTGCTAATAATTAGATTCATTTATCATACATTGAAAGCTTTTATTTCAGTAAATTGCAACAAGAAAATTTAGTAAATCAAATATGGAAGGAATTCTCATAACCACAACAAAGAGCATAATTGAAGTAGAGAGGTTAAAGGATTGAAAAGACATTTCTCATAGAAGATACACAAATGGGAAAGAAACCCCCTAAGGATGTCAACATCATTTGTGAAATGTAAATCAAAAGCATAATAACATGTTATGAATATAACTAAACAGGAATAATAACAAACATTGGTAAGGATATGGAGAAGCTGGCTCATCCATTCAATACTTTTGGGTAACTAAAGAGGCAACCCCAGTCCTCCTTAAATGCTTACAGAATTTGATTCATCAGTTCCAGTCCTATTCACATGGTAAACAAAGATGATAATAGATGATAATATATGTTCCCTCAAAAACTTACAAATAAATGTCTTGCAGCAGCAGTATTCATAACATCAAAAGATTAAAAACAACACATTTATCTACTACTACTCAGTATATAGATACAATAGAATATTATTTGCCAACAAAAATCATGTTATATGATATGTGCTTCAACAAGAGATAAACCTTGGAAACAGTATGCTAAATCTAAGAAGCCCACTTCCAACCTCAGGATTATTCTAACAATATGAAATGTCCAGAACAGGCAAGACTGTGGAGACAAAAAATCCACAAGTGGTTACCAAAGGCTCAAAGATGGTATTGAGTGTGATTTAGCAGGATATGAAATTGTGACTGCTAATGGCGATGAAATTTCTTTGGGGAGATGATCAAAATGTTCTGAAATTAATTGAATAAACCTCTGAATGTGAAACAATTTTAGTCATCTTTTGTAAATGCGTAAAAGTATGTAATATATTAATTATTAATTATACCTCAAAAAATGTCATGAAAAATTATTAGGACAATCTCAGCTGAGAATAATACAGCAGATTTAATACTGACAGGAATGGGCCCATTGCTAAGACAAATCAATTAAATAACCAAGACATTTCATTCTTGCATTAGTAATGATTTGGTGAGCGATCCCTCTTTCCAACAATAAAACCAAAAGGTGGCGTTAAGAATAACCATAAGTTGGGCTGGGAAGGTGGCTCAGTGGTAGAGCACTTGCCTTGCATGCATGAGGCCCTGAGTTTGATTCCTCAGCACCACATAAGCAAAAAGAAAAAAAGTTGGGAAGTGACGCTGTGGCTCAAGTGGTAGAGCGCTAGCCTTGAGCTGAAGAGCTGAGGGACAGCGCCCAGGCCCAGAGTTCAGGCCCCACGACCAGACCAAAAAAAAAAAAAAAGAATAACCATAAGTCATAAAGTTTTCTTTTGTTGACTAAATACATATTTTGAAAACAGCGCTTCCCTGTCCCAATAAAAGTCCCTTAGCAATTTAGGTTCTGATTTAGATCTGGAATTTGCAATAACAGATCTGGAACTGGTGGTAACATTTCTGCCCTCAATTTGCAAATGTACCTTCAAAGCAAGATTATTCATCTAATTAAAGTCCTTTGTGGCAAGAAACAAGACCAGAAACTAGCACATATAATGTAATAAACACTGATATAAAGCCTGTAGAATTTTGTAATGAGTTGTTATATACCCCCCTTAGGCCTATTTCCTAAGAAGTCCCTCTCTATATTAAGATTATATTAAGAGTATATTAAGTTAGTTCTTTATTGGAATATTCAGTATATTATAGAATATCATTTTTATAAAAAGAGTACCATTTAGTTATAGCATCTATAAAGCATGTAGTATATTTGATAAATTTTATACTATCTTAAATATACTTTATAGACCATAGAACATCACTTATTTCAATCATCTAGCATAAGTCATAATATTATAATTTATGATGAACTAAATCACCATCAACAAAACAGAAGGGACTTACAATCTTTAATCTTAACAGATATTAAGTGACAAGATCAAAGGCACAATTTCTTTTGTGCTGTATCCCATTTACGATGGCAGAAAGCAATTCATTAAATATACTAAATACATATCAATGTTTTACTTTGAAGCTCCACGTTCACTTACAGTATTGAAGTATTTGAGAGAAAAAGGTTGTCATACTAATGTCACCTTCTTCTAAATTCTATTACATAAACTCATCCATATGAAATTGGACGTATTTGTTCTTCATTTGCAAACTTTTTTTGTGCTTATACTAGTTTATACCAATTGGGCTTTAAAACCTAGCCTGAGTAGGAACTGGCAAAAACAAATACAACTCATATCATTGTGGTATGAACAACTGTAACTGGTTTTTGCTCTGTTTTTTGAGGTTTGAAGTAGCAGAAATCTGTAGTTAAGTATAATGTGACAATTTAAAGAATATTAAAATTAAATTTTTATGCGAAAGTACAAATATCTATAGAAATTTCAGTCCATATTACTAAGCAACTGCAGTTTTCTGAAGTCTGTGAGTTTATTTAAATAACAACCTTCTTCCTTACAAAAGAATATAGCCTTTTTTATTTTTGTGCATTATGTACAATAAAAGAGAAGAACACAGCACAGTGATGTGGTTGAAAGGTTATTATTACTTCAATGACAGAAACAAAAGCATACTATCATTGGATGATGTCAATGAAAGGGTATCATTACTTTTTCTGAGGAGAACATTCTGGTAAGTAAACACACAAGTACAGTATTTATTACATTTCATTCCACATGTGTCTCTAAGGAAATCAGAAAAGAAATGTAATTAGTTTGTGATGTTGGAGACAAAAAAAATGTTGGTTTCATCTGCTCCACAAAAATCTCTGAATCAGTTATTTTTCTAATCAAATTTTACTTCACATTCAAGCATTCTATTTCGCCATCTATTTTATATTTCTCACACATGTCTCAAAGTTATCTTGCTACAGAGAGTGAAAATCAAAATCCAAATTCTAAAAGAAAGTGGTGAAATCTTCCAGCATTCAATCAGTCTCTGGTTTTGAATGATGTATATTGCCCTTCACAATAAAAAAAAGAAATGTCATTGTAAGAAATGTCAAATGAAAACATATGATACGGTACGTAAATAACCCATAGTAAAAGTTTAAATTATTAAAACCTGAAGTTAAACTTATTTTATCTTAGCTTCCTACCAATTGTGCTCACTGTTCCTTGTCTAAGTGATGTAACAGGCTCAGACACTAATGCAACTCCAGTTGTAACAACAGATCACACCTAAAGAAAATAGTTCAAGAGCAAACTTGTTTCTACAAGTACAAGGGGGGCAGCTGAGTCTAACATGTGTTAATGCTGGTGTTTCTCTCACATAATTTTTCTCTGCAAATTACATACAAGTCATATGAAAAAACATAAATAGAAAACTACAGACTTCAAATCATAATGTATATTTTACCTCTGTTGTCAATCTTGCACTAAAATAAAATAGTATTACCATAAATAAAGCTTCTCACAGAATATTTAAGAGGACATAGTTGGGTACATGGGCTACGTAGGAGACATATTCTCGTTGCCTTCGACTGTTGTCATTAAGTAAAGAAAGCAAGTATTGTGTAAATTATGTCAGGAAGAATACATACTCTCTGCTGCATAAACTTACAGGTTACATAATTATCCCACTGAAAAATGAAACAATTCATAGTAATCATCTTTACATTTCTTTAGTCAAATTTGTGTTTGTGTGTGTGTGTGTGTTCGCACTGGTTGTGAGGCTTGAACTCAGAGCCTGGGTACTGTTCCTATAATTTACTTTTTTCACAAGGCTAGCATCTACCACTTAAGTCATAGCTCCACTACTGGATTTTTTGGTAATTAATTGCAGTTCAGAATCTCAGGAAGTTTCCTGTCCTGGCTAGCTTTGAATGATAATCCTCAGATCTCAACTTCCTGAGTAACTAGGATTGCAGGTGTGAGTCACTGACACCCAGCTTTAGTCCATTTTTGTTGTTAATACTTCTTTTTCAGGACTTTATCATTCTTCAATATAAATGACCATTTTCCTGTACATTTGCTTTCCTTCCCCTTAGAATTCTGCCCTTGATGCTGTGATATTTTTCTCTGATGAAGTGCATTGTCATTTGTATTCGGTTCTCTAGACCTAGACCTTGACATTTCCTTGTATTTCAAGAGATGTCTCCCTGAGATGTCTTCACCTCCTTTGCAAATGGAAAGTCATTCACAGAAATTTTATGATTTGTGACATATAATCTATCTGATAGATAATAATAATCTAGATAGAATAATTATAATAATCTATCAGATAGGATATGTGTGTATAGATTATAGATAAATACCTACATAGAACAAGACTAACTATGGTACCATTAGGGAGCGCAAGGGAAGGGAAGAGGGAAAGAGATGGAAGATGAATAATTTCAAAATGTATTGTAAATGTGTTTGAAGACAACATGAGAAATTTCAATGAAATATGTTGAGGTTGGGAGGCAGGAAACGAGAAGGTCATCCTAACAAAAAATAATTCTGCATATCTGAAATACCATAGGGAAAATCCTTGGTGCAAACTGCAAAAAAATTAAGTAAATGGCAGGAAATTAAATATTATATATATATATTCTTTCTCTAGGCAGTATTGGCCAGTTTCACTTATGTAGAACACTGGCACATCTATGAATAGTATATGTATATATAGTATGTGTAGTATATCTATATAGTATATGGACATAGAGTATATGTATAGTATACCACTGTACATCCCTCTGAATATAAAACTTCAAAGATCCCATGAAAGAAAAAAAGTCCCTGATCCAATCTATTTAAAGTCTATCTTTATAGTTTATCTCCTCTGTTTTTTTGTTAATTGACACAGGAGCTACCTTCCCATTACATCTCCATTTATCTAAAAAGTAATAAATATATATACACACATGTATACATATGTATATATACACTATTTAATCACAACATAAACTCTGAAATTCATTGGCAGTAGACATCATTGATGGCTTTAAAAATAGGGAAGAAGAAGTGGCATTGTGTTTTGAATATCATTTCCATCTTTTCGTTTGTCTCATACTGTATTACTGTTCCATACTGTCATGATCCAGTGACCTTTCAGGCACTGTCAATGATGCTCACACAGTCTCTTTCCCACTGCTTTCCATGTCAGAACTCTCTGCCTTACTTGATTTTAAAGTGTTGTCTTGATTTTTTACAATTGGAAGACATGTGCAGAAAGATACAATTATCAAGTATCAAATGTTTATTGCTGTGGCTGTCTTTGGCTCATTCTTCCCCCGCTTGCAATCCATTTGCCAGAATGAAGCAGGACCTTTCTGAAGCAACGTTGCTTTTCCAAAACCTTACATTTTCTCTGCAATCAAGCACACCTAAAGAGGAATTATACAGAGACTATCAAAATGGTCCTGTGAAACAACAAAACCTCTGAGGTGTGCTCCATTTAAAAACAAACACCCAATACATGAGCTAACGAGTAAGTTATTTTAAAGTTCTTCATGGGTCATAACATGCAATTTAAAGTTTTCTACAATTTTTTATGCAAACATTTTCCATGCAAACATTTTCCATCAGCAGTTTTCCATATAAGCATTTCCCTAGTGATGTGCTTCATATATGATATGAGAGTACTGAATAGGTATTTTAAGAACATTTAATAAATGATTTTTTTACAAATATGCAGGCAGTTTCATAAAGAGGAGTACCGCAGCAGCAGGAGGCTCACATGAGTGGAGGAGCATGACCATCCCTAGTCGAAGGGAAGATGGGCAGGACAGACAGAAGGCCCTGTGAAGGTGGCATACATTTATTTCCAGTTCCGAGTAATTAGGAACTAAGGTGGGAGGAGTGTGTGTGTGTGTGTGTGTGTGTGTGTGAGAGAGAGAGAGAGAGAGAGAGAGAGAGAGAGAGAGAGAGAGATAAAGTGTTAATCTGTGAAGAAGGAATTAGTTTATATTATTCTAAATTATTTTAATTTTGAATTATCATACACGTGTGGTATGAGGGGTTATTGTGGTTATTTCCATACAGGCACACAGTATATTTGAACAACTTTATTTCATTCACTATATTCTCACTCTTCTCCCTGCTCTGATCCTCACTGTTTTAAACAGCATTCAATGTGGTTCTTTATGCTGTCTTAATATACATGTGAACACACACAAATATATATATATATATATATATATATATAAAGGTGATTAAGATGGAAGTATAAATATGTATATATTTCCATCTTAATCATATATTTATATATATATATACTTCCATCTTAATCACCTTTCAGTTTCTCTCTTTTCCTCATTCTCCATTCTGTTGTTTACATTCAAGTTCCATCACTATTACTGTTAGTATATACTATTTTCAAAAACTTACTTTTATTTGAACTCTTTTTTGTATGTTTTTTATTGTAAAAATGCTGTACAGAGGGGTTATAGTTACATGAGCAAGGTAATGAGTACATTTCGTATTGAACATTGTTTGAACTTTTTTAAAAAAGATATATAAGACTGAAAAGTCACAAATACTACTATGGTCAAAATGCTCTAGATATTGTCATTAGTATAATTGACTGGCTCCAAAATCACTGTACACTTGGTAGCAGGCACTGCAACTTTCATTCTTTGTTCCCATTCGCTTCTTTTTAAAAATTGAACCCAAGTTCTTGCACATGCTAGGTAAGCTCTCTTTTTTTTTAATTCTGAAAATACCGTACAGAGGGGTTACAATTACATGGGCGTCACATGAGCCTAACTCCATATTAGCTGAGTTGTAACTATTTATTGACTGGATAAATGTGTCATTGAGTCATTGAATGAATAAAAATGTCTCAGTTCTGTAGTATAATACTCAAATAATAGTCTCCTGATAACATTAACATTTTCAGTTCTGCCTCCTCTGTTTCTCTCCTCCTGCCAAATTATCCTTGACATACTTTTGATCGATTCTATCACTAGCTTGTCTAGGTTCTCCATCAGAAACAAAAGTAGTCAAGCTTGTCCGTGTGGTAACTTGGAACTATACGATTCTTTCTTGTGTATATCTAGCACCTTCCCTCTGGATATGAGTAGCTCTTTCCAAGATGTGACAAATAGAAGGTGTCAAGATAATGTTAAATATCCCAAGGTTATGATGGGTGTAATGTAGTTCTAGATTGTCCCTCTCTTGTCTATTAAATACAAAAGCACTCCATGATATTATCTTTTGGAAACTATATGTAATGTCTTTCTTGGCTGAACCTTTGAAGTATTAATGATTAAGCATTTATATAATACCTATCACTTTCCACCTTGAGTTCCATTATTTGAACTCTTCCTCTGAATGAAAATTATATAAGAATGTAAAAATCTTTGCATTCCTGCATGAACATGGCACTGCCTTTTCCACAGGCTATAGCATACACTCAATAGTTGCTTACAGAAATGAGTAACTTTGTTTTTCCTACTCAGAATTTCCATCATATAGTGACCTTTCACTTAGCAGTTAAAAGCTGCAGAGAAAAGATAAATCTTAGAAGCTCAAGCATAGGGAGCCTCTTTTTCTACTACTGAGCTGAAAGCAATATGTGCATGCTTGCTGGGATATGAGCAAGGCTTCCTGGTTTAAATCATTAAGATTTAAAGTAAGGCTTCACATCCTTTTCATAAGTGTTGTCTTAAAATTTTCTAGTTAATATAGACATCCAGCTGAAGTTTTAAAAATACAGTGAAGAGACCAAATGCATAAGTTTGGCTGGTGGATGTTTATGATGAGATGTTACCTTTCATAATGAGGTCTATAAAGTTGTTTTCATCTTCAAAGTGCTTTAAAACATTAATTAATTATTGCAAGACTCCTGAGCAATAAATAATTAAGTATTATTATCACTCCATTTATTGATGGGAAAATGAAACAAAATTGTTTAGGAACTTTCTCCAATTTATTTAGGTCAGCCACAATATTAAAGATCTAATGTAAACAGGCTCTTTCTTTTTGTTTTTCATTGTATAATCTGATTTAAGAGTCATTTTTATGAAATATATTTTATAAAGTCTGGTAGCAGAAACCTCAAATAATTTCTAATATCAGAGCTATAAATAATAAACTCTCCTATTTCCACCAATATTAAATCAAACTTCAATCTTCAGTATCCCAGTTCATGAACTATAAAACTTTAAAAAGTAGTAAGTGATTTCCAGATTCACATTTCCATTCCTTTAACATCATTATTAATCTTTGAATGAATGTTTTGTGAAATAAAATATGTACTCTTAAATTCTAGCTAAAAAATAATTTCAAAACATAGTTGGTGATACTTTAGGATTTACAATCTAGCACTTCTCTTTCAAAATAAAATGACAAGAAATTTGCTACATATTTTTTAATATTTTCAGACGTGAAATGTGGGGAAAGTTTTGCACATTTTGTCAATTTTAAGTTTTGCATATTTTGTCAATTTTGTTTGTGAATTTGCTGTTTCTGACAAATTATAGATATAAGATTTGTGAAAACAAATTTCCTGCCTTCTTCCTACATGAGTATTTGTGTTTGTTTTTGTAACAAAAATGTAAAATATAGATATTCAAAATATCTGGTCCAACACACTCCACTTAATGGGAGTATTCTTAGAAGTGCCGGACACTTTTATGCCTTTTTCTCAATTGGTTATTTAAGTATAAACTTTTTACTAAATATCCAGATTCATATGTAGAGCTCAAAAAATTAACACTTCCCTTCCCCAAATAAAGAACCTTAAAGAAACAACAGCCCAGTTAATAAATGTACTGAAAACTTAAAGAGAGACTTCTTAGAACAGTAAGAGTGGCACATGAAAAAATGTTCAACATCTCTGACCATAAGGAAATGCAAATCAAAACAATATTGAGATTCCACCTCATTCCAATGAAATTGACCATTATCAAATAATAATAAAAATAACAGCTGATGGGGATGTGGACAAAGGGAATGCCATTACAATGTAGATGGGAATGTAAATTCATTTGTCTACTGTGGAAAGCAGTAGGGAAGTTCTTCAAAAGACTACACATAGAGCTTCTCTATGACCCAACAATTCCACTCTTGGGCATTTATCCAATAGACCACAAACAAGGCTACACGAATGATACCAGCACAACTGTGATCACTAAAGCACTGTTTACTATAGCCAAGATATGTAATCAGCCCAAATGGCTCTCTGTGGATGAATGGATCAAGAATATGTGGACTGTATTCCTCCATTAGAAAGAATGATATTATGCCATTCATAAGGACATGGAAAGACCTGGAAAAATTATATTAAGCAAAGTAGGCCAGACCCAAGTAAACATAGGTTGCATTGTTTTCCTCATTTGTGGTAACTAGAATGTGTCTGTAAATCTACACATAAACACACTGGGTGGTAAAAACAAAAAGTACACATGGACATGATAAATTGTACAGGTCTCTGTACATTCACACAGAATAAGACCAAAGGAAGATACTTATTCTTAGCATAGGATCACAAAGGCTCAATAGCTAGGTTCACATAATCATATTAAGTTATATTTATCAAAATGAATTCCAAGAAATGGAAACAAGTGTTTTTTTCTTTCATTGTTGTTTTTGTTTTCTGCACCTTTGTATTCTTATTTTTAAGTTTATCTGTTTGGGGAAGGTAAGGAATGGCACAGAATGGTTGGGGAAAAGGTTAAAACAATGCAGCTCTGGTACTCACTATACACAATGTTGAAAATGAGCTATACAATCTGTGGGTGGGGACAGGAGGGAAAAACTGGGAGAGAGCGAGGGGAGGGATGACACGGCTCAAAATGAAATGGACTCATTACCTGATTTACGTAACTGCAACCTCTCTGTATATCACCTTTATGATATATACATATATATATAACCACAAAATACCCAATTTCTACCATCCCAATTTGCTTTCTACAGACTATGTATTTCTAAATAATAGCTCAAGCCACAATAAAACAGGTTTATTCTATAAGAAAACACAAACAATTTCACCATGTTCTGCAAAGTATTATAAAGCAGAAAGCATTTTAAGAATATTTTAAGAATTTTTAAGGAAGGAAGCATCAGAGGAAGGAAGCAAAGATTAGCAGATGGTGAAAGCAACTCGGTTAGCCTTTTTTTTATTTTTTTATCATAAAAATACCGTACAGAGGAGTTACAATTACATGGGCAAGATAATGAGTACATTTCTTATCAAGCATTGTTGCTCCCTCCTTTGTTTCCCCTTCCTATCCCTTCCCATATCCTGCCCTCCCATCACCCATCTCCCCCCCCACCTTACCCCTGCCCTGGCCAAAGTTGTAAAGTTCATTTTTCAACATAACGACTTGTACATCTCATTGTTGCAATGGATCCAACTGTATCCCTAGTTAAACGATTTGTTTTTTCCCTTCCCCTCCCATCCCACAAATTATACCAACATCAAATACAGTGAAAGCATGGGTTATATCCTAGAGGAGGGACATACAAAGCAACAAAGAAATCATCTTATAAATATGTTAGAAACAATTGCATGAAAGGAGAAAACATTTGAAAACTTATCTTGGGGTTCATTTCGCCTAACATCAACATAGCTGACCTTTTCTACTTGACTCAGACATATACTAGATACTACAAATAAGGGAAAGCCTGGGATCTATGTTTCTTTGAGCCTGGCTTACTTCACTTAATATAATTTTTTCCAAGTTTTTCATTTCCTAACAAATGGGGCAATGTCATTCTTTCTGATGGAGGCATAGAATTCCATTGTGTATATATACCACATTTTCTTGATCCATTCATCTACTGAGGGGCATCTGGGTTGGTTCCGTATCTTAGCTATGGTAAATAATGCTGCAATAAACATAGCTGTGCTGGTAGCTTTAGTATGGTCTTGTTTGTGATCATTTGGGTAAATGCCCAAAAGTGGGGTTGCTGGGTCATAGGGGAGCTCTTTTGAGAAACCTCCATACTGCTTTCCAGAGTAGTTGAACAAGTTTACATTCCCACCAACAATGCAGTAAGGTTCCCTTCTGTCCACATCCCCTCCAGCATCTGTTGTAATTAGAGTTCTTGATTATAGCCATTCTAACTGGGGTGAGGTGGTATCTCAATGTTGTTTTGATTTGCATTTCTTTTACGGCTAGAGAGGTTGAGCATTTCTTCATGTGTCTATTGGCTATCCTTCTTTCCTCTTCAGAGAAGTTTCTCTTTTAAGTCTTTAGCCCATTTATTTATTGGGCAGTTGTTTCTTTGAAGATTTGTTGTTGGGGGATTTAATTTTTTGAGTTCAAGGTATATTTTAGATATGAGACCCTTGTCCGTTGTATGGCTAGTGAAGATCTTCTCCCAATCCATGGACTTTCTATTGATCTTGCTAGCTATGTCCTTTGCCATACAGAAACTCTGCAATTTCATGCAATTTCATTTGTCCAATCTTTCTTTGATTTGTTGTGTTTCTGGGTCTCTATTAAGAAAATTTCCACCTGAGCCAAGGAGACCTAGGGTTTCTCCTATTCCATCTTGTAATGTTTTCAGAGTGTCTATTTTAACTCCAAGGTCTTTGATCCATTTGGAACTGATTCTGGTGCAAGGTGATATATAAGGATCTAGCTTTAGTTTTCTACAAGTAGTTAATAAGTTTTGCCAGCACCATTTACTAAATAGGCTGTCTTTCTTCCATTCTATTTTTTTAGCTCCCTTATCGAAGATTAGATGGCTATAGGTATTTAGGTTCATTTCTGGGTTTTCAATTCTATTCCATTGGTCCTGAGGTCTGTTCTTGTGCCAGCACCAACCTGCATTGATTATTATGGCTTTGTAGTAGAGTTTGAAGTTTGGTATTGATAATCCTCCAGCACTGTTCTTTCTGTTAAGGATCGTTTTTGCTATTTGGGGTCTTTTATGTTCCCATATGAATTTTTGGATTGCCTCTTCTATTTCCTTGAAGAATGAGGATGGAATATTGGTAGGTATCGCATTGAATTTGTAGATAGCCTTGGGAGGTATTGCCATTTTCATGATAATGGGAGGTTTTGCCACTTTCTAAGTTCTGTTCTGATTTCCTTTTTCAGGTTTTTAACGTTTTCATCATAGAGGTCCTTCACTTCTTTGGTTAATTTAATTCTTATGTATTTTATTTTTTGTGGGGCATGGAGTTGCTTTCCTAATTTCACCCATGCTTTTCTCATTGTTGGCATACAAAAGAGCCATTGATTTTTGAGGGTTAATTTTATACCCTGCTACTTTGCCAAAGTTTTGAATCAGCTCAAGTAATTTGGGAGTGGAGTCCATGGAATTCTTTAAATACAAGATCATGTCATCTGCAAAGAGGGAAAGTTCATCTTTCCCTATTTGCATCCTCTTTATGCTTGCATCTTGTCTTATTGCTGTAGCTAAACATTCTAATACTAGATTGAAGAGAAGTGGAGAGAGTGGACATCCTTGTCTTGTTCCTGAGTTAAGAGGAAATGGCTTTAGTTTTTCACCATTAAGTATAAGGCTGGCTGTAAGTTTGTCATATTCAGCCTTTATTGTATTGAGAAATGTTCCCTAATAAAGTTACTCACTAAATGTAAAGGAAGGTGGGGGAGAGGAAATAGCATGGCAGAAAGTTCAATCGCTTTGTACCATAACAAAGGACAATTTTTTCAACATTATCATTTCTTCACGAAGGAAATTGTTCAGTATTGGGGACTGTATTTGGGGCTATGGACTCTGGCATGAGGGTGCCCCAAACAATCTCCTTTTTTTTTTATCATTTCTACAACATGAGACATAATACTGCATGGCCCTATGAGGAAATTGATTAGAATGGAGCAAGTGAATGAAAGCAATAGTAAAACAGACAGGTAGTTCTGAGATATTACATTTTTCCTTGGTCCAACAAATACCTGCCAACTTAAAACACTCAGTGAAAACATTTTGCTGCTTCTTTGTTTTTTGTTTCTTGTTTTTTTAGAGATTGATCTAAAATTCTCAGGTGGAATAAGAATTTAACAAAATATACTTCAGAAATCTAGTAAAAATTTACTTTTGCTTCAGAATACTTTCATCTTTACTAAACCACACAACTGACATTTTGGAAGGATAAAGAGGAAGAGCTTGAAGGTTATATCAGTGTAAGAAAGAACACAGGAAGAAAATTTAATTTACTCTTTAAGGTTTGAGCCTTTATTTTTAAACATGTGCTTCATCAGTTCCTCGTTACTTCATGCCTATAAATCAATATACTGAATTTATTGAATAATAATTTATGCTGAATAGTATTATGCTGCTTTGATCACCAATTAAAATGATAACCAATTGTAAAACTAAATCTATCTCATAGATCAACTTTCTTCTCATTTATAATCTATATAACGGATCACATTTATACTCATGGATCTTTAAAGGGAAGGAAGGAAAGACAAGATCATTACCCTGACTTCCTTTTGGACAGCTTTGCAAAATTCAATGCAATGCAATGTCATTAATCTTGCTGTATATTCATCACTCATTGGACAGTTTTCAATTCATTTATTGCCACTCATTTCTCAGTGAAAGTGACAGTGCCAATTCAAATTAATTTTTCACATGTTTCCTCATCTACTTTTAATAGTTTATTAAATCCTAAAAGCTACATATTACATATAATGTCTTTCATCTATATTTAAAGCTTGTCATTCTATATGTAGCTGTCAGTTTCAACATGCTTTATCCTTTATAGAACCATGTTACCATTCATTGATTCTATTGCTAAGTTTTCCAAGATAATGTTATATAAATTTATTGATAGAAATTGTTTACCAAAATAAAATTACTGTGATCATAAAACCTTTTCATTTTGCTTTCCATAGGATCTAGATATTTCATTTAACAAAAAAAAATCCTAAAAATAGATCCTTTTTATGGTTTTGAATTGGTGATTCCCTCCCCGTCCTCAAACCCCCCCCCCCCCCCCGCACACACACACAACGCAAAGGTATTAGTTTCTTAAAAACCTAAAAAGTCAGAGTTGCTAATCTTACAGAAAGAATGATAAAAGGGAACACTGGATATTTTTATTTTTCCTTTTTAGTGGTTTGAGATAACATAAACTCTGAAGTTATTTCTGCTATTGATTTTTGATGCTTTTGTTGTCATGAAACTCTGATATCCATTAGGAAAGAACCAGAAATATGAACTAACCCATGTAGATTCAGTGTGCCACAGAGTTATGTGTATTAAATATTGGTTTACCCTGGTGTACTCTTTAAGAAGTAAAACAGCTGCATGAAATGGAAAGCAAAAATTAATAGTGACTGGAACAAAACTATAGTATAATTTTCTTTCACAGACAAGACTTCTGGAGGAAGGGAGTCAGAGAGTCTGGCTTCTGCCTCCTTATGGAACTGTCCCAGGGCTAGTTCTCCATTTTAAGAACAGCTCCAAGTTTCAGAGCAGAAAGGGAGGCAAAGAACACAACTGGTATTTTTAAAGATTACGTAGATATCTCCTATCACATTTCCATTTGTACATAATTGGAAAGAAATTAGTGATAAAATTATAACCAGCTACTAAGAAGTGTAGAAAACTGTCTTAATTAGGCAATAATCAAGAGTTTCATTACAAGGATTAAAGAAAAATGGGTATTAAGGTGGCAATTTATGTCTGTACCACACCAGAGTTCCATCTTTGTCCTTTAGTGTTCAGATCAATTCTGTCTTCTTTTAAATCATTTGCCATGTTCTTTCTTTTGATGATGGCTTTTCTATTATCCACATCCAAAATATCAACCCATATCATTGTCTAGTCATCCAAGAAAATAATTACCATTTAGTCCTCTGTCCTAATTGCCAAATGCCTATTTTCACCTCTACTTGGATATTTAATAGTATGGTAATAGTATGTTAGAGAAAATGCTAGATACTAACTAAACCTGTTCTCTTTGTTTTTTGGGGGGGCGGGGAGAGGCAGGGTAAAGGCACACAGAAAGGAAAACTTTATTTCCCAACCACCCTTGTTATTAACTTAATGATATGACTAAATTTTGTTTTGTTTTGTTTTGTTTTGTCGGTCCTCGGGCTTGAACTCTGGGACTAGGCCCTGTCCCTGAGCTCCTCAGCTCAAGGCTAGTGCTCTAGCATTTTGAGCCACAGCACCACTTCCAGTTTTCTGGTGGTTAATTGGAGATAAGAGTCTCATGGACTTTCCTGTCCTGGCTAGGTTTGAATAACAATCCTCATATTTCAGCCTCCTGAGTTGCTATGACTACCGGTGTGAGCCACCAGCACCTGGCTACAAGACTAAATTATTGCTTATTGTAAAGGTGATGAACAGAAGGGTTACAGTACATAAGTAAGGTAATAGAACATTTTTTGAACAGTTACCCTCTCCCTCATTTTCTTCCACTTTCTCCTCCCCACTTCCTTCACCCCTCCCAAGTTGTAAAGGACATTTCCAACATAATGTCTAGTGCATTAGTTCATTCTTTGCCCTTCTGTTTCTGTGATTCCCTTTCCCTTCCATGAATCAGATAAACATACATATATATACATATATATATATATATATATATATATATATATATATATATATATATATATATGACAGAGAGTACAGAAAACAGAAAGAAGGAAAGAAAGAGAAAGAAAAGGAAAGAAAGAAAGAAGGAAGGAAGGAAGGAAAGAAAGAAAGAAAGAAAGAAAGAAAGAAAGAAAGAAAGAAAGAAAGAAAGAAAGAAAGGAAGGAAGGAAGGAAGGAAGGAAGGAAGGAAGGAAGGAAGGAAGGAAGGAAGGAAGGAAGGAAGGAAGGAAGGAAAGAAAAAGAAGAAATGACTGCATACAGGAAATAATAAGAACCTCTTGTTTCAAATTCTTGAGTTTATTGTGATATGCACCTAGCAATTGGGTGACTATGACTCTGCTAAGAATATCATAGACATAGTTATCACAAATGAGGAAAATCATGCAACCTACGTTTTTGGGGGTCCTGCCTGGCTTGCATCACTTAATATAATTTTTTCCAGCTCTATAAGACTAAATTCTTTTTATTTCTCCCTGCCCCCCAACCTCATTTTCTTCTTGGGTTGTTTTGTTTGTTTTGTTTTGTTTTGTTTTTTGAGATAGTGTCTTGCTTCGCAGTTCCAGGCTGGCCTGGAACTCCAGATCCTCTTGCCCCCAGCCTCTCGATGAGACTGTTGCTGCTCTGGATCTCTCTCTCTCTCTCTCTCTCTCTCTCTGTCCCGGGGCTGGAACTCAGGGCCTGGAACTGTCCCTGAGCTTTTTTTGCCCAAGGCCAGCACTCTACCACTTGAGCCACAATGCCATTTCCAGGTTTCTATGATTATGTGGTACTGAGGAATCAAATCCAGGGCTTCATGCATGACAGCAAGCACTCTACCACTAAGCTACATTCCCAGCCTGAAACTAAATTCTTAACTAAATTCTACAAGCCTAAATTCATGTCAATGGATAATAGACAAAGTTGACATATTCTTTAAAGTTCTATCAGCCATTGAGACAGGAAGTGACAGAGAACAAGAGCAGAGACACAGGATTGAAGGAGAATACATAGTAGTCATAGCTTAGAGGTATGCCATCCAAAAAAATTCCCCATCCGAACCATATCAGACACTATGTGAAGCCTATGAAATATGCTCCAGTAGCATTAGTGACCTTGATTAATAAAAACAGACATAAATAATTTAAAGATTTATCATATTCTCTAGTGTGACAAATATAGTTCATAGCAGATCAGTTTCTTAAAGAGGACAAATCATGTTTAGAATAGTAGCCATTCTTTGAAAAAACTGGCTTAAAGTCTGATGTTAATTAAACTGTGAAGTTGAGAGGAATTACTTTATATAATAACATGAAAGAGAAAAATCATAGTCAAGAAAAGAAATTCTGTTAACTTTTCAACTAAGTTTAATGGTTACCTAATGTAGGGACAACCAAACATCCTTCATTGCCATGTACACTTATCTTCATGATTGCATGCTAGAGACCCTTTATCTGAAATGATTGAGAGGAAGAATTTCAGATTTTGAACTCTTTCTGGATTTGGAATATTGGCATATGCACAAGATAACTGAAGGATAGGACTCTAGTCTAACTAACTAATTTGCTTATGACTCATATATTGCTATAGTTTCAAGACATATTTCCCAGAATAACTCTTTGAGAGGCTATAGAGCCTTTAAAATGTGGTACCTAGTGGAAGATTGTGGGCTCACTATGGAATACTGTCAAAGAAGTTAATGGGACTCGAGATCCTCTTCTTTTCTTGGTTCCTGGCCATGAAGTAAATAGTGTTTCCCTACCACCTGCTCCTGCCATGATGTGCCACAACTGACCCAAACAATGGAGTCAATAGAATAAAACCTCTGAAACCAAAGGAGACTCTTTTCTTTTTAAGTTCATAATCACAGATATTATAGCTATGGTAAGTTCGCTAACACAAACCTTATACACACATAGCTCAACAGTGATTTGGGGCATTATTTTTATTAAGCATAGAGCAAAGTTTCATGGCGTGAAAATTTCCACCTATGGCATCAGGTCGGTGCTCATAAAATTTCAGATGTTGGAAACATTTCAAATTTTGCAGGTTTTTTTAAAAAAATGATTATTGGTGTTCAGTCTGTAGTTACAGAATTGTTGCACTTTATTATTGTTTAATCAGTTTAAACTATAAACATGTAAAGGTATTTTATATGGAGTGAATGGTCAGTAATAATGTTGATGAGTACTATGGAATGATGGTGATGATGTTAAGGTAAATGCATATTATTACTATTACATTAAGATTAATGTACAATATTAAGCTCTTTCAAGTAAAGAGTTTAAAGTTGACATTAGATTTTCCCATTCCCTGTGTAGAAATTTCTCCCTTTTTTTGCCAGTCCTGGGGCTGGAACTCTGGGCATGGGCATTGACCCTGGACTTCTTTTGCTCAAGGCTAGCACTCTACCATTTGAGCACAGTACCACTTCCAGCTTTTTCTGTGTATGTGGTACTAAAGACTCAAATCCAGGGCTTCCTGCATGCAAGGCAAGTACTCTGTCACTAAGCCACATTCCCAGACCCTTGTGTAGAAATTTCTTTCTTTTTTTTTTATTTTATTTTAATTGAGAACATACTGTACAGAGGGGTTAAAATTACGTGGGCAGGAAAATGCATACATTTCTTACCAAGCATTGCAGCCTCCTCCTTTGTTTACCCTTCACCTCCCTTCCCAGCCTCCCCCCTTCCACCACCCAATCATACCCCCCCCCCCACCGACATTGTAAAGCTGGTTTTGACATGACATTTTGTACTTCTCATTGTTGCAACAGGTCCACCTGAATCCTTAAACGACTTGTTTGTCCCCGTCTCCTCCACATGTTATACTGACATCAAATATAGTGAAAGCGGGGGTTACACTGTGGGGGAGGGACATACAAAGCAACAAAGAAATAATCTTATAAATGCGTTAGAAACACATGCATGAAAGAAACAAAAACATTAAAATACATATTTGAGGGTTCGTTTTCCTAACATCACATTCTCTGACTTTTTCCACTTGACTCATACCTATACTAGATATTGCAAATAAGGGAAACCATGGGACCTATGTTTCTTTGGGCCTGGCTTACTTCACTTAATATAATTTTTTCCAAGCCTTTCCATTTCCTAACAAATGGGGCAATGTCATTCTTTCTGATGGAGGCATAGAATTCCATTGTGTATATATACCACATCTTCTTGATCCATTCATCTACTGAGGGGCATCTGGGTTGGTTCCATATCTTAGCTATGGTAAATAATGCTGCAATAAACATAGTTGTGCTGGTAGCTTTAGTGTGGCCTTGTTTGTGGTCATTTGGGTAAATGCCCAAAAGTGGGATTGCTGGGTCATTGGGGAGCTCTATATGGAGTCTTTTGAGGAACCTCCATACTGCTTTCCAAGGTGGTTGAACAAGTTTACATTCCCACCAACAATGAAGTAAGGTTCCTTTCTGTCCACATCCCCTCCAGCATCTATTGTTAGAGTTCTTGATTTTTGCTGTTCTAACTGGAGTGAGGTGATATCTCAATGTTGTTTTGATTTGCATTTCTTTTATGGCTAGGGATGTTGAACATTTCTTCATGTGTCTATTGGCCATCCTTCTTTCTTCTTCAGAGAAGCTTCTCTTTAGGTCTTTCGCCCACTTACTTATTGGGCAGTTGTTTCTTTGAGGATTTTTTGTTGGGTGGTTTAATTTTTTGAGTTCCAAGTATATTTTAGATATGAGACCCTTGTCCGTTGTATGGCTAGTAAAGATCTTCTCCCAATCCGTGGGCTTTCTATTGATCTTGCTAGCTATGTCATTTGCCCTGCAGAAGCTCTGCAACCTTATACAATCCCATTTGTCCAACCTTTCTTTGATTTGTTGTGTTTCCGGGTCTCTATTCAGAAAATTTCGGCCTGAGCCGAGGAGACCCAGGGTTTCTCCTATTCCATCCTGTAATGTTTTCAGAGTGTCTGCTTTGAGTTCAAGGTCTTTGATCCATTTGGAGTTGATTCTGGTGCAGGGTGATATATAAGGATCTAGCTTTAGTTTTCTACATGTAGTTAACCAGTTTTGCCAGCACCATTTACTGAAGAGGCTGTCTGTCTTCCATTCTATTGTTTTAGCTCCCTTATCGAAGATTAGATGGCTATAGGTCTGTAGGTTCATTTCTGGGTTTTCAATTCTATTCCATTGGTCCTGAGGTCTGTTCTTATGCCAATACCAAGCTGTTTTGATTACTATGGCTTTATAGTAGAGTTTGAAATTTGGTACTGATATTCCTCCAGCAGTGTTCTTTCCATTCAGGAGCGTTTTTGCTATTCGGGGTCTTTTATTGTTCCATATGAATTTTTGGATTGCCTCTTCTATTTCCTTGAAGAATGAGGGTGGAATTTTGATAGGTATTGCGTTGAATTTGTAGATAGCTTTGGGAAGTATTGCCATTTTCACGATGTTAATCTTTCCAATCCAGGAGCATGGGAGGTTTTGCCATTTATTAAGTTCTGTGTTGATTTCCTTTTTCAAGATTTTAAAGTTTTCATCATAGAGGTCCTTCACTTCTTTAGTTAAGTTAATTCCTAGGTATTTTATTTTTTGTGAGGCTATTACAAATGGAGTTGCTTTCCTAATTTCAGCCACACTTTTCTCATTGTTGGCATACAGAAAAGCCATGGATTTTGGGGGGTTAAATTTATAACCTGCTACTTTGCCAAAGTTTTGAATCAGCTTGAGTAATTTGGGAGTGGAGTCTATGGGGTTCTTTAAATACAAGATCATGTCATCTGCAAAGAGGGAGAGTTTTATTTCTTCTTTCCCTTTTTGGATCCCCTTTATGTCTGCATCTTGTCTTATTGCTGTAGCTAGGCATTCTAATACTAGACTGAAGAGAAGTGGAGAGAGTGGGCATCCTTGTCTTGTTCCTGAGTTAAGAGGAAATGGCTTTAGTTTTTCACCATTGAGTATAATGCTGTCTGTAGGTTTGTCATATACAGCCTTTATTGTATTGAGGAATGTTCCATGGATTCCTAATTTTTCCAAAACCTTCATCAGGAAGGGGTGTTGGATCTTGTCGAATGCTTTTTCTGCGTCTATTGAGATAACCATGTGGTTCTTATTCTTGCTCCTGTTGATGTGATGAAAAATATTAATTGATTTGCGTATATTAAACCAGCTTTGCATCCCTGAAATGAATCCTGTTTGATCGTGGTGTATGATTTTTTGGATGAATTGTTGAAGTCGGTTGGCCAAAATTTTGTTGAGAAGTTTTACATCAATGTTCATCAAAGAAATGGGTCTATAGTTCTCTTTCTTTGATGAGTCCCTGCCTGGTTTTGGGATGAGGGTTATGATGGCTTCATAGAATGTGTTCGGTAGTGAGCTTTCTCTTTCAATTTCATTGAAGAGTTGGAGGAGAATTGGTGTGAGCTCTGCTTTGAAGGCCTTGTAAAATTCCGCTGTAAAACCATCTGGTCCTGGACTTTTCTTAGCTGGGAGGTCTCTTATTGCTGTTTCTATTTCAATACTTGATATGGGCCTGTTAAGATGGTTTAACTCATCTTGGTTTAGTTTTGGCATGTCAATATTTGCTAGGAAGAGGTCCATTTCTGTCAAGTTCTCAAACTTATTAGCATACAGTTTTGAGAAGTATTCCCTTATAATGTTCTGAATCTTGGTTGTTTCCCTGGTGATGTTTCCATTCTCATCTCTGAGTTTATTAATTTGGGTGTGTTCTCTTCTTTTTCTGATAAGATTTGCTAAGGGTCTGTCAATTTTGTTAAGTTTTTTGAAGAACCAACTCTTTGTTTTGTTGATTCTTTCTATAGTTTTTTTGGATTCTAATTCATTTAATTCTGATTGAATTTTGATTATTTCTTTCCGTCTACTGGATTGGGGTTTATCTTGCTGCTCTTTTTCAAGGAGGTTTAGATGTGTCATTAAATTGTTAGTTTCAGATCTCTCCAATTTGTTGATGTAGGAGCTCAGAGCTATAAACTTGCCTCTGAGTACTGCCTTTGCTGTGTCCCAGAGGAGCTGGTATTTTGTGTGTTCATTTTTGTTGAATAGCATGAACATTTGAATTTCCTTTCTAATCTCTTCCATGACCCACTCATGATTCAGCAGTGTGTTGTTCAGCCTCCATGTGATACCGGACTTTCTTTGGTGGCTTTTGGTGTTGAGTTCTAATTTTATTCCCTTGTGGTCAAAGAGAATGCAAGGTATAACTTCAATGTTTCTGAATTTAGACAAGTTTGCTTTGTGGCCTAAAATGTGGTCTATTTTAGAAAACGTTCCATGTGCTGCTAAAAAAAACGTGTATTCTGATGCTGCTGGGTGAAATGTTCGGTAAATGTCTGTTAAGTCTAATTGATCTATGCAGCTGTTTAGATCTGTGGTTTCTCTGTTGAGTTTTTGCCGAGTTGATCTATCTAGTGGGGAGAGTGGTGTGTTAAAATCCCCAACAATTAATGTCTTTGGATCTATATGGGATTTGAGGGAAAGTAGTGTTTCTTTGATAAATTTGGGTGCTCCATTGTTTGGCGAATAGATATTTAGAATTGTAATATCCTCCTGAAGGAGAGATCCTTTAATTAGTATGTAGTGACCTTCTTTATCTCTTTTCACGAATTTTAATTTGAAGTCTATTTTATCTGATATTAGGGTTGCAACTCCCGCCTGTTTATGCGGTCCGTTTGCTTGGTAGATTTTGTTCCAGCCTTTAACATTGAAAATGTGTTTGTTTTTACGGGCAAGATGTGACTCCTGCAGGCAGCAGATACAAGGGTCTTGTTTTTTAATCCAACTAGACAGTCTATGTCGCTTAATTGGAGAGTTCAGTCCGTTAACATTAAGAGATAGGACTGAGAGGTATTTGGGAGTTCCTGCCATGTTATCTACCTTCTTGGGGGCTGCGAAAACTGGGTTCTTCCTATGGTTCTTGGATTCTCAGTTTGGGTGCAGTTTCTTGGCCTTTATTGCGGTCTTGTTGGTTTTCTATGTGTAGGACATCTTTAAGAATCTTTTGTAGGGCTGGTTTGGTGGAGATGTATTGTTTCAATTTTTCTTTGCTATGGAAGGTTTTTATTTGGCCTTCGGTTATGAAGGAGAGTTTAGCTGGGTACAGTATTCTTGGTTGATAGTTGTTTGTTTTTAGGGCATGGCATACATCGTTCCAGGCTCTTCTTGCTTTGATTGTCTCTGCTGAGAAATCTGAGGTGATTCTAATTGGTTTCCCTTTATAAGTGATTACCCTTTTCTCTCTGACAGCTTTAAGGATCTTTTCCTTGGTCTGAGTTGATCCTGTGTGGATTATAATGTGGCGGTGGGATGTCCTATTCTGGTCTGGTCTATTTGGGGTTCTAAAGGCTTCTTGTATCTGGACAGGCCTATCTTTTTGCATGTTTGGGAAGTTCTCTGCTAGGATCCTGTTAAACAAATTTCCTAGACCATTAACTTCTGTTTCTAGGTGCTCCTCTACACCCATTATCCTTAGATTAGGCCTTCTGATGGTGTCTTCCAGGTGTTGGATAGATCTATCATATTTCTTGGACTTGTCTTGGATGGTTGTATGTTCTTTCTCTATAATATCTAGGCTGTCTTCAATCCCTGAGATTCGATCTTCTGCATGGTCTAACCTGCTGTCAAGACTCTCTACTTTGTTTTTTAACTCTTTTCCTTCTAGTTGGTCAGCTTTGATGGCTTCAAGTTCTTTGTTGAAGCTCTGTTTTAGGTCTTGTATGAATTTCTTTACTTCCTTAATTTGGTGTTCAGTGTTTGTCCTCAAATCACTTAGTTGATTGGTTATGGTTTCTTTGGGCTCCCATTCCTTCTGTTGGGTTCCATTCAGCATTCCCTTTGTGGTCTCCCTGACTTCCTTCAGCTCTTTGTTAATGGATTCCATGAATGCCTTTAGTGATCTTTGTGTGTTCTCTACCTGGTCTCTCAATTCCTGTATTACTCTTTGATTAGCTTCCTCCCGTTCGTGGGATTCCTGCAGATCTCTTTGAGTGTTCTCAGCCTGCTCACGCCATTGCTCCCTTTCTCTTTGAGTATTCTCAAGTTGTTCACGCAAATCCTGTATCAGTTTTTGAGTAGCTTCCTCACGCTTATGATATTCCTGTATAAACTTCTGGGATGCCTCCTCTCTCTCCCTGTCACGCTCATATAGAGTCCTTTGTACATTGTCAAACTTTTCATTTATCATGTTTGCCAGCAGTGTTTGTAGAGCTGTTTGGGAACTCTCCTCTGGATTATTCATTATCTGTTCTAACCCCTGATTATCAAGATTGGGAATTGAGATACCCGAATTTGCCATTTTTCTTGTGTTTTTCCGGCTTACTCTGCCCATTTGAGATGAAGATAGCACCAGTTTTGTGCTAGAACACTATCTTAAGGCAACCATCAACCAAAGTTTGCATTTGTACAGTCAATAGTCTACAGATACAATCTAGTTCAACAGATACATCTATTCAACATCAAACAACTTTATGTTAAAGGACTTCGAACCGCAGAGAAGAATTTGGAAAACCAGAAATTATTAGGGTTAGGGAGAGATGTGGGTAAAAAATAGGAATAGATTGGTGTGGGGAGGCACAGGGAGAGTTAACTATGTCCTAATCACAGTGCAGGAAATAGGTTGGGTAGGATGCAAGTAGAGAGAGAGAGAAAAAGAAGAAAGGGAAAGGGGAATGAAAAGAGACCAGAAAAAAAATAGAAACGTAAAAATTAATGTTATTTTAGAGATTAAAAGACCATCTATTTATAGAGGAATATGAATATGTTGAAAGAAAGGGAGGGACATAGAGGAGATGTGAAAAACTTTAAAAAAATGCTTAAAATATTATATAGGTATAAAGAGGTAGTACTGCTATTAATGAATTTAAGTCTCAGAGGTTTTGAATTGAGTAATAAGTTTGTGGATTAAGTGTGTACACAATGGGGCGTAGGGTCTACTGGTTAACTACGGGTTTATCTGAGCATGTGCAGGACAAGAGTTAAGCCACATAAAGAAGAACAAAGAGGAAAAGATGGAAAGGATAGGAAAGTGAGAAGAAAAGATCAGAAGTTCAGTAGAGCTAGACAAAAAACAAAAAGATAATTAAGAATGAAAGAAAAAGAGAAAGAAGACAAGAAAAGAAAGGAAAACACGCATTCACGTATTCCTAAAATAAAAATTATAAGAGGGGAAAAGAAAAAAAAAAAAGTTACTGGAAAACAATTATTTTTTCAGAAGAGGCAAAAATTAAAGATTAATAAAAGTTTTAGAAAAGCAAAAAAAATTTTTTTATATATATAAGGTAACAAAAAACGAAAAAAAAAACAAAACAAAAAAAAAGAAAAAAAGAAAAGAAGAAAAAAGAAAAAGGTCTTTGATTTTTTTTTGGGGGGGGGAGGGGTGGGAAGAGTCCTGTATCTCCCTTTTGTCTGTAACCAGAGTGTGGTTGGAGTCTCTGGTCAGCTTGAGGTTCTGTGGCTTGATTGGTTTCTTAAGTCAGTTTGTTGGAACAGGCAGAAAAATGCTCTGCTTTACCCAAGATTTTGAGATCCCCCTCCCAGGTTAGTTTACTGGGAGGGTGATCTGCTTTGAGAATCACAAAAGAGGGGGATGCAGTGATGAGGCTAGGTTCTGGGTAGAGTTGAGGCCTTTCAACAAACAGTAGCTTTTCCCTGGGGCTATTTTGTGAAAAAAACTCACAGCACCCAGCCTGGAGCCATTCTCAGGGTTTCTGTTTTTCAATTGATTGTGGTGGCTGCTAGAGGGAGGGGCAGCCTCTGGCTCTGGTTACCCGGTGAGGAGAGCCACTCCAATGGCTGGCGCCTGAGCTGGGTGACTTTTCCCTGGATGGAACTGAGTCTGTGAGGTCACTTCGCCGTTAAGTTCTTGTGACCTGCTAAATGACTCGTTTTATTCCAAGGCCTGAGCTGGAGCTAGCCGCTCCTCCGAGCTTTGTCGGTATCCAAGATGGAGATCACCGGTGCTGGGTGGGGGGAGGGGTGGCCTTCCCTCCTCTGCTCCCTGGGAAGGAGTGAGGAAGTGGGGCTTCTACTCACGCCGAGTCTTGGATCCTGGGTCATCTCTGGTCTGCAAAGTGCAGGATGAAGTTGTCCGCTCCTTGTCGGTTCTTGCTAGTGTTGAGTAGAATCCGCTCGCCCGCTGCGTCTGGCTCCTTCGTCCCGGACTCTCTGTGTGAGCGCTCAGGTATGGCCGCAGCTGAGGTCGCCGCTGCGACCCTGCCGCCGCAGCAGCAGCTGCTGGCAGACGCTCAGATGTGTCTGCTTGGCTTCCCCTCTCTTGACTAACTCTCTGTCCTGTGGTGGCACACTTGGTGTGATTCTCTGGCTTGGGACTGTTCACTGGAACTCTGAAACTGTTTTCTATGCAAGAGCTTGTTCAGATTCCACCTTCTCCTCCGTCATCTTCCCGGAACCTTGTGTAGAAATTTCTAATAATGCAAAATTCAATTTTCTTTTTCTTTTTTTTTAACAAAAGATTTGATTGTCTCACTTTTTTTTGGGGGGGGGGTCCGGTTGTGGGGCCTGAACTCTGGGCCTGGGCGCTGTCCCTCAGCTCTTTAGCTCAAGGCTAGCGCTCTACCACTTGAGCCACAGCACCACTTCCGGCTTTTTTCTTGTTGCTTATGTGGTGCTGAGGAATCGAACCCAGGGCCTCAGGCAGGCAAGACAAGCGCTCTACTACTGAGCCACTTTCCTACCCCTTGTCTCACTTCTTACATAGTATTGAGATTTATCATCTTGTCATTTTCTCAGGTACTCTCATTTTTTACACTTCTCTCTAACTTTGTATGAAATGAGGCACAATATATAAAACATTATCTGGCACCATAATCTTTTGATAAGATTTCTTCTCCAGAAATCCAAATATCCATTCTTGTTACTGCTTCTTTTTTTTGCAGTTGAAATGTGAGTAATTAGATTTCTAGGGTATTCCTACTCTGAAAGAACTAATAACAATTCCTTACTCAAAGAAAGTTGTAGTAAATAGATAGTGCTCTAAAGTCAGTTTGGGAAAACTTAAATGTGAATCATAATAATGTAACATGTTTGGAGGCGAAAAGTTCAAGGATTCAGTCCTGTTCAAACTGAACCATCTGTGCAAAAATAGTCATGATATTTATTCTAGCAGCCAAGGCAGAAAACGCATTAAAAACATGCAGAATTTGAGATGACAAAAAAATGAAAAGAAGCTACACAAATACAGTGAGACTCTTACTACATTGCAATATTAACTAAAGAAAGAAAATGGAGAAGTAAAGAAGGTATCCATAAGAAAGGAAAAGCAATTATTTTAGAGTAGTGGAGAAAAGAGACAAAATGATGGGATTTCACAAAGAACACAAAATAATATGAGCTTTATCCTTCTTTAATTTTGTTTTCCTGAAAAAAGAAAAAAAGGTCATGAAAATATTTAAAAAAAAGTCAGGGGAAACAAACGTGGAGTGCAAGGATAATATAAACTACAGAAAAAAATTGTCGCAAGTACAAAGGAGAAAATAACCTTGTTAAATTTGGCGAAGACCACTCCTCCATTTTAGAAAATTATTTATTTTTATAGAAATTTGGGGGAGTAATACAAAACTACAGGCCTGAAAGTACTTTCTTTGTGTTTCTGCTCTTAAATTCATGTTCAGGTTTTCACCCCACATTCATCCCACACCTCCTCATAATGTAACCTCCACCCTTAGAATGTCTGGCGCAGAGTAGATTGTCACCAAATGCCTGAATATAGAAAGATCAGTGAAGCTTGACTTATCACCAATGGTATTTTATATTTTGAAATCAGAACTTAACTGCTTTGACATTTGTGTACCAGATTTTCCTGCCTTTGATGAACACTCTTCTTTTGAAAGGCATCCTGAATTTGTTCAAGATTGCAACTCAATAAAAGACACAAATGGAGCAGTAGGAAAGAGATAACCAGGAAACCTATTAATCCAGCCCAGTGTTCCTTAGAGATCAATTGACTGACAGATGTCAATGTCAAATCACCCTATGGCCACATTATTAAATTAAAGTGTTGCTTTTCAGGAGATATACTGCGGCTAACATACAGATATTAAAGAAATAAGTTAGAGGTTCACAATATAGTGATTTTTCACCTGCTAAGAAAAAACATGGAACTGTGAAATAAATATCAGAGTTGGTAGTTCCACCAAAAGAATTTAGCAACTCTGTATGATACATTCCTTAAATACTACAATGCCAGAGAGGGAATTTATTGACATTAAGGAAGATAGGAAACTCTATTTATTTCTTCACTGAAATAAATTGTGCCTTTGAGTGGTTTGAGAGTAGCAAAAAGTCACAGGCTATCTTTTCTACTGATGTGTTATGAGTTTTCTATTAGGTGCTTTGATGATTATCTAGAGGAAGTTGCAAATATGCTGTATCAAATCTGCTGTCATTCTGAAGAAAGCTCAAGTTTTACTGAATTTAATCATTAAAGGATTACTTTCAGAAGAACAATACACAGACAATATAATTCTTTAAAAAAAATTTCAGACAAAACTGAAAGGGTAACCAGTTTATTTTGTTTGCAAGAAAACTAATAATCAGACTTAGGTATGAGCTAAACCAATAAGGACTGCCAAGCTGAGGTCCTTAGGAGATCTTTTCCCTATTTAGATTGCAGGGAAATCACAAGTACCTACTAGAAGAAGACATTTCTAGCCAGAAGTGCATGGAAAACTAGTCAAGGAGGCAGAGAGAAGGATTTTAACCTTAGGAAACACATTAGAACAGGTGCATTTGCCCAAGCCTGTCCTCCTAAATAGTTGGGAGCTCATAAGACTCCATCCTGACCAGTAAGTAAGGACAATGATGCAACCCTGCCTCTCAGAAACACTGGGATGTACAGCAATGCTGGGAAGTACAAATAGGAGGATCATAGTTCAGGCAAGCTCAGGCCTAAAGCTAAATCGATGCAAAAATGAAGGGGCTGCTCAAGGCTAGCGCTCTACTACTTTGAGCCATAGGCCTACCTCCAGTTTTTTGGTGGTTAAATGGAGATGAGTCTCATGGACTTTTCTGCCCTGGCTGGCTTTGAACCTCAATTCTCAGATCTCGGCTTCCTGATTACAGGCATGAGCCAGTAGCACCTGGCAGTACTGATTCAAGTAGTAGAGCACCTACTTAGCAAACACACTGACACATTACTCCCAAGTTAAAATGCCAGTACTGAAAAAGAAAAGGAGCTATTTCCGTTAGCTTATATCTCTGCAAAGGACCTGAATTAAAACTTCCACATCTGGCCATTCCAATTGTTTCCTGAAACTACTGCACATACATTCTCCATCCAATTGAATATTCTCAAAAGTCATTGATGACCTACTATGAAATGTTTTTATAAAATAACTGCAACAACAATGAGAAGTACAAAATGTCATGTCAAAACCAGCTTTACAATGTCGGGGGGGGGGGAGGGGGGGTATGATTGGGTGGGGGGGAGGGGGGAGGCTGGGAAGGGAGGTGAAGGGTAAACAAAGGAGGAGGCTGCAATGCTTGGTAAGAAATGTATGCATTATCCTGACCATGTAATTGTAACCCCTCTGTACAGTATGTTCTCAAATAAAATAAAATAAAAATTAAAAAAAAAAATACACACACAAAAAAATCCCAAAAAAAAAATAAATAAATAAAAAATAAAATAAAATAACTGCAACAAAAATTACATATATTGGGGGCTGGGAAGGTGGCTCAGTGGTAGAGTGCTTGCCTTGTATACATGAGGCCCTGGGTTCAATTCCTCAGCACCACATAAGAAAAAAGAAAAAAGCTAGAAGTGGTGCTGTGGCTCAAGTGGTAGAGCGTTAACCTTGAGCTGAAGAGCTGAGGGACAGCGCCCAGGCCCAGAGTTCAGGCCCCACGACCGGACCCCACCAAAAAGATTACATTACATATATTGGACTTTCCACCATTAATTTGGTTAACAAATAATCTGTTTTACAATGCTATTCCTTGCTTCAATACTTTTGACTGTTTTCCTGTAATACTAGTCCTCAGCCATTTGTAAGAAGTCATAATGTTTTCTTATTTTCCAAGGCTCCCTAATTTATGTTCATTTTCTCTCTGAGATGAGATAAATGGTTTTTTTTGTTGTTTTGAAAATGAAGAAAATGAAGCTAGAAAGATCACACACTTAAAACTAAGTACAGAATTCAAGTCTTTCAGTACATTAAGAAAATATGAATCCTAAGTTCTTTGTATATGCTGTCTTCCATTTACTTCAACACTATTTATTGTGGTTTATAATTAAATATAAGAATAAGACCATATTATCTATTTTGTATACCATAAATTCTGTACAAAGTGTAGTCCCTCACGTACTAGAGATGGATAGTTGTTGCGTGAAAGATGGATGGTTTTCTTTTCATGAAATGGTATGTTTTATATGTTTTTATTGTAAAAATACTGTATAGAGGGGTTACAGTTACATGAGTAAGGTAATGAGTACATTTCCTATCGAGCATTGTTACTTCCTGCTTTGTTTTTTTCCCTACCATGCCTTCCCTCCCGACCTCCCCAATTCCTCCCTCCCCCCAAGTTGTGAAGTTGGTTATCAATGTAGTGTCTTGTACATCTCATTGTTAAAATGGGTCAACCTGTATCATTATTTCAGTATTTTGATATTTCCCTTCCCCTCCCCAAATTAGAAAAAAAATGTATACACAAGATGCAGGGCATGAAATGGTATTTAACCTCTGTCCCTTGTAATTCAACTGTAATTGTACCTCAACAATATCACCTGAAGCTAATTTTACCTCACTATGTTATGAACTAATTTTACACTTCACTATCTCCACATTAATATATCTATTTCATCCCAGTAGACTAGATTATTAACTATATATAACTGTCAAGAACCCAGTACAGGAGTTTGGAGTGTTGTTCAGTAGAAGAATACCTGTTGCATATTCTGGAGCATCTGAGTTCCATCCCTAGCAGCCTCTTCCTTCCAAAAGAAGCTAAGGCCCATATTCTGTGGTATCCCTAAATAAATACCTGGAGAAATTAGTATTTTCCCTTTAGCCCAGTTAAAATGATTCTTAAAGTTCTGTCACTTTTGGGGACAATTCATCCACACAATCAACCTTTAAATGAGTTTTCAGATCATCAAGTCCTATATCTAAGACATTTCATAAATGAGTAAAATAATGTTTACTTGATAAGAAGATGACAGATGTAAGAACAGTAAAACCACACCTTATCTTTAAATCCATGTCATGTGAAGTCATCTGTTTTTTTGGGAAGTCATCTGGTTTGTTCATTTGTTTGTTTTTGCCAGTTGTGGGTCTTGAACTCTGGGCCTGGGCGCTGTCCCTCAAGTCTTCAGCTCAAAGCAAGTGCTCCACCACTAGAGCCACAGCACCACTTCCAGTTTTCTGGTGGTTTATTGGAGATAAGAATCTCATGGACTTTCTGCCCAGGCTGGCTTTGAACCAACATCCTCAGATCAGTTTCTTGAGTAGCTAGGATTACAGCCACGGGTGCCCAGCCTGTCATTCTTTTCTTTTTTTTTTTTTTTTGAAAAAGTATTTTTTATTGTGAAAATACTGTACAGAGGGATTACAATTACATGAGCAAGGTAATGAGTACATTTCTTCTCAAGCATTGTAGCCTCCTCCTTTTGTTTCTCCTTCCCCATCTCCCTCCCCCGTGCCCCCCATAACCCGCCCCCGACCCCCCCCCCAAAGTTGTAAAGTTTGTTTTTTAACATAACGTCTTGTACATCTCATTGTTACAATGGGTCCACCTGTATCCCTATTTAAACAATTTGTTTTTTTCCCTTCCCCTCCACAAATTATACCAACATCAAATACAGTGAAAGCAGGGGTTATACCATGGGGGAGGGACATACAAAGCAACAAAAAAATCATCTTACAAATATGTTAGAAACAATCGCAAGAAAGAAAAAGCATTTGAGTCCTTATCTTGGGGTTCATTTCGCCTAACATCAACTTATCTGACCTTTTCTGCTTGTCTCAGACATATACTAGTTATTGCAAATAAGGGAAACCATGGGACCTATGTTTCTTTGGGCCTGGCTTACTTCACTTAATATAATTTTTTCCAAGTCTTCCCATTTCCTAACAAATGGGGCAACGTCATTCTTTCTGATGGAGGCATAGAATTCCATTGTGTATATATACCACATTTTCGTTTTTTATTGTGAAAATAGTGTACAGAGGGGTTACAATTATGTGGGCAAGATAATGAGTACATTTCTTATCAAGCATTTAGCCTCCTCTTTTGTTTCCCCTTTCCATCCATTCCCACCCCGCCCCCCAGCTCCCCTACCCAATCCTCCTCCCCCAAATCGTTGAAATAGGGATACAGGTGGACCCACTGCAACAATGAGATGTACAAGTCATTATATGGAAAACGAACTTTACAACTTTGGTGCGGGGTTGGGGGGGGAGGTAGGGGGAGCGAGGAGGATTGGTTGAAGGAGCAGGGGGAGGGTGGGAAGGGATGGGAAAGGGAAACAAAGGAGGAGGTTACAATGCTTGAAAAGAAATGTACTCATTATCTTGCCCATGTAATTGTAACCCCTCTGTACAGTATTTTCACAATTCTTTTCTTTATAAAAGAGAACCTTCTTAAGCCAGAATCACAGAATAGGCAAAGGAAAACATAAACACAGATGAGCCACCTGAACTCTGACATTCTTGACAATATTTTAACTCTTCTGTTACCTGTTCCCTTTCAGGCAATTCACCTCCTCCCCGTTTTTTCCATCTTCTTTTCTCCTTTGCTGCCCTTTCCTGAGGATGATCCAAGCCCCCTTCATGATCTAAGAGTGCATTAAGAGTGCCCTGCATCTTGTATATACACTTCTCTAATTCAGGGAGGGGCAGGAAAAAAAATGCTGAAATAAGGATACAGGTTGACCCATTGTAACAATGAGATGTACAAGACACTAAGTTGAAAACGAACTTCACAGCTTCAGTGAGGGTTTGGCTGGGGGCAAGGGTAGTTATGGAGGTGGGAGGGAAGGGATGGATGGGCAGGGGGAAAACAATGCTTAATAGGAAATGTACTCATTACCTTGCTCATGTAACTGTAACTCCTCTGTACAGCATTTGTACAATTTAAAAAAATGTACAAAAAATGCCTGTTAATTCAGAATGGTGAATTTCTGTGAAAAGCAGAACATTAGATACAGTAGAGTCAGGCTTGTTTAAACCAACATGACCACCATCTTGACCACTGTTTGTCTGCTTGTTTCATTAGTGTCTTGTCATAATTCTCACGGTAAATTTTCTACCAACCAAGACCTGGATAGTTCCTTCCATAAGCCATGGGGATGGTCAAACATGGTCAAGCAGAAGGGGAACACACAATTCTTGGAGATAATCCTGATACCTCCTTGGAAAGGCATTAACTAGTATGACCACTAATTAATCCAGGTAATCCACCCATACTAAGAAGGTATGTCATGTAATTTCTTTTATTTAATGGTGTGAAACAGTGCAAGTCTGATAGGAGAGTTTCCTGTCCTTTCTTGGTCACTAAATAAAAGTCCTATCTCCTTGCTACAGTAGTTCAGTTATTGCTTCTCTTCTGCAGAAGAAACAAGATTTGACCCTAGAAAATTGAATAGCATTTTCTGCAATTGCCCTAAACTGTATACCACATTCACTGAAGCAGGTGACTTTTCTGTGTCTGTTTCTTGTATTTACATGGCAACTAGGCCTTACAACTGGATCTGAGAAATGCCTTTAGTAAAAGTTTTGACCTAACATTCTGCATGTTACACATTACAAAACTAAAAGACTGAACATTTCGAAAAGATTTCCTCCAAACCTCAAAGGGAAAAGTGACATTTTATTTCTTGCTTCTCAATCAGGAATAAAGTTCTCCAAATTTAGGAAGGAAAAACAGCAGTATTTCAGAGACACTCTAAAGGTCAGTAATATATGACAGAGAACTAGTCTGTGAAAAAAAAATCACTATTGAAAGGATGACTCTATCCTCTCAACCTTTAAATGCACTAATTAAAACCATATCTTCCTAAAGAAAAAATGCTAAGTCAGATACTTCACAAAATAACAGCCTGGTTTCACTGAAATTCAATTTCATATAGCCAAGAGTTTCTTAAATGTCATTCAAACCCCTACACAAAGGATATCAATAGTGATATAAAAAGAGATATATTAGTTATATGGCTCATATTTCTGCATTTTCTTATGTCCAGTCTTAATTTATTAAGGGTTAAAAATCTCCCTTATATAGCTATATTAAGGAAAAGCTAAGGACCACCTAGTCCCTTTAAATTTGGCACATATTTGTTTTTATACACTGAAAAATAGCTGTCTAGCCAATTCACTACTAGTTTTATGAGCACTTGCAATAGGTATTTATGATTTTATCCTTAAAATTCATAAAAATTAAAAAGTGTCATAGTGGAAATTACTGTGTCTTAGTATAAACTTATTTAAAAGTAAATCTTAAACTTACATGTTTTAATATTACCATTTAAAAATTATCAGTTCATATACTACAATCAGTTATTATTATTATTAATTCCCTAGAATTTGACCCAAGGATTTTTCATATGGTAAGCATGAATCACATCTCAAACCTTCACCGTCAGCTTTATTATAATAAAGCCTCCTCAGATATGTAAGGGGCTGATATCAGGAATATTACAATTTCAGGACCATCCTCATGAAAAAAAGGAAAGGGAAGGGAAGTAAAAGAAAGGGAAAGAAGGAAGAAAGAAAGGAAGGAAGGAAGGAAGGAAGGAAGAAAGAAAGAAAGAAAGAAAGAAAGGAAGGAAGGAAGGAAGGAAGGAAGGAAGGAAGGAAGGAAGGAAGGAAGGAAGGAAGGAAGGAAGGAAGGAAGGAAGGAAGGAAGGAAGAAAGGAAAGAAGGAAGGAAGGAAGGACAAAAACTTCACTAAATTTCATCTCAATAGTAAAAACTAGGCATAACGGTACTGTCACCCTGCTATGCAGAATTGTGAATAGGATAATCACTATCCATACAAATACACAACTACAAGACAATATCTCAAAAATAACCAAAACATAAAAGGCTAAAAATGTGCCTCACGCAATAGAATACATGTATGACAAACATGAAGCCCTAAGATCAAATACTGTACAAACAAAATAGCAAAGGAGGAGGAGGAGAAGAAGAAGAACAAGAACAAGAGGACAATGAAAGGAAGGAAAGAAAGAAGGAAGGAAGGAAGGAAGGGTGGAAGGAAAGAAAAAAGATGAAAATTTTCCCAACTTGGGGAAAGAAATGAACATCCAGATTTATGAAATCTTAAAGATTTCAAGTAGGTAGAACCTGAAGAGGTCACACAAGACTTATTATAATAAAATTATCAAAAGTAAAATCAAGAGTTTTGAACAAGAGAAGTGAAAATCATTACATAGAAGCTACCCACATGATACTCTGCAGATTTTGTTGCAGAAACCTCGCAGGCTGTAAGAATATTATATTCAAATGATAAGGGACAAAACTCTCAGCCCAAAATACTGCCCATGGGGTAGTTTTCCTTTCAAAATGAAAGAGATAAACACAAGCAAAGTTCATCAACACTACATTTAAAATATCAAAAAATGTTAAAGGGAGGTTTACTATTTGAAAAGTAAAGACTTTTCAAGTGTTTTTTAGTTACTTTTTAAAGCCATATACCTAGTAAAAATCACAAGGAGTCATATAAAATTTTACATCTTAACAGTAAATACAAGCATATATAAATATATATAAAGGTATAAATATACAAATTCAACAAGAATATATAACTAAAACACAATATAACTAGCATCAGAAATTATCAATGTTACCAAGAATATAGAATTGGAGAATAACTTTTTTCATGCCATCACATGAAAATTCAATATCCATATCTTACATATACATACAAATATGTATACATATATGTACATACATGTCTGTATTTACTGTTGAGATTTAATTTTTTATATGATTTCTTGTGCCAGACATGTATATGTCTACACATAACTTATATGTCATACATACATAAATATAGAACAATATGCTATGGTAATAGTAATAAACTGTTATTATATAAACTGTTATTTTACATGGAACTTAAAAAACATTGAAGTTAAGTTGCCATGAGCTCAAAAGAGGGGCTTATAACCAGGGGTAGTTTTATTGAGCCTCATGGTAAGTCCAGTAATTTACAGTGATCTTTAAAAGAAAAAGAAAAGAGAGGGAGAGCAGAACAAAGGACTTCAACATACACAGAAAGAAGGAAAATCAAGAAGGCATCAGTAAATTTTTAATTCTAACGTTTATGTTATATATAAATGATTTAAAATTTAAAAGACACAGGAAGAAGAAATGAGTTTTTAAAATGCTCAACTGTATGCTGTCTAATAGAGGCCACACTTATATTAAACACATATGAAATACAAACACAATGACGGTAAAAGGATAGAAATACGTATTCCATGTAAGTAGTAACTAAAGGAAGAGCAAGACTTATATAAAACAAAAGAGAAAAATTAAAAAACTGGCAGATACAATGTCATTAGATAATTCTAAATGAGTCAATTAAACAAGAATATATAAGTAAGATATAATGTAACCAGCATCAGAGATTAGCAATGATAACAAGAATATAAAATTGGGAAAGAATAACTTCTTTCATGCCACCACATGAAAACTCAATATCCATACGCAAGACAAGAAAATTGGATCATTATCTTACATCACATGCAAAAAAGTCAACACACTGATTAAAGATGTAAACCTGAAACTGGAAACAGTAACATTCTAGGGGGGAAATTGAGAAAAATTCTCTGACATATGTCTCAACAATAATTTCCTGGATATGACATCAAAGTCATAGGCAACAAATGCAAAAAATAACTAAGTAGGACTATCCAAAACGAAAATACTTCTTCATAGCAAAGGTACACTAAACTGTACCAAAATATCTGTAAAGTATCACTTGAAGAATTAACATTAAACAATATTAGATATTTATAAACTTGCTATACAATTTAATAGCAAGCAACCAAAAAGTAACCTTCACCATTAATTCTATTAAAAATGGCCATAGAATCTGAGTAGATATTCTCAAATAAAGATCTACAAGTGCCCAACAGGTATATGGAAAGACACCCAATATCACTAATCATCAGGGAAATGCATATCAAATACATTTCACTTCTCATTTGTTAGGGTGAATATTTTCAAAACAACAACAAAAAAGAGGGTAACAAGAGCTGCAAGGATGTGGAGAAACTGTAACATTGTTGGTAAGAAGATAGATTAGTGCAAGCACTACGGAAAACCATTTAGATATTCCTCATAAAAGTAAACTGGAACTACTACGTCATCTAGCAATCCCATTTCTGGATGTATATCCCAAGAAATGAAATGAAGAACTTCAGGAAAACCACATACCAATTACAGTGTCACTTAAAATGGAAAAAGAAAATATGAGATAGCTAGATAGATATAGAAATAGACAGATAGATGTAAGTGCATGTATTAATATATTGTATAGTCGATATTTAAGATAACATGTATAAATATATTATACTATATTATGTATTGTATTATATATTACAAGATAGCATTTAATGTGTTATGATATATATGTTATATATACACAAACATATATGTAGAAGAATAGTATTTAGCTTCAAAAAAGAAAACTTCCTGTTATTTTTGACAAGAGGATGAACCTAAAGAACATCATACTAGTGAATTACAGCATATAGAAAGATATATACTACATGATTTATCATGCATGATGATATCTCTTATACAATGAAACTAAAATAGTCAAATCTTAGAGGCAGCGAGTGAAATGGTCACCTTCAGGGTATGAGAAGGTGAAAGTTGGAGATGTCATAGAGCCCAATGTAAGTAAATTCTAAAACTCAACAGTTGAATATAGTACCTAGCATTAAACTATCTATACTTGAAAATACACTGAGAGTAGATCTTATCACCCTCAATAATAATATAAGAAGAAGTTGATTAGAACTGTATGCCTCTTATGGACAAGTTTGTGTAAGATTGTATAGCAATGACTTCATGACTATATTGTTATCCCCAATACTCATCACGTTGTATACACTAAATGTGTACAACTTTTAGAATAGCAATTATACCTTGATAAAATGGTTATAGAAAGAAAAGAAACATGTGCCTTTTTCCCATTCATTTGTCTCTTTTCAGTTTAATTGCAAGAACCCCGATATTGAATCTAAAATAATAAAGGATTGTTTGGCTGCAAGAAATAGAAAAGTAATTAAAACAAATTTAGCTTTAGTAAATATACTTTCTGCGTTATATAGCATATCAGAGCTGTAGCAAGTTAGGGCAGGTTAATAGGTTGATTACCATTATTAGTCCATTAATTGCATGAAAGACTTCAGTTATTCCCACCTCTTCCATCTTACCACCATGAGAACGTAAGTCCATGCCCTCAGGCATATCCATTCACAACAGCAAGATGTCCGCAGCAAATTCAGATATTGTCCCCTCACCTAACACTGTCCAAAAGCCAGAATGGATGGTGAGCATACTCTCTTCCCTGAATCCCAAAATACAAATGGATAAAATTGTCCTAGAAGTTATCCAAATAGTTCTCCATCATATCTCACTTATTACAGTTCTGTCACATATCATGTTAGAATGAATAAAGGGGTAATGGTCTACAATAACCATAATTGGCTTTGACAAATCAAGCTTTACCCTGGAGTTGAGGAGGAAGTGAAATCTTCCTAATGTTCAAAGTCCAACCTTGAATAAAATCAATGCACTTTATAGGCCACCAAACAATACTGTCCGACTTAGTCGCTAAACTAGTTCTGTTTTGCACATCCTATTTTCCCTTTTTTCTCCTAATTTCATTATAGTCTACTGAAAATACTGACTTATTTCTTTATTTTTCACAACCTCAAGATTGTAGTTCCAGCTTAAAGAGTTCCCATTAGACCACTTTGTGGCATGTTTTATAAATAGGGCTAACATTCAGTTCACAAAAGAAGCACTTACAAGCACATTTAAAAACGCAATTGTCCATTAACCTTCCTACTCTTTGAAGAACAGCAGTATAATTCACTCAAGATACCTAGGGGGACAGAATTATGTCACAACATGTAAAAGCTGAGTCTATTGCTTTAGTTCTTCAGACTGGAAGAATGTGATATTTGTGGTAACTTAGAAACTGAAGAGCAAGACTTGAATTTCCCACAATGGCATATTATGGATAGTTAATAATTACTTATTGAATAAATTAATCACTTTGTATTATACTTTTCCTTACTTGCCCTCACCTGCTGACTAGATAAAGATTGCCTACCAGAGGTTCACTGAACCTCTGTATCTATTTATGATTTGACTTTCATTCACCATAGGAAATCTAGATTCATTCTGGAAAAAAAAATGACCACTATTTCATGTTAGACTGCACCAACCTTTTTCACAACTCTCCAAGGATTTGTGTTACTACTTGATATACTATGTTTAGAGAATATAATGACAGCATTTTTTTTATATATTTCAGCACTCAAATTCCACTGCAGATTTTTTTAACATGGACAAAACTACAAGACCTTTTAAGAGTGATTCGTTGCTACACTCCAGGGTCATGATTTTCACAACTCTTCCATTCTGTTTGTATTTTTCTTAGCTTTGTCTTCTTTATTATAGGCAGTTACTTCTTTGTCCTATCTATTCTATCTTCTGAATTTAACTGAGATTCTTGCAGATATATTGCAGGTATCTCCAAAACAGAATTAGTCACATTCTTGTCTAAGCTTTTTGGGCATATTTAAATATAGCTTCAATTTTTTTTATTATACTTGTTTCCTTACTTGAATGGTAAGCTTCTTGATAGATTCTGCTCTTTATTCTTTCTAAAAAAAAGTAATTGCCATTACTTTTTTTATCCCCTTTAATATAGAATGTACTCAATAAAGATTTGTTGATTAAAATTTCAAATTGTAATTGGGCACCAGTGGCTCATACCTATAATCCTACCTACTCAAGAAGCTAAGATCTGAGGATCAAGGTTCAAAGGCAGCCTTGACACAAAAATCACTGGAAAACTGGATGTGGAGCTGTGGCTCAAGTGGTAGATGCTAGCCTTTAGCACACAAAAAGGTCAGGGACAGAACCCAGGCCCTGAGTTCAAGTCCCAGGATCAAAACACACACACACACACACACACACACACACACACACACACACACACACACAAATCAAACAAAATTCAAATTGCACATAAACATACACCTAGCAGCGTAAGTTTCTAATTTATTATAGGTCTGGTGTCCTTAGTGAACTGTAGCAACTGTAGCATCTTACTTTCAATTCTCTCTTGGTGTCTCCTAAACTTCCTTGGCCTTCTTCCTAGTAATACTCTAGAGGGAATTTGCTACCATATTATTATATAATATCACATTATAATAAGAATACATTATCCAGTTATTAATTGGGTTGTTGTTTTTTGAGGGTTTGTTTTTTGAGGGTTTAGTTTTTTGAGCTTCAAGTATATTTTGGATATTAGATCCTTGTCTGATGTAAAGTTGATAGAAATCCTCTCCATTCTGTGGGCTTTCTGTTTCATTTGGTAGCCATGTCATTTCCCATGCAGAAACTTTTACGTTTGATGCAATACAATCTATCAAGTCTTTCTTTGATTTGTTGTGTTTCTGGATCTTCACTTAAAACATTTTGACATGTGCCTAGAAGCTCTAGTTTTCCTAAGCCCCTTCCTGTAATAGTTTCATGGTTTCTGATCTTGCATTGTGGTCTTTGATCCATTTTTAATCAATGCTGATATATAAGGATTTAGTTTCAGTTTTCTGCATGTGGATAGCCAATTTTGCTTGCTAGCACCATTTATTGAAGATAGTGTCTTTCAGCCTATGGTTTTTACTCCTTTATCAAATATTAGATGGCTATAGGTCTGTGGGTTCATTTTTGGGTCTTCTATTCTGTTCCATTTGCCTTCAGGTATATTCTTTTGCCAGTATTGAGCTGCGTTAATTATATGGCTTTGTAATAGAGTTGAAATTGGATACTGATCACAAGAAATGCTCAACATCTACATCTCTAGCCATCAAGGAAATACAAATCAAAACAACTGTACCTCAACCCATTTTGAATGGCCTTTATCAAGAAAACTAACAATAACAAATTCTGGAGGATGTGGCCAAAAGAGAACTCTGTTACACTGTCAGTGGCAATGTAAGCTTATTCAACCACTGTGGAAAACAGTATGGAAGGTCCTCAAAAAACTAAGCATAGAATTACCTATGACTAAGAAATTCCCCTCCTAGGAATTTATCCAATAGAGCACAAACATGTCTACACTAAAGCCACCAGCATAACCATGTTCATTCAGCAGCATTATTTACCAGCACCAAGGTATGGAATCAGCCCAGATGACCTTCAATTGGCAAACAGATGGAGAAAATGTGGAATTCTATTCATCCAGCAGAAAGAATACTATTGTACCATTTGTAAGGAAATGGAAATACATAGAGAAAATTATATTAAGGGAAGTAAGCCAGACCCAGAGACATACAAGTTGCATGGCTTTTCTCATTTGTGATAGCTAGAATGTGCCTATGTATCTTTAGATAAACACATTAGGTGATATATAAATGGCTGCAAATGAATTAACTGAGCTCTATGGAGAGGTCAAATTGAATAATTCTTTAGAAAAACCAAGTCTAGTCTGATGTTGGTGGCTCATGTCTCTAACCCTAGCTACTCAGGATGCTAAGATCTGATGGATCACCTTTCAATGCCAGCCAGCCCCAGCAGGAAAACCTGTGAGAGTCTTATTTTCAAATAATCAACAGAAAACCAAAAGTGGAGCTATGGCAGTGGTACAGTGCTAGCCTTGAGTAAAAGAGCTCAGAGACAGTACCCCAGCCCTGAAGGTGAGTTCAAGCCCCACAACCAAAAACAGAAAAAAAGAAAGAGAGAGCGAGAGAAAAGAAAGAAAGAAGGAAAGAAAGAAAGAAAGAAAGAAAGAAAGAAAGAAAGAAAGAAAGAAAGAAAGAAAGAAAGAAAGAAAGAAAGAAAGAAAGAAAGAAAGGGAGAGGGAGGAAGGGAGGGTGGAAGGAAGGAAGAAAGGAAGGAAGGAAGGAATGAAGGAAGGTAGGAAGGAAGGAAGGAAAGGAGTCAATGCCAACAAAATAAGTGCCTGGAAATGGGTACTTGCAAGCACGGATGGTGGGTTGAAGTTAAGAATGAGGGGAAATGCAGGCAAGAATTTAGTGTATGTACTACAGAATTGAAAAAAATAATGAAAAGGGTGGGTTGACGGGGGTGGAGATGTTGAAAATCAAGATGTATTGTATGCATAAACTGCTTTGTTAAATGGCAAAAAATACATAACTTAAAAATTAAGAAAACTGAGGGAGGTGGTAGATTGGGAGGGGGTAGGAGAGAATGCTGAAAGGGGCAGCAGGAATCAAGACACACTGTATTCATCAACTCTTTTGTTGAATCGTAACTCCCTTTGAAGAACTACTTAGAGATAATAAAAATATTTTTAAAAGAAATACAGTTGGAAATTGCCATCTATGAAAAGCTGTGTTTCATATAATGTTTAGTGCCTAGTCAACACAATGCTACTTTCTGGTTGTCCAACTATTTGATCTCTCTTCTATTTCTTTTCACCCTCTCATTTTCTTTTCTTTTTCCATTAAGCCATTGATTAGTTAAGCAGAATATCAATGACAAATTATATAATCTCTTCAAGAGCATGGTAAGCAAATTTCTTGCCTATTGTTGTGCTGGAAAAGATATAAATATCTTTATAATTTTGTGTCAGTTTCTCTTTCAAAACTAGTAATTGTACCCTTCACAAAATGTAAACACCACAGGACTGGTAACTTTGTTTTCTTTATTGACATAATTAATTCAATCCTCTACACTAACGGCTGGCTCAAAATACAAATATGCAATTATTTTTGTTGGAATGAATTATGGGATTTGTAACTTCTATAAATTCTCATCTATTTGATAAGATTTTTTTTCCTTTTTCTGGTCATTTTCTCTTATCATTATTTCTCCTTTTCCTTTCTCTATTAAAGCTCACATATACTTTGTATAAACTGTATAATAATCAAAATAATAAATAACATCAACCTAATATCTTAACTTCACCCAATCTATTTTACACATAAAATTTTCAGCTTTCAAAAGCTTTTAGACACTGTTATTCTGATAATTATCTTACTTAGAATCCAAAGCCAGCTATATTTGACCAAACATAAATCAGTTCTAATTCAACTTGTAATTATCTCTGAATAAATTTAAGCCATACTTTTGCACCTTATACAATCCATTCATACTACTATTCTATGTATGCGTTTTCACTCATTGGCATCATTAAAAAAAACTTTTAGTTCAAAGCTTATCTTATTTGCCCAAGAGACCATTTTGGTTGTTTAAAGAGCTCTTTAACCAATAATTTTTAAGGTTTGTAGAAAAACTCATAGAATAATGAATCTCCACTCCAGACACAGGCATATCTTTCCAGTATATTTCTACAGAATCAAATATACCTTATTATCCTGACCTACAGGAAAATCTAGGTCATTCAAAATGGCTTATATCATTATGGTATCCAAATCTCTGAAGAATATGAGCTTACATATATATATATATATATATATATATTCCTTGATAATTCCATGAATCTATAGTTTATTGGAATCCATTTTATAAACAATTTTCAATAGGATTATTGCTAGTTAAGCTTGTATATAAAGCTTTCTGCATAATATCTTTTGATACATTGACAACTATGTTTTTAAAAATTCTCCAAGTGTGGTTACTACTATTCAAATGTGAGAAATTCTCCAAACTTAAATATAATTTTTGCTAATACTCTACATAGGAAGATTGGGAGTGAGCGAGTCTGCCTCTGGACAAGTTTGTGACTTTACTGCCCTTATAGTTTTTCTTGGTCTTATTCTTGTTTCTCTAAAATAATCTATGCATAATATTAAATCAAACATTGTATATTATTACATAAAACGAACAGCTACCTCTTATATGCCCAAACTATAGTTAAATGTGTAAGAACCAAGGTATACTAATGGTAGAGGTAGAAGACAGAGAAGAGAAGGAGCTGGTAATCTCCAGTGGAAGAGAAGTAATTTCATAAATCTAAGTTTCATGGTAGCATGTACACAAAAATATCCCTGAATAGATTTTTTTATGTTATGAAATATTCCTCTTCAGAAGAAACTAAGATCCCTTGTCTATTTAAACTTGTTTCCACAATTTTATCTCTCCTATTAAAAATATGAAAATTGTAGCTTTTCAATATATAGCATTCAATTTGTAGAGAATTTTTAGTTTCAAAGTTGCAACCAATTTTCAAGGAATAGGTAACCAAATTAGGATTCTTCCTGCAAGAACATACTTGTTTCACTCACTCTCCAGAGGACATAAACACATTTAGAATATACAAAGAACCATTCATCATTTTGTTAAAAGAATAAATAATCCACTAGGGAGGGGGCAGAATGTGGAGAGAAATACCCAAGAGCAAAATGTGACTCTGGAATATAAAATTAGTTTGGACAAATCCTTAGGAAAACATACTATAAAAAAAGAATCCTTTGTTGTTCCCCCAAGACTGAATAAAGTGACATGGAAAGAAATGCACATTTTTCTTTCATCTATAGAGTTCTCCCTTTAGAAAATCAAGAATATGAATCTACCCCTCAAAAAGAAAATTAACCATTTCTTCACCTGCAGCTTTCTTGAATTTCTATGAAATATCTGCACATTTTGACAACTCTCCAAGTGGATATACCATGGAATTAAAGACATAATGATTAGGAAGTGGAGAGGGGGATTGGGGGAGAGGGAGGGAAGAGGGGGCCCTGATCAAGATGCATTGAATACATCAGTGCACATGGCAAAATGAAACTCTTTGTACACCTCATTGCTGCATTAAAAAAGTAAGAAAGTTGTGTATCTGAAAACCTGTAACTACAAATATTGTAATTATTACTTCAAAGTGACAAAGCTTTGTTTAAAATTTTGTGTAAAGTTTTTGAATGCCTTAGGATTTCACATTGATTCTAGCTGTATTTCATTTGGAACAAAATGAAAATTAAAGTTATAAAAAAAAAGACCAGTGATATTTTCACATGTCCAAAGTCCCAGAGCTACTCGTAAAAATTATACACATCACAAGGGCCAGCTATTCATTAATAAGGCAAACATATTTAATGGTTTGTGGCTTCCAAACTCTTTCAGCTGTGGTGTTTCAGCTTGTTTAGAGTTTGGGGGACATAAGATAACTGTGTAGGGGTGTACTCGTTTTAGAATTTTTCTGGCTCCGGATATTCTTAAGAGGTCTGGAAAGAGAAATTTGGTCTGAATTTTTGTTAAGCATCTCAATATCCCTTGTCTCTTCAAGTAGGAACTGGGAATTTTTTAAATTATTATTGTAAAGGTGATGGACAGGAAGTTTACAGTTACATAAGTGAGGTAATAAGTACATTTCTTTTTGAACACTGTTACCCCCTCCTTCATTTTCTCTTATTTTCCCCTTACTTTCTCCTTCCTCCCAAGTTGTAAAATTCAATCTCCACTATAGTGTCCACTGAGTATCATTGTTGCATTAGTTCAGCCTTTGTCATGCTGTTTCTGTGATTCCCTTTCCCTTCCATGGATCAGATAAACTTATATATACAAGGCAGAGGATACAGAAAACTAAAACAAAACAAAACAAATAGAAGTAACTGCAAACAGTACATAATAAAAGAATCTCTTGCTTCCAATTCTTGGAGTTCATTGTGATATGCATCATTATGTATGATCATGTAAACCTAGTGATTGGGCTATTGAGATCCTCTGCTAAGAATATCATAGACATAATCTAGTTATTACAAATGAGGGAAAACATTTCTTTGGACCTGGCTTACTTTGCTTAATATAATTTTTTCCAGGTCTTCCCATTTCCATACCAATGAGTCAATGTCATTCTTTCTGATGAAAACATAAAATTCCATTGTTTTTATATACCACATTTTCTTGATCCGTTCATCTACTGAGGAGCCCACCATAACAAAATCTAGGCTAAAGCCTGGCCCCCGTGGTTTATGCCTGTACTCCTAGCTACTCAGCAGCCCAGGCACACAGTCCCATTAGACTCTTATCTCCAATAAACTACCAGAAAACGGGAAGTGGCGCTGTGGCTCAAGTGGTACAGCACTTGCCTTGAGCTGAAGAGCTCAGGAACAGTGAAAGAAAAGAAATCTATTCCCATTTTAAACAGAAAGACCTGATATTAGTTTAAACCCACTTACTTCATATGTGCTCCTTTTTTCCCTGTGTGACGGTAGTTATCACTTCTACCATGAGCTACATATATATCTATATATATATGTACATATATATATATATACATATATACATATTTATAATGTTTTCCCTTATATATTGAATAAATTTTACTCTTGAGTAGTTATTTTCTAAATGCCTTAAAAATATTATCTTAGCTAATTATATGGTAGTCTTATCATGTATACATGATTACTTTCCCCATTTTAAAGATAATAACACTAAAGCACAACAAAGAGGTTAAATAACTTGCATGAAGTCACATCCTAGATGTTCTTAATTACTTTGATCCTTGAAATTATTCTCCTTAAGTCATTTTGATTCCATGATTGATAGCTATATTCTCACATTCAAAGAGTAACAACAACAAAGCTAAAACAGCTCAACAACCCATCTGAGGGCTTTTTGTTTTTGTTTGGTTCGGGATTTTGTTTTTCTTTTTTCTTTTGTTTTGTTTTTTGGTTTGTTTTTGTTTTGGGCATTCGTAGGGCTAGCACTCAGCACCTGGGTGCTGTCACTGAGCCTCCCTGGGTGCTGTCACTGAGCCTCTTTGTACCCAAAGCAGCACTCTACCAGTTGAGCCACAGTAGCACTCACAGCCTTTTCTGAATAGTTTACTGGAGATAAGAGTCTCATGGACTTTCCTGCCTGGGCTGGCTTTGAACAGTGATCCTCAGATCTCAGCCTCCTGAGTAGCTAGGATTACAGCTGTGAGCCACTGGCGCCCAGCTTGGATGCAAATTAAGTGACATATTTACTTGTCTAATGAATCCATCCTCTTTGGCACCTGAAGCTGTCACTTGTGCTTTGCTCTTCTCCCTTATCCATGCCTCTTTTCTGCACTATGTATTTTTTTCTTATAAGGTTTGCTAAAAATTCATACAGGGGCTGAGAAGGTGGCTCAGTGGTAGATGTTTGCCTTGCATGCATGAGGCCCTGGGTTCAATTCCTCAGCACCACATAAGCAGTAAAAGCTGGAAGTGGCACTACAGCTCAAGTGGTTGAGCTGAAGAGCTGAAGGACAGCACCTAGCCCCAGAGATCAGGCCCCAGGACCGACAAAAAAAAAAGATAAAAATTCATACAAATGGTCAATTCATTTAATATTTCCTTAGTTGAGTCATTGTCTAATGGAAATTCCCTCTCTGATAGCTAAAATGGGACCTCCTCCATATCAGAGCTACCTGATCAGACTTTTGCAATTGGTGCTAAATGGCAAAGATTGCCCTAGGGTAACCACTGTGTACTCATAATCTCCTCCAGTAGTATGATAGCTTTTCCTTCTTTAAATATTGCCCTTGACAAATCTTCACATTGTTTTCACCTACTTTTTATTCCCTTAAATAGGTGTACAAAGGAAATTCAATTTAACATGTTTACGTGTGTGTGTGTGTGTGTGTGTGTGTGTGTGTGTGTGTGTGTGTGTGTGCCCGTTCTAGGGCTTGAACTCAGAGCCTGGGTATTTTCCCTGAGTTTCTTGGCTCAGGATTAACAGTCTACCACTTGTGTCACAGCTCCATTTCCAGGTTGTTGTTATTTGGAGATAATCTCACAGACATTTCTGCTCAGACTAGTTTTGGATTATGATCCTGTTAGCCTCCAGAGTAGATAGAATTACAAGGGTGGTCCTTCAGCACCAGGCTAGAATGTCTATTTTTATGTACAAAACTTATTAATTGGTCACATCTTCCATCATTGTTCCTCTAGCATTTAACCCATACCCCATTTCCCAAGTTTCCTAGCTCTATGTCACATTATGTAAGTTGAGTATTATGACTGTATTGATCCACCATTCCTTTTCCATTCCTCTTCCTTTCATCTCTGCCCCCAAACTTTCAGCCCCTATAGTCAAGACATGTTTCAGTTTCCTGGAATTCATTTTAATAACTGTCTATCAGTCTAAGTTGTTGCGTACTTCAGTCAATTTAATTATGTATATATGCAGATAGCCCTGTATGTATTTTCATATTTGTTGATATTTTAGCTCGAACACATTTGAAAGAAATTGTATCCATTGCCTCTCTCCAAGCCTAGCATTACTTCATTCAACATCATTTTTTTCAGGTCCATCCATTTCCCTGCAAATGGGAAATTATTCTTCTAATGGATGAAAAGGTTTCAATTTCTTGAGTGTGTACAGTATGTGATATATACATAAATTATAATATATTGTAAACATTACTCATTCTTGATCTATTCATCAGTTGTTGGGTATCTGCAGGGAGCCGGGACAAACGCCATTACAAGATGGCGCCCACGTCCTTTCTGCTTAGAGGTAAACAACTCCACATTAGGCAGTGCTTGGCGGGACTGCGGGTCCCTAGCTTTGCGCATGCGCCATCATTGTAAATCCTGAGCCAATCCCGTGGCACCTGGTGACGGTAGAAGGCGGACAGCCAATCCTGAAGCGACCCGTGTTCCAAACCCTATATAAGCGGCTGCATTTCCTTGCTCGCTCTCTTGCGCTCAAGCTCTCCCTTCAACTAAAAGACTCTCCAGTAAAGTGTGATCTGGGAAGACTCCTGGTGTGGTGGTCGTTCTTCCTCGCTGGCCGAGAAGGCGTTCGCCGCAAGTGGTGCCGAAACCCGGGACCTGCGCAAGAGGTCGAACAGGAGCCAGAACTCAACACACGGAGAGGAGACGTCGGTAAGTATCCCTAGGTATGTTGTTTTCTACTATGGACTATTGGTTGTTTGCATTGCTGCTTCCTTTGTGGTTTGTCTTTCTGGTGGTTCTCTGTGCCTGTCTGCGTTGTGGGGATGACCACAAAGAGGGGGTCTCAAGGAGACCCCTGTACCCTTCTTTGAAGGAATTTTCAAACCGGTTCTCAGCCCTACATGTGGAAGGGCAGGACCAAGAACGCAGTGATCCTGTGAGTGACTCAGAGGAAGAAATGTTAGAGGAGGAGGGAGAGCAGCTCGATCCAGCTGATAATGAAGACTTAGAAGAGGCTGCGGCTGAGTATGAGGCAGACAGATATGGGGGGCAGCGTCCCCAAACGATAAGAGTACCGCAGCAGCCAGAAAGGAGGAAAGGACCTGGCCCTCACCCGTCGACCCCTCCCCCGCCGTACCCGCCGGCGGGGCGGAGTCACTTTATAAAAGGGAGCACCTGGTCGCGGCTGGCGGCCGCCTTTCCAGTTTTTGAAAATCCAATTACTAATGAAAGAAATTTTGAGCCGGTTTCCTACTCCCAGCTTAAGGATTTAGTTGAGGCAGTCCGGACTTATGGAGTGACGGCTAATTATACCATAGCCTTACTCCGAAGACTGACTGTTAATGCTATGACGCCTACGGACTGGTTCGAGGTGGCCCGCACCTGCCTTAACCATGGGCAATTTCTTGATTTTCGATCTATTGTTCATGACAAGGCTCAAGCTTAATCATTCAATATGATAATTTTACCCGAGCTGCAAATTTGTCTAAACAATTGTCAAGTTATCTTTTAGGTAATTGGACTGGCGAGTTTGATGAGATGCTGGAGCAGCTGCGGATTGCCATTGTGATTGTTAATTCAACGCGAATGGATCCCGGATTTGTGGAGGGGCTCCAGTCCTGGATTTCCTCCGCTGTTTCCTGGTTTAAGGAGTGGGTGGGAGTTGGAATGTTTTTAGCCTGCTGCTTGGGCGGATGCGTGGTCTGCCTATGGTTGGTCTGTCGCCTTCGAGCCCAAGCCAGTAGGGACAAAGTTGTTATTTCGCAAGCATTAGCCGCCTTGGAGAGTGGATCCTCACCCCAAATTTGGCAGTCGGCCCTGAGAGGTCATTAAGCCTTATCATTTCGCATAGCCCTAGCACCCCGAGGGATCTGGGGATCCCATTGCACCGGGACGGGTATGTGACTGATAACTTGGAACAGGGTGTAAGGCAAATGCACTGCACTTGAGAAGAATTTTCCTCTCAAGAAGAGCACGTTGGGCTGCAAGTGGGTTGATGCCCAAGATCCCACCTCTGCAAAAAAGGCATCGGACGGGCCTGGTCGTCACTGGGGAAGGCGCCCCCCAGGCGAAGGCCAGTGCAAGGTCCTCTCTTTGAGACAGAGGCCCGACCTCTACTCTTACCTGTTACCAAAACAAAAAGGGGGAACTGCAGGGAGCCGGGACAAACGCCATTACAAGATGGCGCCCACGTCCTTTCTGCTTAGAGGTAAACAACTCCACATTAGGCAGTGCTTGGCGGGACTGCGGGTCCCTAGCTTTGCGCATGCGCCATCATTGTAAATCCTGAGCCAATCCCGTGGCACCTGGTGACGGTAGAAGGCGGACAGCCAATCCTGAAGCGACCCGTGTTCCAAACCCTATATAAGCGGCTGCATTTCCTTGCTCGCTCTCTTGCGCTCAAGCTCTCCCTTCAACTAAAAGGCTCTCCAGTAAAGTGTGATCTGGGAAGACTCCTGGTGTGGTGGTCGTTCTTCCTCGCTGGCCGAGAAGGCGTTCGCCGCAGGTATCTCGGCTATTTCCATATTTGGCTAGTGTGAATAGTACTGAAATAGACAGGAGTGTACAGATGCTTTTATTATATCCTGACTTGTAATCCCTTGGTCATAGTGTAGTTTTATTTTTAGTTTTTTGATGAGCATTCAAACTGAGTATTTCATAGCTGTTGCACTAATTAATATGTATGCCAATGTTGTAATAAGATTCATTTTTCTCTGTGTTTTTGGTTAACATTTCTTCTTTGTTGTCTTGATGATGGCCATTTTGACTGGAGTGAGATGGAATCTCAATGTTGTTTTCATTGGTATTTCCTTTATGACCAGGTATTTAGCATTTCTTTGTGTATTTACTGGCCATTTGTACTTCTTCTGAGAAGAGTCTGTTTAAGTCTTTTACATATCTATTTATTGGGTTATTGATTTCTGTGGTAATTTCATTTGCTTGAACTACTTATATATCTAATTATTAGATCCTTAACAGATGTATAGCTAGAAAATATTTTGTTACATTCTATAAGCTGTCTTTTTACTGTATCCTTTGCTGACCAGAAGCCTTTAATCCAAAAATCTTTGCATTATTTTGTATGCACAAGTTGTCAGTATGTTGTCACATTTTATCCTTGATCTAAAAATATATGTGAAAGGAATGGAAGCAAAGAGTAAGTAATGAAGGTTGCGGTAGACAGAAAGCAAGAGATGGAAAATAACAAAGAAAAAGTTACTCATTAGAAGATATTGTTTTAAAGAATAACTTTAATCCTCTCCTGTTCTTACCATTAAAATATAGCATATTGCAATTGTTTTATTTAATTTAAATTTTTACCTCAAAAAATAATATGAACAATTAACCCTTTAATTGAATCAATCCCCCAAGAGACAAAATAATATATAAGGTAATACAAGCACTCTCTCCATAAAACTTTTATCTAATAACTTTGAGTTTCATTTTTAAAGCCCAATCTTTTAAGTAATGATTTATTTTTTATCATTTCTGGAAATGTTACTCCAGGGGGAAAATGAGACCCAAAAAGATAAATGTTAGCAATTAAACTAGAATCTTCTATCTTATGCTAGATGGTGCATTTATAAAGCCACACAGAAAAATATGAATCATCTTTATGACAATTGTTACAAGAATCATTAGTACTAGTCTTGCATTAACTACAGAAATAAATTGCTTTGCTCAAAATTTAATCCAACCATACCTTAACATATTCACCAAAGAGAACAACATTTTATATCATAGGAGGGCAAGTAAGGAGTCTAAACTCCTTGCAGCAAATAACTAATATGCTTTATCATTATAAACATCTAAGCTTTGACAGTATAATTAGACTGAATTTGGTATAGAGGCTTGTTTGATTGTTTTGATTGACCTGAGCCATCAAATCAAGTCAAAACCATCAAATAATAATTGACATGGACAAATAATGCTTTGCATGAGAATACTCTGTTGTATAACTTGTTACAGTAGGGATTTTCTACAGGATTAGTGAAACAATTGAGTAAGAAAATAAACATACGGTATAGGCAAAGGCCAGTAATAATAATCTTTATAATGAGTCTCCACTTGCCAAGCCTCATGACATTTTGTCTGCTTTTGATTTTACAAGAGTTCAATTATCTTTTGGTATGTTCCTTATTCACATCCTTCCTTTGCATTTTCCTCTCCAGATAGCCATCTTTTAGGTATTGTCCTAATAATTTATATTTTCTATTTATTTTTAAATTTCATATAAAGAAAGTAAGACACAAACAAACTGCATTTATACACACACACACTCACACACACACATATTTTTTTGGGGGGGTGCCAGTCCCAGCACTTGAACTCAAAGCCTGGGTACACTTCCTGAGCTTCTTTGAACAGGGCTAGAGCTCTACCACTTGAGCCACAACTCCACTTCTGGCTTTTTGGCAGTTAATTGGAAATAAGAGTGTCAAAACTTTCCTGCTCAGGGTGGCTTCGAAGTGTAATCCTCAGACCTCAACTTCCTAAAAGTTAGGATTACAGGCATGATGAGCTACTAGCACCCAGATGAATTTAATTTTAAATAGCTATAAAATGTTAGTTGAATAAAATTTTATTCATGTGTTTGGTTGTTTGTTTGTGGTTGTTTGTTTTCCAGGCAAGTCTTGAACTCCTTAGGTGTCCAAGTTGGCCTATAACACAAAATCCACCTTCCCCAACCTCCAATGAGGGTATTACTGACACATGCAACCATGCCTGGCCCTATATATTTGTTTTTAGCAATAACTTTTAGAGACTATAGTGGGGTTATTTTTGTCAACCTCATGGATACCTCAGTAGCATAAATAAATTGGACACCCAAAGAAAATCATATTAAGTATAAAAAGACTCATAATCATCATAGCATGATAAGATTTGTGTTAAACATTTTTAAATTTAAAACTTCAGATATAAGCAGTGTTTTACCCTGCACACATTTTCCTATAGTCTAGAAGTAAAGCTAGTTATTTTTGTTAAAATGATTGTTCACCAAAAAACTAATTGTTTACTGAAAACTAAACTGTTTCAAGTTGGAACAAACTCCTCAGTATCACTGTACAATCTACTCTTGAACTCCCATCATTTCATCTGCTTCAAAATATTGACCTGTTCTACACATATGCAGAATATCTTGGTACCATGTCTATAGAACCTGTTAAGCCTCCCATTGGACAAAGGATAAGTCCTTTTGCCACCATCTTCTTCACTTTTCCAATCCTATTGACTTCAACTTCCAAGCCTAATTTCTTTAATGACTGTACTCTGCCTCCCTTCTGCTGGGATCACTTCACCTTTCATCTCTGCCTGGAAAGTTTGTATATAATGTTAAGAAATATTTGAAACGGGGCTGGGAATGTGGCTTAGTGGTAGAATGTTTGCCTATCATGCATGAAGGCTGGGTTTGATTCCCTAGTGCCACATAAACAGAAAAAGTAGGAAGTGGCACTATGGCTCGAGTGGTAGAACATTAGCCTTGAGCAAAAGAAGCTCAGGGATGGTACCCAGGCCCTGAATTCAAGGCCCAGGACTGGCAAAAAATAAAAAGAAAGAAATGACCTTCAAATCACACACACACATACACACACACTGAAAACTGAAATAAAGCTACACAATTCTTTAGCTGAGAAACATATGCATAATGACAACAGCCATTTAGACCCCCTATGCCATAAATAACCTCAGGAATGGCCTTCTTTCATAGAATAGCAAGTCATATCTGAAATGTGTAACAGAAATGCCTGATCACCAGTCAAAAGCTTGTGATCTTCTTGTAATCAGTTCAATTATGACTGGTTTGCCATAATCACTTCCTTTGTTCTTTTTCCTCTTAAAATAAAGCCCCCAACTCTCAGGTGCCACTGGGAGACATAATTCCTAGGAGAGTAGAATTTGTCCCCTGTGTGATCATCTTCATATTGGTTCAACACCTTCGTTCTCATACTCCTTGTGCTAGTCATTTCTTGTCATTGCAACAAGTATCTGAGCAAACCATTGTAAAAGAGGAATGTTTTGGCACATGTTGCAGAGGTTTCAGTCCACCTTTGGCTTGCTCCTTTCCTCTGGGCCACTGTTAAAACAAGAACATGTGGATGGAGTTTTTCTACTTTGTGGTAACCAGGAAGCAAAGACAGTGAGAAAGGGCTAGGAAGGAGACAAATCCTTCAGAGTCCTTCCCCAGTAGTCCATTTTCTCCTGCTAGGACTTACCTGCTAGACTTCTAGTTCAGCTATGCACCCATCAATGGAATCATCCACTAACCCTCATGACACAGTCTCTCTCTGTGCTCCTGCCAGCAGGGAGCAATCCTTCACATACGTGCCTTCTTGAATTAGTGCAGTTTCTGCTGCTGCTGTAACCTGTGGATGTCCAGTTTGTCAACCTCTTAATGTGGACTTGTTCTAATTATTATCCGGTGACTTCTAACTTTCTCAGGCTGGGGCTACATAATTTTGCCTTTTGATCTAAGGATTTCAGGTTCTCAGATTGAGCAGCTATTGGCATTTTGGTCTTTCGGGCTTACAGATGGGAGTATGACACTATCCAACCTAAAATAAACTAATCTAATAAATCCCCTCATTAATTATGTGTGTGTGTGTGTGTGTGTGTGTGTGTGTGTGTGTGTGTGTGTGTGTTTTACTTCAGTTGAGAATCTTGATGAATCCAGGACAAATATTGATTCCTTTGTAAAATCCCTATATACCTCTAGAAAGTTTGTTACTTCCTCTTCTGTATTCCAAATAGACACTATTCATAATTATTATACCATGTATCAAGTTGGCTCACAAGTATTATTTACATAAGAATTATTGATGATAACTGAACATCTAGAGTCAGCCATTAGGTACCTCACAGAGTTTTTATATTAGGTAATGGATATATAAATGCTAGCCTGTGATATGTGTTCTGTTTAATGAATGAATCTTACTATGTGAAGTGATAACCTAAAGATATACTTCAAATTTATATATTATTTTAATTTTAAGGGAAATAATTTATGGGTGAGTTATATTTCTCAATTATTTCCATGCTCAGAAAAAAATCTCTTAAAAATCTCTATAAAGCTTATGTATTCATGCCAGCACCAATGGTTGACACCTATGGTCCTAGCTACTCAGGAGGCTAAAGATTTGAGATCTGAGGATTGTGATTCAAAGCCAGCCTGGGCTGGAAAGTCCAAGAGACTTTTATCTCAATTAACTATCACAAAGCTATATGTGAAGCTGTTGTTTTGAACCAAAAAAAAAGCTGGGAAACACATCCAGGCCCCAAGTTCAAGTCCCAGAACCAGCACACACACAATAAAAATTATATTTTCTATTTTTAATATAAATATAAATATATTGTGTCATCTTTAATGGTCCTACAATAGTTTATTTTATGTAAGTGCTAAGAATAAGTCTTTAATCTTAATCCTTTGATAAACATTTTGTTCATTTTAATATTTTAGTTTTTTAATTTTTGAATAAAGTCTTTTTAAAACCTGTAACTTTGAATAAAAGGCACAGAGCTAAATTATAAAACTAGTAAAATACCTTCCTAGCTAGAAGAATAATTTCAAAGAGAAGGTTTCATAGGTGGTATGTTAAAATGAGCCATAAAAGAGGTGTAAAAATGAGGATAAAACAAAGGAGATAAAAATCAACCCCCACATTACCTACCACTAGTAATGGATAAATCAATAAATATAAAATATAAAATAAGCCATGTTCCTGGAATAAATAGATTAAGAGGTCAGATGCAGAAATTGCTACTAATGTTGGTTTTCAAGATATTTGTTTTCACAGATTGATTTTAATGCAACCTTTGTCTAAATTCTTTGTACATATCATCCCTGAACATTTTGGGGAATTTTTAGTCTGTCGTGGGAAAATATGCCTACACATGGTATATTTTCCATGAATTATCTTTGGATAAGAAACACATTATTAAACAATATTATTCAAAATTAATACCAGGAAACAGATGTTTTGCAATAATTTTACACTTACTAAAAACCTACTGAGATTATATCATAATTATTAAGATGCCTAGTGTAGACCATCTGGATTCATAATCTGAATACAGAGGTCTAGACCATGGAGGATAAACATATTTTTAACATGCCTGTTTAGAGAACATTTTAGATAGGCAAATTTTCCATATTATTCATGATATTACAAATGAACATGTAGACACAAAGTAGATGAATACTTGTATGTGTGTAATGTATATGTGTATTGTTTGTGTATATGTGTGTACATATTATTTAATTTCAAATTTATGACTAGAGAACCATTTAGGTAAAACATATAATATGATTCCAGATGGCTGTTTCATTTTATCATTAAATTTATTTCAAAAATCTCCAAACACTTACTGCTGATAAACTACATTGGCAAAGATATGTGATTGATTGAAATTGATGTTTATAGTAGGTAGCCAAACTGCATAAATCTGCTTTGCTGCAAAGCTGTATTAAAAACACTACTCATAAAACTAATCTGCCATTTTAAGGAAAATGTTTAAGCCAATTCAATTGCTGTTGCTTTTTTTTAATTTTTAGTTCCATGTCCCACCAATATGCTAATATCCATCTGGGACATGTGCCATTAAAATAACCCAAAGATGCCAAATGGGATGATCACCAAACTCTCATTTGCTCCTAAACAGTAAAATAAAGATACTTCTAAAGCTTTACTTCCCTTGCTTTTTTTAATGTTTAATTTTGAATCATCAGATATTTGTGAGCAAAATGTCATGCTGACCAAAGAAGCACATAGTTCTCTTTGTACTATATGTGGACCTATTATATACTTGTCTGAGATTGGTTAATATTTCTTCATATGCTATCTGTCCATCCTAGTGTTCAGAATCAAAACTATTTATAGAGATTGTGTCCAAGGGGTAACTAAACTAGGAAGACTTTAAGAATCAGAAAACAATTGCACATCTTGTGCTCAGTAACAACTCTGAGTATGACAGCATAATGACATGGCCAGAGATCAAGATACATCATCTACATCTGAGTGCAAACATGCTAACAGCAATGCACATGAGTACAACCAACCATTAATATTGTTAGAGATAATTGTTAAAAACAGAATCAAAAGAAAACAAGATAGAAGGAGAAGGATTGGGATTAGGGGGGGAGGGGGGAGGCTGGGAAGGGATGTGAAGGATAAACAAAGGAGGAGGCTGCAATGCTTGGTAAGAAATGTACACATTATCCTGCCCATGTAACTGTAACTCCTCTGTACAGTATGTTCACAAATAAAATAAAATTAAATTAAAAAAAAAAAAAAAAAAAAAAAAGAAAACAAGATAATAGCATAAATACATATATATACACAGTGTGTGTGTGTGTGTGTGTGTGTGTGTGTGTGTGTGTGTGTGTGTGTGTGTGTGTGTGTGTGTGTGTGTGTGTGTGTGTGTGTGTGTGTGTGTGTGTGTGTGTGTGTGTGTGTGTGTGTGTGTGTGTGTGTGTGTGTGTGTGTGTGTGATGGTCCTGAAGCTTGAACTTAGGGGCTGGCTTCAGAACCTGAGCTATTGTGCTCAAAGCTGCTCTCAATTCCTTGGTGGTCAATTGTGCTCAAAGCTGCTCTCAATTCCTTGGTGGTCAATTGGAGCTAAGAGTCTCCCAGGCTTTCCTGCCCATGCTGACTTTGGGTCCTGATTCTCAGATCTCAGCCTTTTGAAGATTATAGGCATGAGCCACCAGAGCACCCAGCATAACCTATATATTAAAAAACAGATCTTACTCAAGGAGAGATTTACAAAAACTTGGATTCCTATCAGAAAATCTAATAAACTGATATAAAGTGTTCAAAATCTTGACATAAAAAATATTTAAAACCCGGTTAATGTGCATGTACATGTGTATAGCTTATATTTAATGTAGAGTATATATCCATATGTATTTATATATAAAGTTAGGTATATAAAATACACACATATGTGATTATATAGATACAGCTGTCAATCTTGTTTTATCATTCTAACCTTTGATATTTTCCACTCTAACTTTTGATACAGTCACAGATATAGCTGGTATAATCTAAAGCCCTGTAAGGTAGCAGTACTCTCAGGCTTTGAGGAAGATGGATTGGTCATAGTTCATAGGACACTGAACCACTGTCATTATACACAAGTACAAGAGGTTTTGCAGTTTCTTTAACATTTGTTTGACTGACTCATTCCACCGCCCATGGGCAATTTCATGCAAATTTAAATATGTACAATGTTGAGTAAGATTTTTCTCCTTAAAGCCTGAAAGCTATTTCAGTTTACATCTATCTAAGAATATGAAACTTTTCACTGCTTATTAAAGGAGTTTCTGGTCACAACAAAAGAAATAACATGTCTTGTTACCTACACAATTTATACTCTAATCTTCTATTAGGAATTTAAGGTGTTTTTATTTTTTATTCCATACTTATGAAATGCAAGTTTGTCTGATAGTTACTATTTTAAACTCTCCATCACTGGTCCAATTTCAACATTTCTACTTTGTTTTATATTTAGTGCATAAGCACATGCATGCATACATATGCATCATTTGCTGTTGGTCTAAACTGCTTATTTCTCTCTTAAAACCATTGCTCTCTCTCATACTGATGTGCCATTCCTTATCATATTTATGGGAAAGATGACATGGAACCAACATACAAACCCAGGATATCTTTATGGAAGAGAATATCAAGCCAGTAGGGGTACAGAACTTCTTTGCTAAACCTTTAAAAATCACTCTCTCAAAGGTTGTCAATAACTGTTTATTGCAAAAATAAAACAAAAACAAAAACTGTGCAATATGAAGAATGATAAGGAGATGGGAGGGAAGGAATGGGAGGGGAAAGACAAAGTAAGAGGCAACAATGCTTGACAGGAAATGTGCTCATTACCTTGCTCATGTAACTGTAACCCTCTGTACAGTATTTTTACAATTAAAAAAAACTTAAAATGATAAGGAGCTAATATAACATGTTGCAAGTATTTCTTCCAAATGTACTCCACATAATAATATAATTCATGACACAATGTATTCAGATATTTAGAGAGTTCTTAACAGTGTAATATCCATTTCAAACCCAATTACAAGGATGCCTCCGGAAACTGCTAAATCTATAACTTTTCATTGTTGGTGTTACTAAGATTATTGTTCAATGAAAAGAACAAAATACGTTTACAGCAGATTCTCTTAATTCTGATTAGCTTAATGTTACAAGTATCTGTATAATACTAGGCATCCAATTGTGAACCAAATATTTTTGAATGCTTATCTCTACCAATATCCCAGCAGGAGATATAGTACATATTAGCTTCGGTAGGACTCAACCGCACTTTTAGTAGATTTTGTTTATTATTCAGTATTCTCTGTGCAAACAGCCATGAGATGATGGAGAGCACAGACAGCACTATGATGCTCTTGGACTATCTTTTAACCTGTTGGCTTGTGTTCGATTTTGGTTTCTTAGAAGGAAAGCACAGCACACCAGAAGAGATTTGTACTCCTTAAAGGAGAAATCAAGAAGATCAAGGAGGGTTTAAAAGTGAAACAAGAACTTAAAATGAAGCCTTTTACATACCACTTTTATTTCTTTTACTTTCTTTAAAGAAAAGCCATGGTAATTAAGGAGCAGGTGGGAGGAGGGAGGAAAGAACAATTGGGCTGCTTTCCTCTTAGCCCTTTTTCCTAATTACTGTAAGAGGTACCAACTTGACCCAGACCACCCAGGCCAGTCTCTTATTACCTATGTTCTTTATAGAGTAATACAAACAAAACACTACCCAGAATGTGTGGGAGGTATGACTGGATTTGTGTTTGGGTTAGAGGAAATTATTGTTGTATAAATAAATGAATTAATTAAGTAAGTAAGTAAGATGGAATTTCCCTTGCATTTAAATAGGCACTTCACTCTTCAAAAATCACTGTAACACTTATCTAGAGTTAGATAACCTTTATTGGAAAGTGGATAGACAGTACAGAGTGGAGAATTTTCAGGAGCTAGCCATTTTATGTTCCTTAATTTGTTTGTTTCTTACACTGATAGACTCATCTCAAATAAGAAATTATTGTTTTCCATATAGGTTTAGCACTTTTTAATTTGAAATTACATCTTTAAAAAATATTGTTGATAAATAATTAAAATCTGTTGTCATTTGAAAAATCTGACATTTGCTAGTGTCCAATGACACAGAGCTTACGTAACTTAGCATCTTTGCTGCCTGTACCTAAAATGACTTTTATGTTGAACACTAAGTAGGATCCAATCAAGAAAATATGATTTTGTTTCCTCTCCTATGAATGATTATGTCCTGTACTATAATTAATGCCTGGTTTTGTGTATCTATTTTTCCATACACTACCAGAATCGTATTCTAATATCCAATGTCTGATAATAACATTCTCTTCCAGGGAAAGCATTCAACTTCACGTATCACAGATCTTATCTTTTCACTGAGGGACTGTTGATTTCTTTTATCCACCTCTTCAAGATTAGCAAGAAGAGTAATTAGCATCTGGGATCCTCTCTGATGCTCGAATTGCCTGATAGGAATAATAAGGTTGTAGCGGAGCAACATCTACAACAAGATTCTACAAAGGAGCTTTGAAAGTGGGAGCACCATGTTGTTTGCAGTGTCTGGAACTCTACTAATGTGTGTTCATGGCAATCTGTCCTTGAAAATAATACTAATTTTACCCTGCTCTCCACTGAGGACAAACGATAGTCTAAAATAAATACACCTTGCTCCTTATCAAAAAAAAGGAAGTACTTATTATTTCTGTAGTCTCCTGGCTGGCAGTCCTTCTATAACCAGCGTTGGTCTTCTCCTGAGATCAGAAAGCAATACAACAGGGATGGGAATTCTGTGTAGAATCCTCGGCCTTGAAATATTGCTGTTTCCACACCCCTGATAAATATGGAAACAAAATAAATGTATTTTGTTACCTAGTGTTGGTTTGGGTTATAACAAAAAAAACTCAAGTCACAGTGCTTTGTGGGGAGTAAAAGTAAGTGGACTAACCTATAAGCTCAAGAAATTGAGCACCCAGACAGCAATAAATGGAGTAGATCCAATTGTACCTACATAAACACACCTTCTCTCAGTTGCAGCTTCTCTCTGTGTGATGCTCATCACTCATTCTGTCTTATCTCAGAGAGTGGCAAGATGGCTGCTGACAGCTCCAGGCCATCTTCTCTGCCGTCAGTAACCGAAATAGAAAGAACTCTTCTGTTCAAAAGTTCAACCTTAGGATTTCTACTTTTTTTTTTTTTTTTTTACGATATTCCCTTGCTCTAAACCATGCTTTGTAAGTGTAGGAATTGAGTGAATTTGTTGGTCTGGATCATAGGTTCATTTAGATCTAGGTCGCTGGTGTGCCTTTCCAAAATAAAATTTCTAAATTGAGAATGAAGATATTTTCCAGAAAGGAAAGCAGAGAAGAGGATTGAAACAGAGCAAAGGCTTGGAATGTGGCTTAGTGGCAGAATGCTTGCCTAGCATGCATGAAGCCCTAGGTTCAATTCCTCAGTTCCACATAAGCAGAAAAAGTTGGAAGTGGCATTGTGGCTCAAGTAGTAGAGTGCTAGCCTCGAGAAAAAGAAGCTCAGGGACAGTGTCCAGGCCCTAAGTTCAAGCACCAGGACTGGCAAAAAACAAAACAAAACAAAAAACAGAGATCATTGTTTCTAGGCAAAGGTAGCAGATATCCAGTAGCAAATATAACCACAGGAATATACTCAGATACAATGTCAACTTTCAAAGCACAATAAAAAATAGTAATATACCAATTTATAACTTAGGCACTCACAGCTATGATGAAAGTCTTAAACCAATGAAGATTAATGTTCCCAGCTGATGTGACCTGACCTGTGACTGACAAAGACATGAATCCTTTTCTCCAAGAAGTTGTCTCTAAAGACAATCTCCTGTATTGTCAGCTATCTCTGAAGCACTTTCTCTCTCATCCACATTAAATTCCAAATTCAACTTTAATTCTACTACTCTTCAATGATCATTCCTCCTACTTGTTTCTTCTAAACCCTGTATCTAATGCCAAGACAGTGTTAAGGACAAAAGAAAGAAGTAAAAGTCATAATCTGAGTAGAAGCCTATCCTAGATGAGATTACAAATGGAAATCTATGTATCATTTCAAAGGAATAGTTCATTTTCCTCTTTCCAAAGAAGTACTAAAGTACTACCATGATAATAATAGGGACTGTTGGCTTTGTGTGACAATTCTTTGCTAGGAGACTTGGAAAACACATAATCGTTTATACTATATCTAAGAATATCCTGCCAATTTGACGCTTTCCATTCAGATTTATAGAGGGAAGATGGTGGCCTAATCCTCACAAAAGGTCTTTAGAAACCAGAAAAAAAAATTGATGAATACTCTTGGGCTGGAATCAGGGAAGGAGACTTTCTGTAAGCTTTGTTGGCCTGTGATTCAGACAGTCAAACCACTCAATGATGGAATAATCTACAAGCCAATTGTTATGTGAGACAGTTAGGATGGGTTAAGTAAAAAAAATAAAATAAAAGATAAATTACAGAGTAAATTCCTAGATTGCTAGAAGATGGAGTCCTTTATCCAATTTTACCTGTTGTTTTGCCATTTTACTATTTGTTATATGGTAGATTCTCTTTGGGAAAAAAAGAATATGTTCACGGTATCAACTGTTGGAAAAGAAAATGCTTCCATAAAATCTGTATGATGGTATTTTCATTTCTTTAGGGATCTGAACATTCTAAGCTTTGAGGGGGGTTGTGTGGTTTTCCAACAATACCTTTTTTTAAAAAGCTCTATATTATGAAGATCTATATTTTCTTTTTTCTCCTGGGGGATTAAATTTTTTATATCTGTTATTCCTTCCATACTTCTATTGATTTCTATGTTTCTACTTTCACTTTTCAAAGTTACAATATAATAACTTGCCTTATTCTTGATTGATTTTCTATTTCTTATATTTGGATCATTCTGGATTTAGTTTTTTTCCTTTGGGTCTGCAGGGAACACCTCTAGATAAGTTATATTTTGTCCTTTCATTTGAAAAGACTTGGTTAAAAAAGTCATAGGTCAGCAAAGGTCATATGATTATTTATAATTAAATAATATTTTCTAACTTATCTATGAATAATTTGTAGTTTTAATTGAAATGATATTGCTTGTAATTATGAAAGTCTGATATCTTATATACTTATATACGTGCTTCTTCTCCTAAAACTCTACTATCTCCTCTATGGGTCATCAGCAATATTTTAATTCTAAACTTGATTTTGCAACTGTCCTGTCAATACTTTAAGGGTAAATACTTTACTTAGTCTGTATTCTGTGACATAACTTATAAGATAGGATCCATTAAAAAATATGAAATATTTTAAGGAGATTGGTGAATTAATAAATGATTCTAATTTTGATCCTGAGTATGATTGCAGCCATTTTACCAGAGAATGGATTCACAATGATATATTTTATGCATGGAACTCATATTTAATTGTTAGTGTGTAAATATTGGGAGTGTTATATGGTATAGTAGCAAGATGCTTCATCAAGATTTTTTTTAAAACCAACTTGAAAAAAAACACAAACCAATACGTACCTGATTTAGGCAAAACAATAGAAATTACAAAAAAGAGAATAACAATAAATTGTCCAGTGTTGATAGTCATTTTACTGAGAGTATTAATATATCAAAACTTTAATACATAGAGATGAGGATAACCAGAATTGTAATAGGAGAAAAATAATTGTCTCAAAGATAAATACTGGAAGAAAAAGAATTTACTCAAAGATAAGTACTGGAAGTATTTACCCATGATCTGTTTAGGAAGAAGGTGACAGGCCAAACATGAGATGTGTCCAATTCTTGTAGCAGCTGTGTTCCTATTATACAATGATATCCTTGTCTGTAACTCCCAAACACTATGGTGTGTACCTGTCCAGCTAATCAAGTTCCTGAATATCTGATCCTAAATTGAAGACATTTCATTTCAATAAGTGTTTATATATAGAAGAGATGGATAAGTTCACCACCTACAAATGACCTATGAAATTTGATCTAGGGGAACCTAAACAGACCAATCAAAGGCTCTCCACAAAGAAAAGCCCAGGACCCACAAACTTCCCTTATGAATTTTATCAAGCTTTTAAAAAAGAACTAGCATCAATGACTTTCACACTCCTCAATAAAATAGAAATGCACTCATTGCCCATGTAATTGTAACCCCTTTGTATGGTACTTTCACAATAAAAACAAACAAAAAAACAAACTTTACAATGTTGGGGGGGAGAGATGGGAAGGGATGGTAAGGGGAAACAAAGGAGGAGGCAACAAGGCTTGATAAGAAATGTACTCATTACCTTGCCCATGTAATTGTAACCCCTCTGTATGGTATTTTTACAATAAAATAAAATAAAGAAAAAGAAATGGCTTTCACCAAGTGAAAATCAGCCTACTACCAAAACCTAATAAACACATGCACAATCATCATCATCATCATCACCATCTCCTTTTTGTTACTAATCAACTTATTTATTCTTTCTGCATGATTAATGTCTATTAATGGAGATGTACACACAATCAATTTCAGAGACTTCTATCAAAAGCTATAAAGTTCAAAAATATAAAAACTTATGTCTCTTGTTTGATTCTATTACTCAATTTATCACTAGCCTTTTTTCCTGTAATTAGCTATTATTCATTTCAATAATCTTCAATCTAAATAAGAATATTGGTTATATTTCTTCCTGTTAAAAAAATGAAAACTATATAGACATTTTATTAAGCCACTCTGTAGTTTTGTGCATTTTTAAGCCATGTAATAATTCTGTGCTTTCATGTTTATTTTCTCTATTTACAGATAACAAACTGAAGCTAGTGAGTTAAATATTTTTGCCCAGCATATATCACAAGTCACTCAGATTCCAAAGTGCTACTGTTTGAGATTCTAAAGCAAAATAATAAATATATGAATGTTTTTCAATGTGAGGGGCAATATTAATCACAGTAAGATGCAATAACATTTTTTCCACCTGCTTCAAATACTGTATCTCCATTAGGTGTTATTATCAATCTGTTAATGTGTTACTCCTTTACCAGTCTTCCTAATTTTTTTGGCTTCTCATGCCTCTTTTTTTTTCAAACGGTTTTCACTTTGTTTTAACTTCAGTAATGCCATATTTACAGAGAGCTCATTTCTAGTCGTTCCATGTTGTTTTCTGTTTGAGCATCCTTCATCCCAGATGCCAAATATCTTCTCATTGTAATTTATAAGCATCATCACTCAGACCTGACCCTACTTGTCACAATTACCTTTAAATGCATTTGTTAAAGAGACTACAGATAATATGCATATCATAGTACACTGTCACTAAGATAAAAACTGTTATAGCTCAGAACTCCTTTAAGCCCAGAGTTCATGGTTTATATTCCTGCAGTACTGAGCACACATAACTGAAAATCAATAGGAAGTTAATGGAAAGCAAATACCATTGGGAGAATCAGGCACTACACATAGCATACTTATAGAGCAAGAGAGAAAACATTAAAAATGGCTGAAAACAAGTTTGGAAAGTTGAAGAAAAAATGGATCGTTTGTTTTATATGATGCTTACCTTCAGGGAATGTATAACTTGACTTTGGGTTTGATATACTTCCACTTTCTCATACTACAAAAAATAATCTGTTTGGAAAACCTGTAGGGAAACTCCCTGATTCAGTAATTCACCAGGGTGTACTACTTTGCTCATTTATCTTCTTATTTTCAAAATTAGAAGAAATGAAATCTCAAAGGCTTGAAGACTTCTAACATGATGAATGCAATATACAGTAAAATATGAAGACTTAACTTCAATGTTGTTCTAAACATTGACATGTCTAACCAGGAAGGTAGAATAACTCTGGCCTCCTGAATATTTCTATTGACAAAAATGCTGCTCCTCAGAAAATTATGAATTGATTTCTAACAAAATTAGGTTGCAGTCATAAAATGAGCTATTTATATGCACTAGCTGAGTATTTTATATGTGTCCTATACGTGTTCTTACTTGGTATTATAACTTCAAGCAATCATACAACGATTGGTAGAGCAGGTTATGTACACATTAACAACGACCATGTATTCTAGAGTCAAATATAATTTTTTAATATATGTAAAGTATTTAACTTAAGCCAGCTGTGGTTGGCTCATGACTTTAGTATCAGATACTCAAGAGATAAAAATTGTGAGAATCATGATTCTAGACCAGACCAAGTATAAAAGTTCACAAGACCCTGTTCAACTAATAGCTGTGTTTGGTAGTATGTGCCTGCAATTCTTGCTATATTGTGGTCCCAAGAGAGCCTAAGCAAAAAAAGTTCACGAGACCCCATCAAAATAGAAAAATACAGGTATGGTGTAACACAGCTCAGCTGTCTTCTCAGCTACAGTGGGAAATGTAAATAGAAATGTAGTCCAGGCAGCCTGGATAAAAAGTGAGACCCTATCAAAAACAAACAAATAAATAAACAGCAAAATGAGCTGGAGGCATTACCCAAGCAATAGAGTACAATCAAAGTAAATAGATTACAGTAAAAGTAATCAAAAGTAAATCTTAGCTGTTTATATGCATTAAATTTTCTTATACTATCATAACAGATGCTAGAAATTCAGTGGCTTAAAACATCATAAGCATATGATCTCACAACTTCAAAGACAGTAAATTCAAAATGGTCTCATGGAGGTAGAAGCCAGGAGACCATAGGACTTTGGAGGAAAAATCTGTTTTCTTTCCTTTGACAGATGCTCAAGGCCACAAACATCTGCATAGGCATTGATAGAATTAGATGGGAGAGTCTCTCCCATTGCAACACTGATGCTGACCTCCACCTCTTTCCTATATTTCAGGATCTTTGTGAATGCACCCATCCTAGTCATCAGGATTATCTTCCTTTAAGTCATTTTACTGTTGTTGTTTTTTTTATCATGGAGCTCAGAGCTGCCCCTGAGCTTTGGTGCTTAAGGCTTGCACTCTAACACTTTGAGCCAGCTCTACTTCCCTTAAAGCCAAATTATTATTATAATTTCCACCCATAATCACACTGCCCCTTGCCATAAAGCTATTCCAACAAAACTTATTCACCAACTCAGCTTTAGAAAGTGGATACCTGGAAGGCAATTGCTTTGTCTATTTCATGTTGAGTAGACAGTATTAATGTACTAAATCCATCTGATTTTAATAACACAAAGTAGGAAATGAACAATGAACTATGAATAGGGTTTGTTACGTTAAATATGTTTCTGCATTATTGTGTTGGCAAATTGAAATTTTTCGATGTAGAACAGTCAAATCCAGCTATAAATTATAGAAATTGAGAACTATATAATGGCATATGAATATGTCAACTAAAAAAATCTCGATTCAATGATCTTAAGGAACAATGATTTATGATCCTCATTAGCTAGAATTATTGGATTACCTTTTAAGATTGAACCCTAGTGTCCAAAACTGGAGACTAAGGACATTTAAAATAAACTTGATCTGTAAGAGAAGACTACCATTTCTCAAAATAGTAAGTTTCAGTGCCAACCTGTTAATGTTTAAGTCCTTCTGCATTTCAGCACTGCTCCCTGAATGAGATCAATATGGGGCTAGAGTTTATAAGAGTAATTTCACACAGAGTTACCTAACACTTGACATAACTGTTTCCTTTTAAAACTGGAAAAATATAATAAACTCACTTTCTCCTGAGTCCCATCCCTGAAATCACACACCTAATTATGCATATGATTTCTGTCTCTTCATACATACCCAGCAGTCCATGCAATAATAACTCCAGATTTACATGCCCTTGATTTGAAGAAATAACAAAGAAAGAAAGAAAAGCTTTCCTATTTTAAGAATAAGATGTAAGAAATGGATATGGGGCAAAACAGAAAGAAAGAAAACATGGATTACTAAGAACAAGAAAGGAACAGAGCACTTCTTATAGGACTAGATGCATATTCCCTGCTTAAAACCCTCTGAGCTCTCATAACTTCCATTTCTCCCTTGTGCATAAAGGTTTGAAGGAAAGTCTGAGCTATAGGAGTGAAGCAGCAAAGAGAAGGAAAGCCTGATGATGTAAGGAAATGTATCTCACTGCTTCATTTACTGTAGTTAAAGCAATCCCACTGAGAACAATTTATTTCTCCATCAGGATAATTCCTTGCATTTTTCTGACAAAGTTCAACAGTGAATAATGTTCTTTGCATTTTAAAAATCACAAGACTAACACATATTTCAAAAAGAAAATTAGTGTAGAAAGTAAAGAACTCAGAAATTTAAATTCTTTTATGTTTCTGCCACATTTTGTTACAAGTATTTGTGAACTGGTTTCTTCCTTTTAAATATATCTATAAAATACTGAAACAAAACAAGTCAGATACCTTAAATACCTTCTCTAGAAAATATATTTTTAAGATACTGTAATTCTCTTTTCTCAAAGATCATTTCTTATCTCCCAGAGCCGTCATTTCCTTGGATTCAAACCTAAATGATTTTTCTAAAGATATAAATAAAGGGGTACTTAATATCACACATAGGAACTATATTATTCAATGGAGCAGTTAGGAAGGAAGGGAATAGTTTGTTGGTTGGTTGTTTCTAAATCATAGAATTAGACTATTTCAGTACCTCCCAACTCTCCTCTCTTCCCTTTTTATAATTTAGTTATTTTTTAATATTGACTGATGAAGAGATACATTAAAAATATTAGTGGGACCTCATGCAATGTGTTGATACATACATATATATACATTTCATAGTGTTTAAATTATGGTAGCCATATACATCTCTGAAAATATTTATCATTTCTTTATGTTGCAAACTTTAAAACCTATCTTCAGGCTTCTTAAAATACATAGTACATGTGGTTGTTTCTATAGTTACCTATTGTGCAATAATAGCACCTCAGAATTTCTGGATCCTAACTGCAACTTCATATCTATTGCTCAACTTTACTCCACCCTCTCTGCATTCTCCTCAGACTTTAGCAGGCACTATTTTACTTTTATCTTCTAGGAAATCACATTGTTTGAATTCCACAGGAGAATGAAATCATGGAGGACTCTTCTTTCTGTATCCATCTTTGGCCACTCATCATGATGATTTATAATTCCATAGTGCTGCCACAAATGACAGTATATCTTTTTTATGAATAGTGTCATTATCTATTCATCAGTGAGGTACACTTAAATTATTTCCATTTTTTGCATTTCTTGCCTATTGTGGTTATTTTTGCATGAACATTGAAGTGCAGATGTCTTTTTAACGTGTTTCATATTTCTATATATATGAGATATATACACACGTGTGTGTATATGTATATATGTATACTCAGTAGTGGAATTGTTGGGTTTTATGCTAGTTCCAAATTTAATTTGTTAAGGAACATTCATATCAGTTCCTATAACATCTGTATTAACTTACATTCCCATAAGAGTATACAGGATTCCTTTTCTCCATATTCTCAGTAGAACTTGTTACCTTTTGTTTGGGGTCATAGCCATTTTACTGATATGAGGTGATGTTTCATTGTAGCTTTGGCTGACATTTTCCTTATAGTTAGTGATGTTGAGAATTTCCCCATGAGCCTTTCGGACATTTATATTTCTTCTTTGAGAAATGTCTATTCACACTTATTGAAAAATTTCAGTCAGGTCATTTGTGGAGGGTTTTTCTTATTTTGTTATTGAGTTTTTGGAAGTCTTGTGAATTCTGAATAACAGACTTGTCAGATGTATCTTTTGCCAGCATTTTCTTTGTGTTCTACTGTTTCCTTTACTATGTGGAAGTCTTTAGTTTGATGTAGTCTCTTTTTATTCTTGCTTCTTGTGTTTTTTGTGGTCAGGTCTAAAAATCCCTTACTCATTCTTTTTTCTGATACAATTCCTTTATGTTTTCTCCTAGCAATTTTATATCTTCAAGTCATATTTTCAAACCTTTGATCCATCTTGGGTTGGTTTTTTGGAACTGGTGAGAGATAATGGTATAGACTGGTCCCTATGCCTAATGCCTCCTATTCCTTTACTCAAATGTCTTTGGCTTTATGTTTCCGTGTGTTCATACACAATTTATAATTGTTTTCACTAGTTCTGTGAAAAAAGTCACTGATACTTTGATAGGGATGTGTTCCACCTGTAAATCACTTGGTTAGTATGGACAAGGGTCAATGTTGATTCTTTTTTCCAAACCATGATGGAAGTGGATGCTTTTCCACTTGTGTGGATCCTCTCTAGTTTTGTTGTTTTTTGTTTTAGCAAGTGTTTGCAATTTTTAGTGTAGGATTCTTTCTCATTATTTCAGATGATTCAGTGCTGGCATTTAGTATAGCTATGGATTTTTGTACTTTGATATTTTTTTTTTGTCTTTCAAGTTTTCTGAATGCATTTATTACTTCTAATAGTTTTAGGTGGAATGCAGGGTGGTTTCTACTATAATAGAATATCATCTATAAACAAGACAATTTGATTCATTCTCCAATTTGGATGCCCTGTATTTTTTTTGTCTGATTTTTCTGCCCAGGCATCCCAGAACAGTATTGAGTGTAAGAAGTGAAGTGAGCATCCTTGTCTTGCTGCAGGTCTTAGGAAAAAACTTTTGGCATTTACCTTATTTACTCTTATTTTTCTCTGTTCATTTATTATAAGAGGTCTGTATCATGTTGAGGTACATTCTTTTTATGTAAAATTTTGTCAGCACTTTTATCACAAAGGATGCAGAATTTGGTCAAACACTTCTTACATGTCGATTGATCTGAGTATATGGTTTTTATCCTTTATTCTGTTGATAAGGTAGATCACACTTATTTGCATATTTTAACTATCTTTGTGTCCCCAGGATGAAATCCGTTTAGTGAATAATATTTCTAATGTGTTATTGGATTCAATATTCTACTATTTTTGGATTTTTGTGTCTATATTCATCGTTTATTGACCTGTAATTTTTTTGGGGGGAGGGTCCAGTTGTGGGGCCAGAACTCTGGGCCTGGGCGCTGTCCCTCAGCTCTTCAGCTCAAGACTAGTGCTCTACCACTTGAGCCACAGTGCCACTTCCAGCTTTTTTTTTCTGCTTATGTGGTGCTGAGGAATCAAACCCAGGGCCTCATGCATGTGAGGCAAGCACTCTTCCACTGAGCCACCTTCCTAGCCCTGGCCTGTAATTTTTTTAGTGCATTTTTATTTGGTTTGTACTAAGATAATCTGCTCATAGGATGTGTTTGAGAGAATTCCCTCCTCTTATGGTCTTTGGAATAACTTGGGGAGAATTGAGATGAATTCGCCTTTAGTCAAAAATCATGTGAAGCCAAGATGTCCTTGACTTGTCTTTGATGGGATTCTTTTATTACTGATTCAATCTTTTTTTAAAAACTGGTTTCCTCAAAGTTTTCTTCTTCTTCATCATGAGTCAGTATTGCAAAGGTATATTTCCAGGAATGTATCCATTTCTTCTGTGTTATCAAGTCAGTTACTAATTTTTCTTCATAATTTTTTCATAATGATCTTTTTGTATTTCTACGGTGTTAGTTGAAAGGTTTCCCTTTTCATCTCTAATTTTATTTGTATTCTTTTGCTTTTTATTGGTTTAAGTTTTGTTCATTATGTTTTTCTTTTCAAATAAATTGTTTTGTTGAGATTTTGTATTGCTTTCATCTTCATTTCATTTATTCTTGCTCATATATTCATTTTCTTTCTAATAACTTTTCATTTGGTTTGTTCTTTCCTGTTTCCATGTTATGCACTGCTAGATCATTTATTTCATATCTCCTTTATTGATATAATCTTTCTTCTTTATTGAGTGTTGGAAACATCTCTCTTACTGCTACATTTTCTGTATTCTATGGCTTTGAGTATCTTGTCTCCATTTTCACTTGTTTTAAGGATTTTTTAATTTTCTTTTTGAATTTTCTCACTTGACTCATTATTTTTTCTAAAAGACAAATTGTTTAATTTCTATGCATTTATATGGTTAGCAAAGTTTTTCTTGTTACTAATGTCTTTGTGCATATGTATGTGACAAGGAGTTTGAACTCCAAGCTTTGTACTTGCTAGGCGAGCATTCTGCCACTTAAGCAATGCCTCTAGTCCTTTTGCTTTAGTTTACTTTTAAGAGAGGGTTTCATGCTTTTGACCTAGGTTTGCATCAGACTACATTCCATCTACCTCTGCCTTCTGCCTATCTGGAATTACAGGGAATTACAGGCGTATGTTACGGAACCTTTCAATTTTTTCAACTTTCTTATAAACAATATGTAGTTGGGTTAGTTGGATCTCTTAGTTTCATATAATTCAGTTACTCTATGTTTTTCAGTTGGAGAGTTTAGTTCATTTATGCTCAAGATAATTGTTGCTAGGTGAGGCATTATCTCCACCATTTAATAACTTGTTATCTCATTTTGTTGTAGCTTCCTATCTTCTTTTTTTAAACTATTTCTCACAATCTTTCTTTGTGACTGGGCGATTTATGATAACAGTTTTTTATATATTATATATTTATTATATTTAATTTATACATTTAAAATTTAATTTTATGGTTACCATGAGGCTTAGAAAAACGTGTATTGTTTATAAGCAGCTATTTTATAATGATAGCAACTTAAGAATCATAAAAACAAGAACAAAAACAAAAGAAAAACAGAAAATATACTAATAAAAAATTTTCCATTTGCACTCTTCCTGCCCCAATTTTTATATCCTATTTGACATCATAAGTTGCTATTCTTCTTCTTTCTTTTGGTCAGTAACGGGGCTAGAAATGGACAACCCATGTTTGGGGTTAAGTGGCTGTTTCTTAACACACTAATATATTTTTATTTGTAGTTATTTTTACTTAGTTATTTATATTTAGCTATGTTTAGTCTTTTAGTAGAAAGACTTAAAGATGTAAATGCATTAAACACCCTGCTTATAGTTTTATGGTACTGTGAAGTTGTTTGCTCAATGATTCTTATCAGTGAATTTTATGCCTTCCTGTTTTCTTCTTACTGGATGTTCCTTTCTACTTGAAGAACTTCCTTTAGCATTTCTTGCAGAACAGGTTTGGTGAAGATAGAGTCTCTGAACTTTTGTTTGTCTGGAAATATTTTTATCTTTCCTTTATTTCTAAAGGATAGCTTTGCTGGGTACACACAGTATTCTCTCAGATGACAGGTTTTTCTCCCCTTTGAAAACTGAAATTCTCATACTTCTCACCTGGCCTGTAAAATTTCTGCAAAAGTCCGCTGTCAGGCAAATTAGAACATCTTTATGTGTTATTTATTTCTTTGTCTTGCAGCCTCTCAATCTTTGTCTTTGAAAGGCTGATTATAAGATATCTGGATAAATAATTGAACTTAAGGTAAATGGTGATTTTTGACTATCCTGTACCTAAATATTTTTAACTTTGTTTATATTGTAGAAGCTTTCTGTTACTGTGTGTTTGAATATGCTTTCTATTTCCTTGGTATTCTCAAAGTTTTCTTCAACTCCAATAATCTGAATACTAATTCTTTATTGCTTTTTATTCTTTCTTCTTTACTTTTCAATTGTGTATTTTGAAACATCCTGTCTTCAAGCTTACAAATTATTCCTTCTTGAGGTGTTTGGGGAGGAAAGAGGAGAGAAAAAAATTATTCCTTCTATTTGATCTTCCCTTGCTACTACATTCTTAATTTTAATCCTCGATTTTGTATTTTCAGCTCAAGAATAATCTAATTTTTTTTAAATTGTTTCCACCTCTTTGTTAAAACTTCTGGGTTAAGAGTACTGAAACAGTCTGTGTTTTCTTCAAAATGACTGAGTCCTAAAACAGCTGTGTTAAAATAGAGAACTCTGAGAGTTCTCCAGGGCTGAGTACTATTTCATCTGTCTAGCACTTCACAATGTGAGTTCTTGGTTTCCTAAAAGTTCCTGCTGCATTTTTGGTGATTGACATCATCTAGGCATTGAAGGATTAAGTCTTAATGCCAGTCTTCCTAGCCAAGCTTTGTTGGTGCCTGTCTTTAAGAAATTTTTTAACTTTTTGCTTATTATCTCTGAGCTTGGAGACATTTATACCATTTCAACACTGAACAGCACCCAGATTCAGATTGACTGGGAGCCTGCTGTTGGTGCATTAGCACTGTTTTAATTCTAGAGGAAAATACAAGTCTAAGTTTGTCCTAAATAAACTATTGGCATGTTGTTTAGAATGAATTATTAAAACACTTAGAAAGTTAAATCGATCCCAAGTCTTTGCTTAGGGCCAGGGTAGTTCCAGCTGCTTTGTTACCATATACCTGCCTATGACTAAACATTGAAGGATTCTGCCTAGCTCTGGCCAAATTCACCATGGATGGATCACCACCTGAGTTATACCTGTGGCTACAATGCCACTGAGCTGTCATACTCAGCCCATAGCCTACTAAGACTAGTACAATTTTTCAATACCAACAGAACCTTCACCAATTTGGATTAACTTTTGCTAAAGTAAACTTACGACTCAAGACAACAAAAACCAGCAACACGTCATTCTAGCTGCCATAAAGCTATAATAGACTAGACCATGGACCTTTTCCCAGGACAGGAGCTTGAAGGTCTCCATCCATACACAGGCCTTAAAGTGGAGATCTTAAGGATCTACTCAGTGTCAGGTTTCACCAGCAGACCTAAGTTCTGGGGCAAATACTTTTGTTTACTAGCAGCTCCATCCCTTGTAAATGTATTCTTACAGGTCCCCCTGCTGCGAGTAGCTGGGTAGTCTGGGTAAAAGCAGTCCTTTAGCTACAAAAGCCATTATCAGGTTATCAAGCTAGGGTATTTCTAAGTTTCTTAGCTGCAGGGGACTGAACAGTTGTGAGCAGAGAACAAGCTATCTCCAAGACTGGGTGCAATGCAGGCCAAAACATGAGTCTGTCCTGAGGGCACGCAGGTCTCTGCTTGATACCCAGGAAGTCTACTGGCTCTGTTTGTCAGCCCTGACCTTTATAGAGCTGTATATATAAGTTTCTATCAAGTGTTAGATCTCACAGAGCCTTGTGCTTGCCTCTGAGCCCTACTCTTTAGGACTTGAAGTCCTGCTCCAATGGTGAAGGAGGGGTGGTAGTTGCTGATTGGCCTAATGAATTTCCAACAGCTCAGTCTATAGGAATTCATCAAGTGGTAAGGGCTCAGAAGGCTTTGCCCAGTGCTAGCTTTTACCAAAGCATGAATGTAATCCCTCATCCATTTCTTACCCTCAAATTGGGCTACTTGTAAGAGGGGAAATGCCAGAAACTCTTTGGAGATCTTAGGAGAATGAATCATGTGACTATCAATGTTTGTGAATAGCTTTAGAAACCCAAGTCAGATGACTAATTAAGAAAGATAGTAATGGTTTCAGTACTAAAAAAAAAAAAAGCATTTTTCACTAGCAAAAGCACAGTAGCAAAGGACAAGGAGGTGAAGAAGGTCAGATGCAAAGGAATCTCCAGCATTGACAGGATAAATATTCTTAATTAGGTGCAAGAGCTTTCTTGATGTCATGAGAAATCTTTCTACCAAGGAGGAAATCCTGCTCCCAAATTGACTAATATCACCACTACACTTCATTTCCCAGATGGATATTATCATTTGAGATCCAGTTAATCTATTTCCTGATAAAATGCACAATTGGCTAGGCACCAGTGGCTCACACCTGTAATCCTAGCTACTCAGGAAGCTGAAATCTGAGGATCCAGTTCAAAGCCAGCCCGGGCAGGAAAGTCCGTGAGACTCTTATCTCTAATAAAAACCCACACAGAAAACAGGAAGTGGTGCTTTGGCTCAAGTGGTAGAGCACTAGCCTTGAGCTGAAGAGCTCAAGCACCCAGACTCAGAGTTCAAGACCCACTACTGACAAAAAAAAGAAAGCTCAATTGTTTTTGGAAGAAGGCTTGATTTTGTTAATCTGAGTATCAATGTAAAAAGAACTGGACACAGAAAGGATCCGAAATTTGCACAGGATGCCTCTTCTTCTAGTCTTGGAATAAGAACTGATCCATCCATTTCTGTGAGGACACTCTGGGTATTCGAAGGTAAGTCTCACAATGTTTCAGAAGACCTTATGTTCTACTGTGGAAAATAAGGCCTTGGGTGGAATACACACAATGGTTTTTGTTCAGTAGTGTAACATAATTTGGTGCATGGATCCCTCAAAACCAAGATATCATTTGAGACCTGAAAGAACCAGTCTGTTTCCAGATAGCTTAATTATGTTTCAGAGGAAATCTCAGAAACAATTATAATTATACAGGAACATCCAGTGCCCAATATTAATTTTATAACTCTGTCATGTGAATATGAAAAGGAAATAAGACTCCTAATGGGAAGAAAAAATAAATTAATCAATACTGACCCAGAAATTGCAGAGATGATAGAATATATAAATGAGGACAATAAAACAATTAACACAACAGTATCCAAGTGTCCAAAAAGCAGGAGAAAAGATAGAAAATATTAAATAGAGATGTTGCTGATAGGAAAAATACCTAAATCAAACTAAACACGCTGTAATAATAAGCCTCTGCACATATTTCACATCATACATAAAAATTAACTTTGAAACCAGGTGCTTGTGACTTACACATATAATCTACCTAGTTAGGAGGCTGGGACCTGGAGGATCATACTTTGAAACCAGCCACAGAAAAATCTTATTAGACTCCCTCTCCAATTAATCATCTCCAATTTAAGAGAATGAAGCTCTGAATGAAAGCACAAGAAAAAAAAGTTCGACATCACAAAACATTTGCAACAATGAGAAGCAATGGGAACTCAAATATTCTTGATGAGAATAGAAAATTCTACCATCTTTGGAAAACACTGTGGAACTCCTTATAAAGTAAAATATGTATTTAATGTTTTTACTATGTTTTACTCCTAGTTACTCAAGAGAATTAGTAATGTTCACAGAAAGATTTGTAAAGTATATCCACCCTGCACTGAGTAAACAAACATATTCATACAATGGAATATTACACATGTATGAAACAGAACCAAATACTGATTAATGCAATAGCATGGGTAAACCTTAGAAACATGCAATGAAACCAAGACAGAAGATCATATAATATATGGTTCTATCTATATAAAATTCAAGAACAGGTGGAAACAATCCCTAGCAAGGTGCCAGTGGCTCATGTCTATAATCCTAGCTACTCAGGAAACTGAACTCTTAGTTTCACAATTTGAAGCCAGGAGACTCTTATCTCTCATTAACTACCAAAAAGCTATAATTGTAGGGTACTAGCCTTGAATGAAAAAGCTAAGAGACAGTGACCAGACCCTCAGTTCAAGCTTTATTATACACACACACACACACACACACACACACAATTCTCTACTATAAAGCAGATCAGAATCAAGAAAAAGTGATGGTATTAACTGAAATGGAACAGAATACTTTTAAAATGAAGAAAATGCTTGATTTACTGCTTTTTGTGGAGAGAAATGTCATACCTAGTGAGTACATTTGTCAAAACCAAGTTATTTACCTGAATTGGATGTATTTCTCTGCATAAATTGTGAATAACATTGATCTGAGGGTTTTTTTGAGAGAGCACATAGCACCTCCTCATTAAGAAACATAACTAGTATTTATTTTTTAAATCATTGTGACAAAAAAAAATACCTGAGGAAAAAAACCTTAAAGGCAGAAAATATTTATTTCATCTTATAGCTTCACAGATTTCAGTCTATGGTTCCTGACCACATTTGGGGGCCTTTGGTAAAGCAGAGCATCATGGCAGAAGAGTGAGGTAGAACAGAGCAGCTAACCTCATGGTAGCCAAGAAACAGAAAATTATTATAAAGAAAGGTCTACTTTTCAAAGGCCTACCCCTACGAGGCTCAATTTCCTAATGTTCTATTCTGCTATGATGTCATCAATGGATTAATCCATTGAAAACATCACCCTTTCATGATCAAATCAACCTCTCAATAATACTAGTGGCTGGAAGTCAATCTTTCAACACATATGACATTTGCAGGATACTTCCTAGCTAAACCACCAATTGGCATATATGAAACTGAGCACAATTAGCCCCTGAAGCACAGGTAATTTGTGTTAAAGAGAAAATTTCAGAAAACTCACATGCTTGGCAATCATTACCCTTTTTGTCAAAGTAGCAAATGGGACATTTGATAGCTTGAACTGACACCTGATTTCAAACATTTGACAATAAAAGTTTGTGTTAACAACTGTATTATAAGCCAAGAGATGCTCATGATCAAATAACTTAAGTTAAAAAAAAAGTCAATCCAGGAATACATTTATTTCCATGCAGTAATCTTGTACTACCTTGCAATGTTTCAATCCCCTGATGTAATAATGACTGTTATAGATGCTGAGAAAGAAACTTTTCCTACTGGGCAGAGCTTCATTTTTTTTCTTTTTCTTAAAAGAGATCCATATAATGAACAATAAATAAGAGATTTGCCATTCCTTGAAATTTTGAAAGAAGCTTAGGAAGAAATTGATAAGAAGGTTGGAATAACATAGGTCCCATGGTTATCCTTATTTTCAATAACTAGTATATGTCTGAGTCAAGCAGAAAAGGTCAAATAAGATGATGTTAGGGGAATGAACCCCAAGATAAGTATTCAAATGTTTTTTTTTCTTTCATGCAATTGTTTTTAACATATTTATAAGATGACTTCTATATTGCTTTCTATTCCCTCCCTCACAGTATAACCCATGCTTTCACTGTATTTGAAGTTGGTATAATTTGTGGAGGGGAAGGGAAAAAACAAATCATTTAACTAGGGATACAGGTGGACCCATTGCAACAATGAGATGTACAAGTCTTTATGTCGAAAAACGAACTTTACAACTTTGGTGGGAGGTGGGGGGAGGATCGGGTGGGAGGAGGTGGGGGAGAGTATGGGAAGGGATGGGAAGGGGAAACAAAGAGGAGGCAACAATGCTTGATAAGAAATGTACTCCTTATCTTGCCCATGTAATTGCAACTCCTCTGTATGGTATTCTCACAATAAAAAAATTAAATTAAACTAAATTTTAAAAAAAGAAGTTATAAATTTCTGAAACTGGATGAAAAATTGAAATTATTTGTTTCTCAAAGTTAGTGCTCACAGACACACATTATCTGAAGTACATTAATAAAGTAGAGATAACACTTTTGCTAGATATTAACTTCTCTTTTTCTCCAGTCACTCTACTTTGATCAACGAAGTCATGAAAAAAAGTCAGTTATAGAAGCTTTATATGTCTTCCCAAAACATAGCCTTCTCTTAAACAAGTGTCTTCTAGCTATCACTATTGCTAAATACCTAACATGCCATCAGCTTGATATGATTCCTTTTTGTGGCTCCCTCCCCAAGTTGATTATTTTCATCATCAAAGAAGGAACAACATGCTTCACCAGAATAAGCACAACAGATATATCAGGTCTTCCGTACGTGGCCCACTTTTGTAATAACAACTACCTATGCACTAAAGGAATGCTCAGCTCTCTATAATGATACCCACACAACTTTGCTTCCAGACAAAGAACATATTTGCCAGGAAGGAACGAGGGAAAGGGTCACACCCCTGCAATTTATTGCTCTTATCATGTAGCACATCACCTTAGGATGGCTTGCCTAAGAGAGCTGTGGAATTCCCTATTAAAAACCTAGTTACTGTGCAGGCTAAGTAATAGCATCTTGTTTGGGATGTACTGCTGACCTACAAGACTATATTTGCTTTTTGTATTTTATTATTTTTATTATTTCATTATCCTTAAGTAGTTGTACAAAGAGGTCTGTTGTTTACTAAAGCAGTAACCAATAAGTTATCTTTTCCCATAGCCAGAATACATGGATCAAGAAAACAAGAAGTGGGACTAGAAGGAGTCTCTCTGTACTATCCTTAAAGATCTGATTGAAAAAGTGTTTTCTTCCTATTTCACATCTTTCAGCTCTGCAAATTTAAAGGATTCAATTTCTTAAAACCAAATATTTCTAAAAGAAAACTTAATCATGATTTCATAGAAGTTGTAATTTAAGCTCTGTCACATCCCTATGGAGTCTTCATACAAGTTAAGTCACCCAGCCTAGAATTTACTGTAGTAAGTGGGAAGGCTGATGTTAATTGTTATGGAAGTAAAGTCACTGCTACACAGTTAGACAAAGATGATTGAACAAATTCTTGAGTTGCCTGTTGGTGCTCATATATTCAATGTAGGAGGCTAAGAAAGAAGTAGAGCAATGCAGTAAAAGCAAGACGACTAACAACACTTTTAAAAATAGTTTTACATTACCTCATCAGGCAAAGAATCATGACCAGACAAGGTGCTTACTGAAGACAAATGGAAGAGGTAATGAGAAAAGAAAATTAAAAGCAGCAATTATGAGCTCTTATTCATTTGCAAACCTTAGGCATGTAAAAGCTAAGCACATTTCTTTTCCTGCTTTATAATATAAATATTTGAATACATCAAAAATGATTTTTACCAACCTTTCTCCTCCTCTGTCTAACACAGTATCAGTAGAGATTAGCCTACTAGTTCATGAGTTAGGTTAGAAGATAGGAAGGAGGGATTGGAATTAAGCTGGCAAAAGCACAGTCATCACCCAGAGGCAAGTACAATGATTCAGAGAAGTTACATTCACCCTTCTGGGAGATGGTATACCATATTTGAATAAGATACAGATTATGTGGCACCCTGAAGTTAAGTTTTGTTATTTGTGAAGTACTAAAAGGAACAGAGGAATACTGGTAGGCTAGGAACAGTGGCACATGTCTATTATCCTAGCTACTCAATACAGATACTGGGAGGATTGTCATTTGGGACCAGCCAGGCAAAAGTTAGCAAGGCCTCATCCCAACTAAACAAGCTGGGTATGATCACACATGCCTGTTACATATAAAAGAGACCATAAGCAGGCAGATCATTCAATCTAAGTCTACCCTGACCAAAAACATGAGACTCTATCTGAAAAATAATTAAAGCAAAAAAGATATGATGGCACATTCAAGTGGGAGAGTACTTACTTGGCAAATCTAAGGCCCTAAAGTCAAACCTTAGCAGCAGCACCAAACAGAAAACTAAATAAATACATAAATAAATACATAATAGTGTACAGAGATGTTGAGCTTGTCAGATTTCTGCTCCTATTAAGATTATAATGTCTCTGCTTTAGTTTTTCATCTTGTTAAAAGGAGAGAAACCTGAAATTCTTTTACCCAAAGACCCTTTCCATGGATGACTACAGATTAGTCCAAAAATGACTAAGAAGCATTATAATACAGAAGGAACAAAGAAAAAACAACACATCTCTTTTGGCAACAAAAAAAATCCACAGGCAGACATGAGATTCTTCGTGAGGGAGTTTCCAAGTCTGTACTATAGTGTACTTACACAGCAGATGATTCTGGAGATTTACAGCAGCATTCAAATGACCTTGAAATCCTCTCTAGGTCAACTGACTACACCTATTTCTGCATCAAATCTCTTTCTAAGTCTGTGTTCAGAATGGCTCCAGAATGGCTTGCCTGAAATCTACCAATTCAGGAAAATATTTAAGTTTGAAATGGACAAAGAGTGAATGATTCATATTTCTAACAATATAAAAAAGAAAAATAATAACTGAAACTATGTCAGTGTCAGTTTTGGTGAAGCACTGAAAGCAGCGGAAGAGCGTTTCTCAAGTCTTATACACATGAAAAATGGAAAGACTTTTGTCCCATTTTTAAAATCTTTACTAGCATACCACACAAGTGGTATGTCATTGTGACATTTACATACATGCATAGAATGTACCCCATAAGCTCCCCTTTTACTCTCCTTTATTCCCTCCCCCAGTTTGTAAAATGATACCTACAGATTACATTATTCTATTATTCTACTTGCATATAAAGTATTTTAACCATATTCATTCTCTTTATTCAACCTCTCTGCTCCCACCAATACTCATCATCCCTAGCACAGCCTGTAAAATCACAAATCTTTTTTTTAGCATCTTTTAAAATTAGCATACATTAGTTGTACAGGGATATTTTGTCCCTTGCCTTTACAATAAAAACCAAGAGCAGGACATGGCTCTTATATCTCTGTGACCTTTTCCCTATTTCTAAGGAAATCCAAATACTAGACTTAGAGCAAATTGTCATAATATCAGCTGTTGAAACATGTTTAAAAGGGCAGGAAACTATATATTTAAATTAATGAGAGGAATGTACATGAATGGTATCTCAGCAAAGGAGAGAAAGTCATATTTAAAATTTTACAAGAATTATTAGAAATTCTGATGAGTCAAGTACAAGGAGTGGAATTCTAAGTTTGCTACGATGAACAACAAATTTGGGAGGACAGACGAAGCAAGGCCAGTTCAGATGATCTCTTGTCATTGTTTAAATATGAAATGCTCTCCAGAAGCTCATGTGTTGAATGCTTAATTTACTCAAAGAAAGTATTTTAAACTGCTAGTCTCTAGACTTTTCTGCTAGAAAAGGAAGAAAATATAGTTGACCATGGAGCCTGAATTCAAAGCATTAATCAAATGAATAAACTCCTTCACAATGCTTACCAAGTAAGAAAATCCTCAACACCCAAATCTCTCGCCTGGATCCCACAGTTAACCTCCATACATGAATATTGCTGATCTTAGTCCTGAATTACTACATTAATTTACTATATTTGATATCCTAACAATAGTTAATGAGTCATCTATCACCTTATAGAAGCTAGGGCATTTTGTATCAGCTAAGTGCTGAATGGATTAGTAGGAAAAGAAAATAATTCCATTTATGGCTCCAAGAAAAATTTTGTGCCAGCAACTGTAATTTAGGTTTCTTCTTCAAAATTAATCATAAAATTAATTCTTAGAAGACATTCTTATGTATGCCATAATTAAGGACAATCTGAATAAAGGTTCATTTCTGAGTACTAGAAGTTCTAAATGAAAATTGTCTATGTTTCTGATTTTATATTTTGCTTTTTAAAAAATTACCCTCACTTAATAGGGAAAGGAAAGATTGCTCTCACTTAACAGAAAACATTTGTGGTGTCAAAAAGAAATGCTATGGTCAATTAATGCTCCTCATAAGAGCATTTAAATATCTCATTGTTACAAGAAAACCCATCATTTAAATCATTCCCCCTCTATGTACTAAAAACAAGACTAAATTAAAGAAATTATTTATTAAAGATCTATTTTGCGTATAAGAAGTAAACTAAGCTTTTCAACTAAAAATAATCCTGGCCTGTTGTTACATTCTTAGCATGTTAGCAAATGACATACTGATATGGAAAGTGCTAGTTCACAGCTAAGTGAACTCATTGTGTCTCTTGGCACCAAGTCAGACAATGTTCTATCAAGCAACACCATTGTCTACTATCTACTATATAGTATGACACCTAAGTCTATCAGTTGCGTAATACTCAGCTTCCAGATATGTTTCACAGTTGACATGTTCTACTTAACAGCAAGTGACAAGAGAAAGTGTCCAGTAGAAAGTTTTTAACTACAGATATACAGAGGCATGGCAGCCAACTGATAAAAACGCAACCAGCGACAACCAACTGTGAGAAGAATTGACTCTACAACTGCAGAAAAGACAGGATACCTGAACCCGCCTTAGAACATGTTATAATCCAGCCCAGAGCAACGCATGAAGGAGAAGAAAAGCCAGAAAGTGATCATAGCAAAGCAGCGATACCTCTGAGAGACAGAGTCAAGGAAAAAGACTGAAAACAAACAGTTACAATGAGCAAATGATCTTCAAGAACAATCATTTTATAAAGGACAGAAACTGAAACGAAAGAGACAAATGCTGAATATCTCTGGTAATATTATTCATAGTCTTTTGAAAATATATGATTATAGGAAAATAATAATAATCATGCCATGTATTGCCACTTATGTTATACCAGATATTCTCCTGGGCTTTTTGAACTCCTTCGTCTTATTAAATCTTTTTGACCACCATTGAAGGGAGTTATTATTAACTTTATTTTATAAATGAAGAAACTATGATTCAGAAGCTAAAGGACTTGTCCAAATTCCCAGAGCTAGCAAAAAGAGTCAACATTTGACCCCAACACTACTTGGTTTAAAGCCCAACCTCTCACAGACTTGAGAACCTAAAAGATAACACTGTATACATACATACAAAAAACCACATGAGCCTAGACTATCCAGATTGATGAGTATCATTCACAGGCAGCCTTAAGATACAAAAGTGACTACACAGCCCTAAAAGGGGCCGGGGGGGGGGGGGGGGGGGGCAACGATGCTGACTATTCCCCTACTTACTCACTAATGCACTTAAAATGTTGAAGACAGCAAAATCATAAGAATAACAGAGGTATGTCTAAGGGGAAATAAGTCCTAACATAGGTTTAAACCATGTAGAATGTTTCTAGTCACTTTCTGGATTTCTTATACTATTAAAACAAGCTCCCTTAACAAGGTAAATATTAAAGACAGTTGTTACAAGATAGACATGAAGAAGACTTTTGCAAGGATTCTCTTCGAGGGAAAAGCATCCGTGTGTAAGGAAACTCTGCTTATCTCAGAAAAATCAATAATTCTTTGATACTATTTGCCATAAAGTGAACAGCCTTTGGGTGTACTCTGAAGGAATAAACAGAGCATATAGAAACTGGTCAAATGGTAAAGTATAGATTGATTTTCTAGTTAAAGAGCTAAAAATATACTCATGTAGTCAACAAAGAAAGTTCCAGAAATTGGTAAATATTGTTGTTATTGAGCTTCTACTTCGAGTTCAGAAGTAAAAATGGAATCTTGTTCATTACATTCCAGCTAACAATTCAATCATAAACTTATCTGTTCACCTTTGGCAGATGAAAATGGCTTCTGTGCCCTGTTTCAGTAATCCTAGTAGTAGATTCAGAGTATCTAGGATGAGTTTCCCTGGTAACTCAAAATGAAAAACAAAGGTGAATAAAGGTGTCTATGTCTGTCTGTGATAGGAAAGAAAACCAGGACCATTGTCTAATTAGCTGTATAAACCAGCAACTCAATAGCCTGGTGTGCTTTTTATTTTCTACCACTCTAAAGTAAGATAATTGAAGCCGATGACATCTACAAATTTAAGCTGTTAGTTCTGGCTGAATTCAAGAAGCTAGGTATCCAGACAACTGTTACCTTCCATGTTTTATTATTATTTAATGATGAACCTGTATCACTTCTGTAAACAAAAAAATATTAATACCCATTTGTTTGGCCCATTATCCTGTGGTAACTGACACAACTGAATTTTGTTACCTTTGTTACCCATTGTAGTAACTATCCACTAGGCATCTTCTAGAAATAATCTTCTGTCTACCCATTTTAAATACCTGGCACACAATCCTTTCCCTTTCACAGAGGGGATCAGTTTCATTGGTCCTTTTAGTAAATAAATACCCCATCTTTACAATCTTTTCTTTTTCAACTTTAGTTCATGTACTCTAACAAGGGACTTCACTAGGCTTCTCACACTATCTGACCAAACTCAGCACAACTTGAGCTTTTGGGGGAAAAAAAGGGGCCTATTGCATTTCCCCTTTGATCATGTTTAGAATATGTCAATCTTTTTCTTGTTCCAGCAAGAACGAGGCTGGTGAGCATTGCCAGGTCATTATCAAGTTTCTCTCGCTCTTGTGATAAGGGTTTGGGATTTCAACTGACTGAGAGAGGACTCCCTGAGATTGTCCTTGCTGCTAAATTCCCTAAATTATCTTCATCTGCCCCACATCTCTGTGCATCAGTGGAGCTGGTGACTAGATGATAATGTTGCTTTTGTATAAGGTGAAAAAGTTTCTTACTGGTCTGTTAGATGTAAATTTACTAGATCTGGCAACCACAGGTTAAACTCTGAGAAAAGAATGCTTTCCCAGGTAGTTTCTTTTGAGTTTTGAAGCAGCAGGGTTTCGGTTATTTTTATAAACCAATAATTTAAGCTGTTCATTTAAAATGGACTATTCTTCAAATCTAGAGAATTCAGACAATTTTGTTTCTATTGGTTTCCATGTTGAGGAACTATCACACAAGTCCAATCGTGTGATGTTTGAAGAATGATTCAGAATTTGAGTAAATATTACATAAAACTTACTGCAGCCTATAGCCAGTATTGTAACCATAAAAATTCCTCTCCTTTGGGTGGCTAGTTCCGATATGACTGAAGGACAGAATGGAATAATCAAAAAGTAGAGCCCTCCAAACCCATCACTCCCCAAAGGTCTTACAATAAGCATTGACAATGTTGCCTTCAACTCTGAAGCATCTACTAACACTGCCATCCTTCTCTTCATAATTTATTTCACCTCTCACCATCTTACAGGCACAATTTAGAACTACATCCTCCCAACCAATTGGAAAGAGCATCGTCTCCAATGCAAATAGTACTTTACACACTATACTCACTTTCTAAGGCTCTGATAACAAATTACCAAAAACGTAATGACCTAAAGCAATAGTAAGATTTCCTCACAGTTATAGAAGCTAGAAATCTGAATCAAAGAACTGTGCTCCTTCTAAAGGCTCTACTTTCCTTCCTTCCTTCCTTCCTTCCTTCCTTCCTCCCTTCCTTCCTTCCTTCCTTCCTCCTACTTCTGCTACTTGGCTCATGGTTAAATCACTCCAGTCTTTGGCCTTGTCTTCATATAGCCATCTCCTCACTGCCTCTCTTCTCAATTTGTCTGTGTGGGCTCTCCCCTCTACTGTAATCTATAAGAATACTTATAGTAATGTTTAAAGCACACTTGTGTAAATCATTGTAATTAATCTTAAATTTTTAATTTAGTCCTGTCTTCAGACTCTTTTTTTTCTAACTAAAGTAATATGTACAAATTCCAGAAACTGGTACTTGAGATATTTTTTTGTATGTGGTAATTATTCAACCTGTTACTGTCAAACTTAGACTAGGCCTTAAATTTTTTGCCTCTTTGAGTTCTAAGAAAGAACAATTTACAAGTTTCTCTTTTTGTGGAATGATATCAAGTATCTATATGTCCATATATTATCATGTTCCACCAAACTGTCCTGTTCTATTTATTAACCCTGAATATTTATCCTAAGGTGAGCTACTTATACTTGAGATTTCTCTGCTTCAGAAGGATTCCTTAATACCTTTTTATGTCTGCCTCATCTTCTACCTGCTCCCTAAAAAACAAAACAAAGCAAAAACTGTCTATTCTTTTTTTTTCTTTTTTCTATTCTTTTCTTTTTGGTTGGTTGTGGGACCTGAACTCTGGGCCTGGGCGCTGTCCCTCAGCTCTTCAGGTCAAGGCTAGTGCTCTACCTCTTGAGCCACAGCACCACTTCTGGCCTTTTCTGCTTCTGTTGTTCTGAGGAATCTAATGCAGGGCCTCATGCATGCAAGGCAAGTTCTCTACAACTGAGCCACCTTCCCAGCCCCTGTCTATTCTTTTGATTAATAAAAGTAACTATTATATATCCAGTATTCTTTACCTCATTAACTATTCCTTGAATCTCAATAACTCTTCAGGATCTCTGAAATCAGCTGACTTTTAATTCCTGAATTTCTTATTATACCCAGGAGTCTATGGACTTCTATGAAGGTATCCTTGTATCCTATGTTGCCCATTAAGTCCCTAACATAGATAAGTGGGCACGGAATGAGTTGTATCCAATCCTCTAAAAGCTGAAGTCTGTTGAACAAAACCTCTTTGCTATGCCAAATCTCACGGACTTTTGGGGACCCTCAGTGTATTACGGGAGTAAAACCTAAGGCCATCCAGCGTACCTGTGAGCAATTAAGGTAAAAATGAAATGCCTGAGGATTTCTTCACCAATGAGAAGGGTCACAATCAATAGGTAACTATGCCAGGGGCAGGAAGGATTGGTATTCAAAGAGGGAGGAGCCTAATGCGTCAAAGTCCAGACGAAAAAAACCTCTCTAGCCTGGAGGTACAAAAACTGGCAGAAAGGAGCCTTCCCATGAGCAACGTTCTCATTGACAAGCTAGCTGGGCAGGGAACCATGGGAAGGAAATTATCCTGTAGAGAAGCCAGAAATTACATTGAGCCAGAAAAAAAAATTAAACTTTATATGTTTAACAATAAACTTAATGCTTACCATAGAAAATTTGGAAGGTGTACATTAAAAGACTGAAATAATTTGTAATCCTCATGACCTAGATAAAATGACATATTAAACATTTTGTGTATTGTCACTGTTTTTCTGATAAAATTATCTGTTTATGATTCATGGTAATTTTAAAGTAATCATATAGTCATATATATTATTGTCATCTCTAATTATTTTTCACTTAAACTTGCATGAGGTTAAATTTTATATTTTTTAGACATTCTTTGCACGTATGACTTCAATGAGTGCATAGTATAACTTTGCATAAGTATTGTGTAACTTTACCTCAGTGATCTTTATTGTTAGACACTTGTTTCAAATTTTATGCTACAGAATTAGTTCTGGGACAAATGATTGATTACATAATTCTTTATATGAATCATTGATAATTCCTATGATTTCCTAGAAAATTAACACTTCTAAGAATCTCAACACATTTAATACTTGATATAAGTAATGGTATCATTTCTGACATATAGACAGTACTAAGTTAATGATAATTCTTAATAATAATTTGCCCTCAAAAATACCATACAATCAATATTCTCATTTTCATATTCCTTTAAGTATCCTTTAACTTGAAATATTTCTCCGGATCCCTTTTGATGTTTAGGGGATGAGTCCCAAATTTGACTATCTACCTACACTGACTACCTACTTTCAGGTTCTCTGCTGGCCTCAGGGGGGAGTGTGGCATTTATTACGTCTCAATTACTATGAATAAACCTTCAAAATGTTCCAATGTTTCAACAATACATTTTCTGAAATGTAGAGAAATGAACAGATGGCACATCCATAGACATGAAAATGAGAATTATTCCACACAGTTTGATATACTCTAAGGAATAACATTCAACTTTATCTAAGCATTGTCCACTGAAAAGATATCAAGGTTAATTCTCTATTTCATAAAGCACTCACCATACTGACAGTGTTAACATTTACTTCTCCCTCCCATATTTTGAAAGGCACTTTTGATTTAATGCATGGATTTAGGTTAGACTTGCCTTGCACTTGAACACGAGGATGATTTATAAGGGTTCTTTAGCAATGTGTGCTACGCAATCTAAAAGGGCTGACCTTTGGTCACTATTAAAATTGGGAAGAAATTAGCTCATTAAAAGGCAATATCATATCCCTTATTCAGCTGTCATGAAGTTCAACTTGAAATAAAATATATTTTAAGCCTACGCTTTTATTCTGCCCACGTCTAGGCCTTTGATATCATGGCAAAGATTCATTTGTCCTACAAGAAAAATTATTTCTCATACTTGAAATTTCAACATAAATGCCTCATGTTTTAACTGCAAATCTACATGTGGCCATTATCCTAATCTCTGAGCATTGGTGTTGCAAGTGAACTCTTCTGTGTAAAATCATTAGCTGTACACATTACACTGATTAGAACATTCATTTCAGCTTCAAGGTCAGAGGTGGGATTTCTGCCCCAAGCCCTTGTCTACAGCATGAACCATGTATTCAACATGAGATTCATATTTTAGATTGTGAACAACTAAAATGCTGCAGATGAATACTCAAGATATATTAGTAGAGATAAATATTAACCAATGATCTCAACACACATAGCCTGAGAACTCTAAGTAGAAAAAAAATTTCTTGTTCATCATTATAATAAATGCTGGTGCCTGTGGTTGATATTTTTTTAGTTTTAATTTATTTTTTTTTGTGCTGGTCTTGGGGCTTGAATACAGGGCCTGTGCACTGTTCCTGTGCTTCTTTTGCTCAAGGCTAGTACTCTAACATCTGGAGCACAGCACCACTTCTGGCTTTTTCTGAGTAGTTTATTGGAGATAAAAGTCTCATAGATTTTCCTGCCCTGCCCTGCCCTGCCCTGTCAAATGATGATCCTCAGATCTCAGCCTCCCAAGTAGCTAGGTTAACAGGCACAAGCCACCAGTACCAGGCTGAGATTATTTTTTTTCTTTTTAATATATATTTTATTGTAAAGATATTGTACAGAGGGTTTACAGTTACATGAGCAAGGTAGTGAATCCATTTCCTATTGAGCAGTTACCCTCTCCTTTGTTTTTCCCCATCTTTTTTTTTATTGTCAAGGTGATGTACACAGTGGTTACAGTTACATAAGCAAGGTAATAAGTACATTTCTTATCAAACTCATTACCCCTTCCCTTATTTTTCTTCTACTTTCCCTCCCCCCACCCCACTCCCACTTTGTACAAATCATTTCCAACATATTATCTTGTATAACGCTGTTGCATTGATTGTCTGCTTGCCCTTTGTCTCACCATTCTGTTCTTCCCCTTCCCTTCCCTAACACAAATAAACATATATACAATACCAGGATACCAAAATCAAATACTATGTCAACAGAGGATATGCCATAGAAGGAAGAACATACAAAAGAAACAAAAAATCACATAGTACATTGAAAACAACAACAACTGGGAGCTGGTGGCTCACGCCTGTAATCCTAGCTTCTCAGGAGGCTGAGCTCTGAGGATCGCGGTTCAAAGCCAGCCTGGGCAGGAAAGCCCATGAGACTCTAAACTCCAGTTAACCACCAGAAAATGGAAAGGGCAGGCTGAGATTATTAATAAAAGAGTAAAAATAAGCAAAGGAAGTTAAGGGAAGAGAAAAATGGGGGCTGGGAAGGTGGCTCAGTGGTAGATTGCTTGCCTCGCATGTATGAGTCCCTGGGTTCGATCCCTCAGCAAAAAGCTGGAAGTGGCGCTGTGGCTCAAGTGGTAGAGCACTCGCCTTGAGCTGAAGAGCTGAAGGATAGTGTCCAGGCCAAGAGTTCAATCCCCATGACCGACCAAACAAAAAAAGAGAGAGAGAGAGAGAGAGAAATGGAAGCAGAAAGAGTAAAAGGAAAGACTTAGAAAATAAAAGAGTATGATGGAAGCAAAATCGGACAGATGAGGTTAAGAAAGGAAGGAGGAAAGATGCTTGCATTAAAGGGAGAAACTAATAGGTGGCTCTGGTAAGAGAATGTCTTCCTAAGAGTCAAAAAACAACAACAACAACAACAGATGAATGGTGTGTGATTGACACAGAGCCTTTGGAAGGGGAGGGGCATAGGGATAGCCATGCTCACCATCTTCCTTAGGTCCCTCCCTCACCTGCTTCTGGTCAATCTATCCTTAAACTTTGGTACTCTGATTGTGCTGATTCATGACCTTTGCCATACAGACCTTGACTTCATCCCCTTGTTTTATTTTCTTTTCTTGTTGATACTGGCTCTGTCATACACCTTACAAATTGCTAGATCTCCAGTCCCAATTACTTCCAATGGATTTCTGTTTTGTTTTGTTTTGTTTTCCCACTGTCTTCTTTATGGACCATAGATTAAGTTTGAAATTTTCTCAACTGGACCTTGGTTAACGTTGTCATTTAAACAGAAAGAAACAAATGCCTTTGTGCTAAATGTCAACCTCAGAATCACCGGAGCTGGCCCAGCTATTCCAGAAGAATCTATACTCAGCTTTCCTGAGGCACTACATAGCTAACTGTTCTGAAAGCAACTATAAATAATTATAAACTCCTTCAATAGCAGCCAGTAAAACCCAAGAAGTATTCTTAAGTTCAATTTAGAAATGGCTTTCATAGCTGTACAAATAATAATTGGCAGGAAGATAGCTTTTTTAGTATATAGTTTTTATTGTAAAGATACTGTACAGAGGGGTTACAGTTATATGAGCAAGGTAATGAGAACATTTCCTATCGAGCATTGTTACCCCAACCTTTGTTTTTCCCCTACCATCCCTTCCCTTCCCACCCCCTGAACTCCTTCCTCCCCACCCCCCGTGCCCTGGAAGTTGTAAAGTTCGTTCAAGGTAGTGTCTTGTACATTTCATTGCTACAGTGGGTCAACCTGTATCCTTATTTCAGCATTTTGTTTTTTCCCTTCCCCTCTCCAAATTAGAAAAGTGTATATACAAGATGCAGGGCACCAGAATCAAATACAATGAAAACAGGGGTTATACCATGGGGGAAGAACATACAAAAGAAACAAAAAAATCACATACAACATTATAAATATTAAGAATGGCAAAGGGTGAACTCAGGCTCACTATACCCACCTCTCTCCCTTGCTCCCTCTCTCCTGCCTCTCTCTCTCTCATACAAACATACTCTCTCTCTCTCTCTCTCTCTGCCTCTCATACAAACATACATACACAGATGCCAAAAGTATTTGAAATCTTATTTTACACTTAGGTAGTCTATCTGAGATAATAGTAATAAAATAAAACTTTATATTTTAAATCTGAATTCTTCTATTTATAATGATTTAATGAAAAAGATTTTCACTTTTTAAAATGAATACATACACTTATAAAATTTTAAATTTATTTTAATAGGTATTTTATGCTTCAAATTATAATATGCTTAATAGTCATGCATTGGTTTTACATTCTAACACATGAATGCACTACAATGCTTTAAATCAATTATATATGCATAAAAAGAAAAACAGTAACCTAAAAGGCTAGCTATATACATTTTCCGACAGTGTTTGCAACTCAAGTACTGAGTAAAAATTAGATTGCCTTTTTATGTATTTTTTTTGCAGGTATTCATTTATTTACTCAGTACATTTTAGTACTTATGTACAAATTCAGTGCCAATTTTTTTAAACTTAGAGATCAAAGATAAATAGCCATAATTCAAGCCATTAAAAAAGGCTTGTGGTGAGAAGAGACAAACATAGATAAAAATAAAATTGCTGTAAAGGAGATGAGTACTTTAAAACAGTATGTTTTAAAATTATACCTGTCCTCTTCAAATTACGTACTTTTATATTTAAATATGTCTTTGAAGCAATATATTTTCTTTTCACTAAAGAATCCTTCGTCTATTGATATTTCTTTATGTGGTTTTCAATATCAATATCTATGTAACCTCAATTATTGGAAACATTATAATTACTGCAAAGCAATGATTACCTTTTTCTAAATTGTGAGTTCAGTTTGTCTCTCCTGTTCTTCCAAAGCTAAATTTATCAAGAGTAAAAGCAGGATACTATATTGAGTAGACTGCCAAGAAGTATTGGGAATTCGGATAAATAAGTGGAAGTTGTCTTGTTATGTACTCTTATCAGGAATTACAAGCAAATTTTAGTGGCATAGAAAATGAAATCAATCAGGATCTGAAACCATGAGACTATTTTATAATACATTTAGAGAAAAATAAAATTGGAGTATTTCTGATAAATGAAACTTTAGAGAATATAATTCATTTTAGAATTGAATCTAAAATTATAAAAGTAGAATTATAAAAAAGAGTTATTTCTAAATTATTTTCTTTACTTATTCAAACTTCCAAATAAATTAATAGGTTGAACACATTGTTGTTACAGTTGTAGTTTACTTTGTGGTATTGGCAATGGAGCCTACAACCTGCACATGGTAAAGAGTCTACTCCTGAGTAAAATCTCCAAACGCCAGTGGTTTTTTGTGACAAGTCCAAGCTGACCCTAATTCCACAATTCTCCTACCACTAGCATCCTGAGAGCTAGAATTAGAGAGCAGATATTTTTTAAAGTCTTTTTTATTTTATTTTATTTTATTTTATTTTTATTTATTTATTTGGTCCGGTCGTGGGGCCTGAACTCTGGGCCTGGGTGCTCTCCCTCAGATCTTCAGCTCAAGGCTAGCACTCTACCACTTGAGCCACAATGCCACTTCCAGCTTTTTTCTTTTTGCTTATGTGGTGCTGAGGAATCGAATCCAGGACCTCAGGCATGCAAGGCAAGCGCTCTACCACTGAGCTTCCTTCCCAGCCCCCGAGAGCAGATATTTTTACTACACTGTTTTCTAAATGTTTAATTTGCTCTCATCCATGTACATACTTTGGAACTCTTTTACTCTTTTATTTGTACACAAAACAAACACATAGACATTCTAGAAAGTAACAAGTTTTATAATATCTTTTTAAAAACAAATAAAATCAGACAACTCAAGGACCACAATATTACGTTTTTGCAATTACATCTCCTTTGACTTTGAAATTTCATGGAAATAAATGTGCATGTCTTTCAGATTTAATCAATTAAATACTTTTAATTTGGCCCTCAGTTAACTGTTTGGATATTGGAATCAAGAGTAAATTAGTAATCAAGAAGATTAAAACCTAGGTTCAAACCTTCTAGAATGCACTTAATCTATAGAGATCATTTCAGAATCAGAAGGACTCTAACAAATAAACTAATAAACAATAACAAACAAATAAACTAAAGAGCCACAGCTATAATTCATAAATAGGTTTGTACATAAAGAGGTAGTACTTTTTCATTCCCATATTCATCTTTCTCTGTAATCCAAAATAAATTTAAAAAGAAATCCTAGAATAGGCAGTGCTATGATTGTGAGAGGAATGACTGGAGAGCCAAGTCCTATATAAAACCCAGGCTCACAGAGCTATAAGTTCTACAATGGAGTCCAAAGGGAGAAGAAAAGTGATTTTGAAGAGTTGGAATTCCATAATAATCAAATATCAAGATGCAAAAAATGGCTGAAGAGAAGTGCAGAGATAGACGAACTTGAAATCATAATACATATCAATGAGTATCTATGGGTATCAATGTCCTTTGTACTAACCATATATATTGTAGAACCCAACAAAAAGAGACAGTGAGTGAAGGTAAAAATATAATAAAGTCATTATGCAAGAGTAAAACATGTAAACATACACACACACACACACACACACACACACACAAATAGCCCTCCATAAACTGGCATAGAGCCTCCAATCACTGGCCCATTAATATGTTTTTATCAAAATAGTTTTGACCAGTGTGTCTCCTCTGTTTGTTAAAAGTACTCATGCCTTCCTGCTTTTCCTCTGTCATTTAATTCAATTACAATTAAATTTCAAGTATCAATTTGGCTTATCTATCTCTAATTTACCCATCTATCATCTAGGTAATATGGTTTCAGAGACAGAAAATATAAATCCAAGGAAGTAAACTTGTGCCTTGAATATTTACAAAATAGCATTTCCAATGAAATGATTAAATAAATGTCACAAGGTGAAGGGTGAAATGTTTTGTGAGGTCAAAAAGAGGAAAGGTTACATTCAGTTGAAAAGATTCAGAGAAGGCTTATGTAGGAGATGACATTTCAGAAAAACCTGAAAACATGTAAGATTTTTGTCTTCATTTGCTAGCTAATTACATAATCATTGAGTATCTTGGAGCGTTAGCCTTCTGGTTGAACCTCAGAAAGATGTCACTCTACTGTGGCCAAGATTCAAGATTTGAGAAGCAAGAGGCTGCCTCAAGGCCTCTGGTAGCCATTTTATTTACTAAGAAATTTGTTCCCAGCAATGCTTATCTATTTCAAACTGGAAATGGTTTAATGGAATAAATAGCCATTCCTATGACGTGTGTCAAGATCAAAGAAACTAGAACAATCACCTCTTCCAAGTCAGAACTCTGGCTATTGTTTAGTCTATTTCCTTCCTAGTGAATTACGTCTCTTTTCTGAAGCACTTTTGTTCTGGTCTTTTAGGAATTATTTACCCATGTCAAGAAAGGCAGGAATTATGCTAAAGACCTAAGTAGGAAGACTTGAAAAGTTTTCTTGAGTCTTGTTGTACGTTAAATCTCAAGTCCATCTATTCATAGAGATACATACAGTAATTTTCAAAGATGTCTTGAGTGCCACATTATTGAAATATTAGGTTAAATTTTTTAATTGGTTTCCCAACTGAGAAAATTTTAAATCAATTAGAAAGCAACTACAACTACCAGATGCAGCTCTATGGGAGACTTCTGGAAATTTTGTGTATGTAACTTTCTACAATGTCAAGAGGACCTCTTAGAAATTCTGGAGAGAGAGAGATTTCTCTTCTCTCTCAGTCTGGATCAGAGAACGTCATTGCTCTGCTGACATTCTGAAGGCTAAGGGCTTCAATTAACTCTATGAGAGAATTGAATCCCGTTTCATCAATGTTGTCTCTGGCCTTTAACTGAACAACATCAAAGAAATAAGAACCTAGCAACTTATTCACCAAGGATACCTTGACTTAGGAAAGCCCTGGATTTTCTGGAATTTTCCTTAGTTAATTGAAGAGATAATCCATTTATTCAAAAATATTTGCATTAATCTAAAATGGAAAAAGTAATCTGCTTAACACCTCCATAATTCCAGTTATTTGCATTGCTGATGGTATACATCTATGAAACATAATTTATTTTAATTCTGTTTTAAGACATAGGAAAATCCTAGGAATTATCCCATTCTTTCCCTAAACCCAAAATGTTTTTCCTGCCATTTTTAACATTCATCTTCTCTCATGGGATTTTTATCTTTGGCATTCTGTTCAGTGCTTTCTCTGTTCTCCTGTGTTGCCCACAGCTATTTTGAGCTTTTATAACATCTACTTTGAAATAAAACTTGAACTATTGTTTACAGTGATTCTGCTAAGTAATAGAAGGAAGTCTTTGAATTCTCCTCTTCTTTTCCTATCTTCCTTGTCACCAGATTCAAATTTCACTTATATTGCTTTCTATACTCTCAAGTTGAACTAATCTTATTTCTTCTATCTTAAATTATTTTCTTCATCATCTTGCAAGATTCTAATGTTTGTCTTAGTTATGGTTTCTTCATAATAAGGCATCTATTTGTCTCCCCTGCCAACTGTCATCAATGGTTACCAAACACAAATGATATATAGAATTAAATGCATGAGAAAAACTGCTATTTGATGCCTTAATGTCTTTTTATCCTCTGCACATAATTGAAATACCAAACTACATTCCCATCCTTGTCTACCAAATCCCCAACACACACACACACACACACACACACACACACACTCACACACTTACTTCTGGCTGGTCTCTTCTTTTTTTTTAATTTATTGTGAAAATACTGTACAGAGGGGATACAATTACATGGGCAAGATCATGAGTACATTTCTTATCAAGTATTGTAGCCTCCTCCTTTGTTTCCCCTTCCCATCCTCCCCCGCCCCTCCCCCACCCAATCCTCCCCGCTCCCCCCCCCCCCGCCCCCCCCCCCCCCCCCCCCCGTCCCCGCAACAAAGTTGTAAAGTTCGTTTTCGACATGACAACTTGTACTTCTCATTGTTGCAATGGGTCCACCTGTATCCCTATTTAAACGACTTGTTTTTCCCCTTCCCCTCCACAAATTATACCGACATCAAATACAGTGAAAGCAGGGGTTATACTGTGGGGGAGGGATATACAAAGCAACAAAGAAATAATCTTATAAATGTGTTAGGAACAATCGCAAGAAAGAAAAAAAACATTTGAATACATATCTTAGGGTTCATTTCCCTAACATCGCCTTATCTGACCTTTTCTGCTTGACTCAGACTTCTTTTCCTAAAAAAAAGCTCATCATGTGTAGTTGCTTTTGAAAATATTTACAGTAAAGTAAATTTTGAGGTTACATAATGTGTTACATTTTCTGTTTGCATTTTTATATATTGTGTGGATTCTTCAATTATATTCTTTATCAAATAGTAATGAGTGCTTGCTTTATTCTTATTCCCAATTTACAGTGAACCTCTTGAGGACACAATTCAGATTTTCCTCCCTGTATCATGAATATCTAGCATGGTAGTTCAATAAATGTTTTCAAAATACTTTGAGACATTTTTCAATGTTTTAGTAAGTAAGAAGTTAAAAACAAATTCCTTAATGCAGACTTGCTCTGATATTTTTATAATTTGATATTCTCAAAGGAACTCATGGTTTAAATGTAACACCTCTCTCACATTAAAAAAAATAGCTGTGAAATTACTAACCTTAGTCTAAAGATTATATAATGGGTATTCAAGTCTTAGGTAATAGAATGGAAGTCATTAACAATAAAACAAGACACAACATTCCATATATTTGTATTTTGTAAAAGCAGTTAGTTAAATAAATTAGGCTGAGTTATGTGCTGATCTTTTCTTTAATTGGCTTTAAAACTCAAATTTATAACCCCATTAAGAAACTGAGACAAATTACTTGTTGTAGACAGCTTGTAAAGAAAATTTGGCAAATGTAAACTAGCCTGAATAATTTAGTTTGAAATTATTTTGGAAACAAAAAACAATTAAGAAAGATAAACTTGCTATTTTTAGCTAATATTGCCTTTTATTGTTTTTATTATGTGTATTAATTATTACCCAACTAGTCAGACAGGTAAACTTAGATTTGTTCTTACTGAACATGTAATTAAAAGATACCATGAACTTTGAGGAATTGCAACACGATATATCCATAACAACCCTAAAAATATATTTAGAGTGTTGGACTGTCTGTCAGTATTACTTATCCTCTCTTATGCTAAAGAATTACACAGGTGGCTAAAGAAATGAAAACAATATTTGCTTAATGCATACCTAACTTGCTACATAATTACTGAATACAATCTGAATCCAGGGTAAGATAATAACTCACTGCTCCCAGCACAATGAGAGAAATGAGTCACTTTCAGGTCTTGCAATGCATCCTCTCCATGGTCAACACCTGGGCACGTAAGACCACTGGTTCCCAGTAGTTTATCCATCAATGTCAATTCTGACTCTTTACGGCATCCTTCAGCTTTCTACTTTGACTATCTAATGCCGTGGTTATCTGCTATACTCACTAGTTGCTTATATTTTATTTCATTTATTTTTAAAAAATTCCTTCATTTTGGGCGGGGAAGGTAGCTCAGTGGTAGAGCGCTTGCCTGGCATGTATGAGGCCCTGGGTTCGATTCCTCAGCACCACATACGCAAAAAGAAAAAACCCAGAAGCGGTGCTGTGGCTCAAGTGGTAGTGCGCTAGCCTTGAGCTGAAGAGCTGAGGGACAGCGCCCAGGCCCAGAGTTCAGGCCCCACGACCGGATCCCCCCCAAAAAAATTCCTTCATTTATTATTTTAAAAATACTTTGTGTGTTCATCACTTTTTTTTGGCCAGTCCTGGGGCTTGACTTCAGGGTATGGGCACTGTCCCTGAATTTCTTTTTGCTCAAAGCTAGCACTCTACCACTTGAGCCACAATACCACTTCCAGCTTTTTTTCCCCTGTTTATGTAGTACTGAGGAATCGAACCCAGGACTTCATACATGCTACATAAGCACTCTACCTCTAAGCCACATCTCAACCTAAAAACTATTCTGAATAATGATGTAATGCAACCTCTCTACCTCTTGTAAACATGCGAGGGATTTGAGAGTAGTACAAAAAAGTCTGTGGATTGTGTAGATTGTTGGAGGGTTATTTCTGAGGGAGGGATATCATTCAGAGACTTGCTTAAATACGTATACTTCTGAACTTCACATATAGGAAAATGCATAGGATGATAAAGATGTCTAATGGAGAAGTGGCAAAAGATTTCCTCTTTTGTTTTTTACATCCTCTCTCTTAACTCTTTTTAGTTCCATTTATTTCTTTTCTCAGAAATTGCCCGTTAATAAAAGCTTTATTCTCCAAACATCATACAGTGACTGATGGTGGAACTGCCACTGCATTGTGTTGGGAGACTAATCATCTTCTAGAGGAAGGTGGGCAAATGCTGTCAGAATATTCAAAGCACATGTGTAAAATGGAACTAGGTAAGTTGAGGGGTGAGTGGAGTTCAGAGAGATGAGAGAGAATAATGAAGCGGTGAAACTAATCAATATGTATTGCATTCGCAAACTGACGAGTCGAATTAAAATCTCTGTGTTCAATTTCTTAAGGATAACAAAACTAAAGAAAATTTAAAAGTGAAAAGAATAATTATATTCCAACTATCTGCAGAAATGTTTCTCGGACGTATCTATATTTTTCTATGTATTTACATACATATTTACTTTTTACTACATCTCCATTTTAAGCTGTGCAACAAGTGAAATGAAATCATAGTATTGTCCATTTTTCTAATGTGAAAGAATATCTTGGTTATTGAGTGGCCAAAGGAAACTTTTGGGCCTATTCCAAACACCAAAGCTCTAATAATTATATATATATATATATATATATATATATATATATGATAATGAAAACTTGGTTAAGACTCCTTTCTGTGAGAATGTGTGATTACAGCTAGATGGGAAAGAAGAGGAAGAATCATTTTTAAAGTCTCACGGTTGTTCTGCGGGATAATAATAAAGTCATCTTGCAGGAGATAATTACTATTCACTAGAAGTGGCCTCACATTCACTTGTATTACCACATTCCTATGCCAAGCAAAGTGAGATTCGGTCATACCAGAACGGTATTTAAAGCATCAGAAACTGCGAAAACAGTGTCTATTGCTTAAAACTTGAACCTGACTGGGTTTGCATACGAAGCAAATTCTATATAAATATTAATCTGACAACTGTCAGTTCTACACAGTCAGAGTTAATGTTACATAAACTGTCAACCCACAGGCAGGTTGGAGAAGGGTGCATACTCTGGGGAACCTATCTTAATATCCTTTTTTTTTTTTTTTTTAAGAAAGGGAACTGCAGAGGCAAGGGCAAAGTAGAGAGAACTGCAGGTTTTATAGATCCTCTTGGGTTAGGATTTTACTACTTGGGACAGGTGCATACTTAGCTTTAAGAAGCCTCTTTCATGTGGTGCTGCTGGTGCATGAACTCAATCCCTGCACTTCAGAGGCAAAGGCAATGGAATCTGGAGTTTGGAGCCAACCTCAACTATACAGCAAATTCGGGGTCCCACTAACTTACAAAGAGGGACCCTGTCTCAAAACAACCAAGAAAAGAAAAGAAAAATCTCCTTTCCCTGTTGGCAGAAAATGATTTTGCCAGGAAGGTCAAGGATCAGTATTAATTCAGAACATGAAGACTTTTCCTAGGGAACTAATGATACGATATTATTTCCAGGTAATAGGGCTTGTACAAACTTGAAACTTTTTAGAATGGCCAATTCTACACCATGGGGGAGCAAGAAAGGCAAAGAACAAAACAGCCCTTGGCCAGAAAAAAAAAAAAGAAAAAAGCCAGACACCTACTCTCAAAGTCAAGTTCATGGAGCTCTAGCTATGCTTGCTTGTGTCTGACTTATCTGTCTGGCTTCCTTGACATCCATTCAGATGCTCCAGATCAAGCCCCCAGCTTAGTCCCTATCTCCCCCATGTCCTTGATCTAAGCAGATTGCAGCTTTTCAGCCCCAGGCATGAGGTGAGGTCAGCTCTTCAGCCAGAACTGGAATGCCTCTGGACACTCCTTGCCTACCTCAGTGATTCATGCTTGTTCCCACCCACCTGAAGAAAGCCGTGGGCACAAGTAGCTAGTTCTGGTTTTGAAACCCATAAACACACACACATCAATGTTTTCTGCAGAATCTTACCTGTGCAGACAGCTCTACTTTGCCCTCAGTTGGATTTGCCTAAAACTTTTAGTGAAAAAAAATACCCACAAAACTTCAGATATGCACTTTCTGCCTTCTGTTTTTGGCTCTGCTCAGCAACCTCTTATTTACGGCATCACTGGTATTTTTTGTTTTTTTTTACCAGCTCCTGATAGTCTCCTACCTTAACCCCATAGAATAGAAACCAATACACACATATTCTTAAATTGCTAATTATCCACATACATTCCATCCAACTAAGGTTTCTTTGCCAAAACACTTTTTGAACTGCTATCTTCATGGGTACTAGCCAGTTAATATTCATTATGGTTAGGAAATGACACTGATTGGGGAAGAAAATGTGACATGCAGCAAATACGGCTTACTAACCCATAGAGGAGACAGGAAAGTACTGGTCTATCCACTCTGCAGGGTAATCTACTTCCTGTGTGGTTGGCTATTTGCAAAGCTGATTTACAGTGTGGTAACTAAGAAAGTGGATGATATACAGCCGCAGAGATGCTGCAAGAATTGCATGCAGACACTGTTCTCAAACCCTGCTTGCCATAAATCCTCACAAGATCAAGTGCATTCCAAAGAAGGCAGTGGACCATTTTCTTTATATTCCTTCCATTCTGGCAGATTTCTAAAATTAATATAGAAAAGCATGAACAGGAGCACATCCATTGAAATCAGAGTGGACAGCACCAGACAAAAAGCAGATCCTGTGACTCATTCTAACTGCTTATAAATGTTTGTGACCTTGAACAAAGCTGAGTCTCAATTTTCCCAGCTTCTTTCTGTTGTTTATTTTATTTTTCAAGGTACAACAAAAGACCACCAGGAAATGTCTAAAATCTCAATTAGTACCAGACCCTATATATACATTATTTTTTATAAATATGCACTTTTTTAAAAGTTTAATTTATAAATTAGGTAAAATAAGATGCTATTAACAAGAAGTAATGATAAAATGGAACAATTATATTATATTATCATATAATAATATATTCATGTATACATACATGATGCATATCATATATATACATATATAACATAATATATGTTACTTCTGACAGAATTATATTCTGAGAAATTTGTCATTAGGTGATTTTATTATTGTATGAACTTGCTAAAATGTAACTAATAACCCAAGATGATATAGCCTATGACACTTCTGCAAATGGGATACATGGTGTAGCCTATTACTCCTGGGACTATGATGAATAAAAACAATCAGGCACAGATAAAAGATACAATAAACATGAGTTTTGTGAGGCTGCTGCCAGCAAATATAGCATATTATTTACAATAAACTTTGTTTAGAAGTAGAAAAATGATCCACAGTATAACAAACACCTAAGCCAATCACAAAGTCATTTATTATCATTTTCAAGCTCTATGTAAACAAGGTGTGTGCTAGTCTATTATGGGCTGGCAATGCAGTAGGCTTGTTTATGCCAGCATTGCCCCTAACACATGAGTAAGATGCTCAGTAGTGATAAGATTGCAAAGCAGCAGAATATTTCAACTCCATTCTAATCTCATGAGCCTACCATCATATGCATGATCCTTTTGCTAGCTGAAAATTGTCCTTTGGCACCATGACTTCTATGATAACATTCCCAGCATCATTAATATCATTCTGAGGCCATTATCAAGTTAATTAATTGAACACAAGCCCCATGATTCTTTGACAGAAACTATCTCTCAACCTAGGTGGATAGTGAACCTTGTTAACCAAGCTGTATATGCATGTACATATGTACAGATGTACACATCTGTACATATGTACATGTATAAACATACGCAGGTAGCAGATGCAGCATGGATATGCTGGAACAAGGATGATCCATGTCACAAACAGTATAGAGGAAGGCGGCAAGAGATTTTTGTCATGCTAAGAATAGGATGAAATTTAAGACCAATTCATTATTTATTTCTGGAATTTTCCATTTGATAATTTCTCTTTTTTTTTGGTCGGTTGTGGGGCTTGAACTCTGATACCATTTGAGATTTTCAAACCATACTTAATTATAGATAATACCACATAAAGAGAAAACAAAGGTAAGAGGAACTGCTTTTTTTAAGTTTAATTTTATTGTCAAGGTGATGTACAGAGGGGTTACAGTTATATACATATGGTAGCAAGTGCATTTCTTGTCGAACGTTGTTCATTTTTCTCCCACTTTGTCTCCCCCCAAGTTATAAAGTTCATTTCTAACATACTGTCTTGTGAGCATCACCACTGCATTGGTTCCCCCTTTGTCCTTTGTCTCACCATTCTGTTGTTCCCCTTCCCTTTCCCAATTCAGATGAACATATTTTACAAAAAATACACAGACTCATACCCAAGATGGTCCACAATGTCTGTTAGCCTACATTGTTCTACTTTTCTATCCAAATTTATGAACTCATCTATAGAAGGATTCTACTAATTAATCTCCAAAAACATATCTAAACATCCAGATTCAAAACTTGTAAGCAGTGTATGGATGTAGAAGTAAAATATTAAGTATTGAGGAGAATCTTAGTGCTTTGAAAGAAATAAAGAAATTGGTGTCTCTATTGTGGACTAATAGAAGTGACTCCAGAAATAAGGATCAGTATCTATGAGGATTTCAAGTGCAGGTCAATAATAATAAAAAGAAACAGAAAAACTTAAACTATGATGGAGCCTATGAGCTTAAGACCTCATAAAACAATAATTAGAACCAATATGTCTCATATGCAACAAGGAACTTCTATCTTTAGCCCATGACTGTCATCACCAAAGCCTGGCTAATTGGCTCCTTTTAGTGCTGCTGGAGATTCATTTAGTGGTTTCCAACACCATTGCTGTTTCCAGAGCTTCCCTGTTGCTAAAGCTCTGAGGGCAGATAAAAAAAGTCACAGAATTTCCATCAGTGATACTGAAGTTAATTGAAGAAGGCTGAAACATTTTTAAATTTGGGGCAAGATACCAAGATGTAGGTCCAGGAAGTCCAAAAGACCCCATACAGATTATTACCCTTATATTCTCTTACAGACTTTCTCTACAAGAACAAGGAAATCTAACAGTTATGATTTGAAGACATTGTTTTCTAAATTATTTTCTTTAAGTGCAGCATATAACCCATGTCTAACATAATCATACAAATATTTTTTTATCCAAGATACATGCATCCATTTTTTTTTCTTTGTTCTGGTGATGAGGCTTGAACTTAGCATCATTTACACTATCTCTTACTTTCTTCTGATGCCCAATTGGTATGGCTTCAGCCTTTTTGTTTTAGTTATTGTTCAAACATACTCTTACATTTTGCCAGAGCTAGTCTGGGACTAGATGATCCTTCTACCTTTTCCTTTACTCAGATAAGTCTGGGAGACTCTAACTCCATTTGATCAGAAAAATCCTGGAAATGAATATGTGACACAATTGGTAAAACATCCGCCTTGCTAACAAGCCAAGCAAGAGCAAAATACCCTAAATGCAAGTCCTAGTATAAGTGTACATGAAAAAGAGAGCTTGCCTTATAACCAAGAAACAGACAGTGATGGAGAGAGAGGGGAAGGGCTAGGACCTCTAATTCCTACCAGGAAAAACCTACCATGATCTGAGGACCTTAGACCCTATATGCTTTTACCTCTACAAAGGGCTATACTCCTCCCAAAAGAACCATATTGAGGGCCAAACATTTCACAGATGGACTTTTTGAGGGCATTCCGTATCAAAACCATAGTATCAATGAACCAAGAATTCACTGCATTTAATAAGTATCTGATTTCATTACAATTGGTATTAACTCCATGAACAGAGATGTCTGTTTTTAATTCCTCCAAATATTAAAATCAATTTTGACCATTTAAAAATTTTCCTTTTCACTATTTAAATTTACTTGGATATATTCTAAATAATGATCAGTCCAAATTAATGGGATTTACTATGAAGACAAAATAAGGTTCTATATAACAATAATATCCACATAGGTTTGTATTGGATTTTCATAATCTATCTGCCCATGATCCGCTTCTACTAACCACTTTATGGAAAAAAATCCTGTATTATAAAGTCATTTTCTCTTCTCTGTGATTCTAACCATCACTCCTTATGATCAAATATATGCCTTGAAAATACCTTATTTGCTCTGGAACAAAGGAAAATGCTTAGAAAAAAATAAGAGTTATTATCTATGACTTGAACAGTAATTACCCTTTCACTTCCTTCACAAGTCACTTCAACTTCCAAATCAAGGTTTGAAATTTAGAAAAAAAAGAGACAAGTAATAAAAGAAATTCTATAAAACTACCTCTTTTTTATCACCACTTGAAAAGTTCATTGTATATGCCATGTGACAACTGTATTTACTAGTCAATAAACTTGCAATTTATAACAATGAGTCCAAATTTTCTAACAGTCAGGCCACTTGATTTTCCTAGGAAGCTTGCCATAATGGAATTACCTTTCAAATTACACACTGTTATTATTCAATAGTACTAAAATACTCCTACTGTGGGTGTTAATTTGTACAAACTACCATCATACTTGGCACAGATAAAAATACAAATAATAAGGCATAAATTTTCAATTGCATTTGTACTTGAAAGGGTATCTAGTACCATTCTTTACTCTGCATATTAGAACCTGCCTGTGGATCTTCTTAGGAAAAGATCACATAGATGTGGAAATTATTTACATCTGATCATATTAAAATAATCTTTGTCAAAACGAACTCCAAGAAATGGAAACAAGAAGGTTTTGTGTTGTTGCTGCTGTTTTGTTTCTTTTCCTTTTGTCTTGTCAGTTTATTTGTCTTTGGGAAGGTAAAGGGAGATGCAGAAATGGTGGAAAAAGGATAAACAAAGGCTCAAAGGAACTCACTAGAAATTATGTTGGAAATGAACTCTATATGTTGGTGAGGGAAAACTGGGAGAGAGGGAGGGAAGGGTTGACATAGTCCAAAAAGAAATGTATTCTTTATCTGACTTATGTAGCTGTGATCCCTCTGTACATCACCTTTATAGTAGCAATTTAAGAAAAGGAGTGAAAAGGGGAAAAAAAGCTACCTGCGATGACTCTGTAAATATGTGATTTTGTCCACCTAATGTTTTCTAAAATGAGAACTGCATGTACCCAAAACAAATCTAGTCATCCATAACTACGAGGATTATTTCTTGTATGAATTCCTTCCCTTACATTTAATTTGAAGAGAATTCTGGACAGATGGCAGTAACAAACACTAGGAAAAGCAGGAAGATTTTTCTCCTAGACAATGACTGCACTGTGTGAATCTGTCTGTTAGATTTCCAACTATTTTGGTGAATTCTATGGAACTTTGGTAATTTCCAGAAGTTTTGTACACCGAAATTCTGCGGTTTGATCAGTTTCATGTTTTAGCACAAGAACATCTACCAACGTTATACAGATACTAAACAGGGTGGAGGTTCTACTACCAAAGCAGGGGCTACTGCTTTGGCAACCATGCAGATGTTACTGGAGAAGCTTACTTGCAGCTGGGGGAAGCAGACTGTGCTCTCATCAGTGATGTCTGCTTCAGGTTCAGAGGTTCAAAGGTACAGGTAGCCTTTTTTTTTAACTTCCTCATTTCTTTAAGCCATCATCTCCTGGGTGATTCCTACATCTGGTAAAAGGTTGGTGACTCCTCCCATTTTTTTATTCCCTTACTGAAAGCCAGATTTTTAAAATAAGGGTGTTCAACAACAGCCACAAATATAAATAAAAAAAGAAAGCAATTGAACACAAAAGGCACAGGATCTAAAATAGAACTTAAATGACTTCCAGCTTATATATCAGACTGAATCACAAACAGCCTGTAATAGTAAAATAAATACGCAAATACAAAAGCAAAAATCCAAGAAAATGGAAAATAGGATCTGACTTCCAGTGTAATAACATTATTAGCATTAAAGGATCATTAGGTGTTCACGAGAGAAAGAGATAAACAGAGATAAGAAAGAGAAAAGACTGATTTGTTGAAAAGAGAAAAACAGCATATTCTGAAAAATTATTCTGAAAAAAAGAACTAAAGAAATATGTGGAGAAAGCCAAGAAAGTAATGCATGAACAACAGAAATATCAGTCTAAAGAGCCTAAAAAGAAGTCACTGATAAAGATGCATTGTATTCATAAGGTGCTTTGTTAAATGATACCTCCTTTGTACATCTACTTAAAGATACTAAAAATAAGTCAAAAAGAAATTCTGAAGTTGAAAAGAAACATAAAGGGGATAATTCACTGAAAGTATTCAAAAAATATGGCAGAGGAAAGAAATAGTGAAATTGAAAATAGTACAAAGAAAATGATCAAATCTGAGCAACAGAAAGAAAGTTTAAGAGACCCGTGCGATAGCATTAAGTGTAGTTTAAAGTAGGAGGAGAAAGAATCCAGGCGCCTGTTGCCCATGTCTGTAATCCTAGCCAATGCAGAGATTTTGAGGATCATAGTTCAAGGCCAGCATAGTTGAAAGGGTCACTAGGTTCTATCTCCAAACTAATCCTCAAAAAGCAAGGCTGGGATCATGATTCAAGTAGTAAAGCATGAACATAGCAAGAAAAAATGCTAGGTTCAGGGAAGCACATAAGAGCCTATCTGGAAAAAGTTTTTTTTTTTTTTTTTTTTTTTAATTTTATTTTATTTTATTTGAGAACATACTGTACAGAGGGGTTACAATTACATGGGCAGGATAATGCATACATTTCTTACCAAGCATTGCAGCCTCCTCCTTTGTTTACCCTTCACCTCCCTTCCCACCCTCCCCCCTCCCCCCCACCCAATCAAACCCCCCCTCCCCCCCCCCAACACCAACATTGTAAAGCTGGTTTTGACATGACATTTTGTACTTCTCATTGTTGCAACAGGTCCACCTGAATCCTTAAACGACTTGTTTGTCCCCGTCTCCTCCACATGTTATACTGACATCAAATATAGTGAAAGCGGGGGTTACACTGTGGGGGAGGGACATACAAAGCAACAAAGAAATAATTTTATAAATGCGTTAGAAACACATGCATGAAAGAAACAAAAACATTAAAATACATATTTGAGGGTTCGTTTTCCTAACATCACATTCTCTGACTTTTTCCGCTTGACTCATACCTATACTAGATATTGCAAATAAGGGAAACCATGGGACCTATGTTTCTTTGGGCCTGGCTTACTTCACTTAATATAATTTGGAAAAAGTTTTTTTAAAAAACAACAATAACAACAAAAACACAAGGGCTAGGGCTATGAATCAAATAGTAAGTCCATGTCTAAGAAGAGACCATCACTTCAAACCCTAATAACTGCCTCACACAAGATTCTTCTATTAATTTCTACTGTTCTGACCTATGTCCCTTAGATAAAGAATCAGAATTCCAAAGTGAACACCTTCATTTTGTTTATCACACCAGCACCTAAAGTTTATAAACATAGTCTGCCTTGAGGTATTTGGAATCTGGCAAGGCTAGTTTTGCCTCTGTTTTCTGTAATCTGCTGAAGGACATACTTGGAAATTTCCATATCCACCACATTCATTTTCCTGTCAAGATAAGGTCCAAAGATAGACGATTTTCAGAATGGTTTACATTTAAAAAGTAAGATAACCCAAACATAAAAACAACAACAACCAAATTTTTTTTTAAAAAACCCACTAGTAGTAGATGTCATGGAACCATTAGAAGAAGCATCTAGCTCTTCTATACTACATTAGGTGTTGTAAGAATCTTCTACCAATTAACTTATAGCAATCTCATACTAGAAGTACTATCATTATCTTCAACTTAAAGATGAGGAAACAGAAACAAATAACTTGTGAAGCTCACTTAGTAGAAAGTGGGTGGATTTGAATCCAAATTAAGATATGAATGTGAACGACGCTGCCATTCCAACTTTTAATATGGAAATTAATGCCTTCGATACAAAATTGATCATAGATAATAAATGCCTGATGATGCTTTAGACCAAGGCAGATCGTTTAATTTCCATGGGTAGAAACATCTGCAATGAAGGTGTGACCAGCATTACTTCCTCCTTTCTTTCCTTTCCTTTGAGGTCAGCCTGTTTTCCATTCCAGAGTTTGTATTTAGGCAACCAATCACAGGGCCCAGCCTATCCCATCACAAGATAGGAGTGTAGCCACCAGGAAGGACTTAATGACAAATAATAGGTTATTAGTGTGCAGTGGTAGAATGATGATTACAGAGTGAATGTGGAGAAATGAAGAGAGCTTAAGCTGAGAGTGCCATGTTTCACTTAGACTGGAAATCTACTGAACAGCATGGTGACTATCACTAATAGTATAATATATATATTTCAAATTGCCAAGAGTCAATTTTAAATACACCACCACCAAAAAAACATAAGCCTGTGAGATAATATATATGTTAATTATCTTGCTTTATCATTATGTTATATAAATATCACATTGTACCTTATAAGTGTATACAATTTTATTTGGGAATTAAAATTAAAATGCTTGAATGTAGGAAAGGAAGATCATGTCCTATTTTCTGAGATACACAGCTAAAAATAATAATGATGTGAATTTAAAGCTGACCAATACACTGTAATGATCTCTTGATAGTCAAGTGGTAAAAGCCTCACCAAGGGTAAAAGTTAATGCAGAGACAAACAGGCCTGATGGCTGGAGTGAAGAAAAGAGAAATTTCTGATATTGTTTGGCCTCACAATACTAACCATGCCTGGCACCTAGAAAATGCTTGACATGGTTTCTGGAGGCCATGCATTCTTGTTTTGGAAACTAGTTTACAGTGGAATTCTGTTCCTTGTAGTTAAGAGAGTTCTCCTAAGTAAACATTGGTAGGCTGGGTGTCTGAAGCAGTGCACATTAAGTAGACAGATTTATTTTATATTGCTGCACAAATGAATTAATTTGCTGATAGTGCTCCTACCTAAACCATTATAAAATATATTGCTTATAAGGTCTGATTGAGCAGGTGACCATCGCCCTATTTATAACATCTTGTGTGGGGAAGGCCGAAGTAGAAGAGGAACTGGTAGCAGATAATTCTTGATGAAAACAAGCTGGTGGCTCACACCTGTAATCCTAGTTACTCAGGAGGCTGAGATCTGAGGATTATGGTTCAAAGCCAGCCTGGGCAGGAAAGTCCAATAAACCACCAGAAAACTGGAAGTGGCGCTGTGGCTTAAGTGGTAGCATGCTAGCCTTGAGCTGAAGAGCTGAGGGACAGTGCCCAGTCCCAGAGTTCAAGCCCCAGGAACAAAAACAAGGTGGACGCATTGCAACAATGAGATAAACAAGACGTTGTGTTGAAAAACAAACTTTACAACTTTGGGGGCAGGGGAGGGCAGGGATGGGAAGGGGAAACCAAGGAGGAGGCAACAATGCTTGATAAGAAATGCACTCATTACCTTGCTCATGTAATTGTAACCCTCTGTACTGAATTTTCACAATAAAAAACTTATTAATATTAAAAAAACTGGAGAACAATTTTGGATCTTCAACTAACTTTTATGCCAGGCTCTGCCAACACAGCCAATTTAATACATAAAACAGTAAGAGCAATAGCAAACAATTAACAAAAGAGAAATTGCTCAGATTTTCTTATAATATAAACGTAAAAGAAAACAAATTGCCATTTCTCAGCTATAAAACTTGTAAAAAAAAAAAAAAAAAGCAAGGTGTGATAAACCTGATTCATATATTTTACTGATGTGTTGAGAATATTATCATTACAAATTTAATTCTATCATTTGTGGAATAATGCAGAATATTGCTGAAAATATTCTATAGCATTCTTTCATCCATATGCAAATCTGGAATGCATAACCTGTAGAAATCATTCTTCCTCAATGGAGGAGGCTGCAATGCTTGATAAGAAATGTACTCATGATCTTGCCCATGTAATTGTAACCCCTCTGTACAGTATGTTCACAAAAAATTAAAATTAAAAAAAATCATTCTTCCTAAACAAGGCTATTGGAAATTTGAGGCAGGTTGAGCTTGTTAAGCTTTAGCCCTCTAGAGGGATGAATTTACCCAATCACAGCTCATCACAGGTATGGCCAGGAAGCTGCAGGCCCACTGCACTAGGCTAGGGTCTTTTGCAAATGGAAAAAAACAGACATGAGTACACTGCTCCTCCTGAAGGCCAGAGCCCAGGAAAAGAAGGAAGGTCATGCTTTACTGATTCTATTTTATCTACTCCCAAATTCCTTTGAGAAAAAGAAAGATAGTGCTTTATATTTTAGCAACTCCCAAACTCACCAGTGAGGAGAGTCTTTTCTTCTCTCAAGAAAAGGTGGTCAGTCATGTAGAGGCATAAAGAGGAAGTTCCTCCACATTACTGCTAAGTCTTCGAAGAGGCATCTCACTCCCACCTGGATGAGTTCTAGAGTCCTTCAGCAGTTACAGCCTGTTTTGATTTGTTTTGCTTCTTGTTAACTGGAGAGCCTGTGGGTGCTCATTCACAATCACAAATCCAAAAAGTTAAAAAGATGGTCATACAAGACAAGCAAGATGTGCACTCTTTATCAGATTAGCCTCCTACCGAATTGATCTCATGTTTTTCTCTACTACAGCACAGATTCTCTTTTGCTGGTTTCCTGTAACTCATCGGCTTGCCATTTTCCTTGTCTCTAATCTCTCGATTTCTCCCAATATCTCCTTACTCAGGCATGGCCATTTGTTTATCAAGCGTGCTGTTTGGACCCCTGGGATATGCTCATGGAGACAATGAGTTCCAGGTGTGACTTACCACCCACTCCTTATGTGTGGCTTGTTGGAGAGGGCAACTCAATATATTCCAAGTGCAAATTAATATACTTCTATTTTTTCAAGTAGGCTAGGAATGCAGACAAAAAAAATTAGTGGAATAGAGCAGTCCCAATCTGCCTAAACTTCCCATGGATCCATGCTTTCTTCAAAGGTCCAACCCAAATTAAGATGGACTTTTCCATTACATATTACATAGGGAGAGAAATTTTTAATTTACCAGTTTGAGCCTTTGTGGATTTTGTTAGGTTAACAAAAGATAAGCAACCTGCTGGGAAGTATATTAGATCAATGTATTAATTTATTTGATGAAATTCCATAGATAAAATGGATTTAACCACTATGAAATTTTACTTGATTTTTTTTGGGGGGGGTGAGACAGGAGGGAGATTTTTGGGTTTGAACTGAGGGCTTCACATTTATTAGGCAGATACTCTATCACTCCAGACCTTTTCACACAGAGTATTTTTTGAGATAGGGTCTTGCTTTTTTCCAGGCTCAGACTTAATTGCCACCGTCTGGTTTATTCTTCATAGCATAGTAAGATGACAGATGAGAACCACATTTCCTGGTTGTTTCTGTTGAGATGGGCTAGCACATTTTTTGCCCCAGCTGGCCTCAAACTAGAATCCTCATGAATAGCCATGATTATAAATAGACACCACAAGCACCTGGCCTCTTTGATTTTTTTAAGGTATGTTTTAGAAGGCATGTCATACTTAAATCCTTGAGACTTCAAAAATAATCAGAGAAACTGACTTATTACTTTCATTTATGAAGGCAAATGTGGTAAATTGTCTTGATGTATTTAAATAAGGTGGTAAATTATTTATACTAGTATATATTTTTTAATCTCTGAAAAGATTTATAACAAAAACAGCTATTTTTTTTTTTACTTTCTAAACACCCACATCTATTTAGACTTTAATACTTGGGATGATCTAAGTGTATTTTCCACAGCTGAGGGCCTCACTTTCCTCATGAAGAAGTGTTGCCCAGTAGAAAGTGTTTAGGTCACAGAAACACAGCCCTGCTGTCTGGATTAATGCCTTGCTGGAAGAACTGGGTTCTTTTTTTTTTTTGGGGGGGGGGGGTGCTGTCCGGTCGTGGGGCCTGAACTCTGGGCCTGGGTGCTGTCCCTCAGCTCTTCAGCTCAAGGCTAGCGCTCTACCACTTGAGCCACAACGCCACTTCCGGCTTTTTTCTTTTTGCTTATGTGGTGCTGAGGAATCGAACCCAGGGCCTCATGCATGCAAGGCAAGTGCTCTACCACTGAGCCACCTTCCCAGCCCGGAACTGGGTTCTTGTAGTGAGTTCTCTCTCACTCTCACGAACCTGGTTTAGTTACCTGGAGAGCAGGTTGTTCCACAGTGAGCACTTTGCTTGTATGTGTTCATTCTTTCACATGCACCTGCATCCCCTTTGGTTCTCTGCCAGACATTGAAGAGAATGATGACATCATCAAGTAGAGGTCAGCAGCCTGCTGTTGACTGGAATCAAGAGCTGAGTGACTTCTCTCTTTTATAAATCATTCAGTTACCAACATTTTGTTCTAGTAGCAGAGAACGGACTAAGACGAACTCTTCTCTTTCATTCCATTCAGAAACAATTGAGAAATGTATCCAGAATTCAGATAAAGGTAATGTCCTCTTGTCACATATAAAGACTTGAGAAATATTCCTTCAAAATATTAGCCCTGTGGTCTTGCTAGTCCTCATCCCAGAGTCTGCTCTTCGTGATACTGGTTCTGAGGGCACTCAGAGGAGCAGATCCATCTTTCATACAAAAGGAAACCCAAGCAAACATCTCGGCATGTAGGCATAAATATAGGCATAAAATGCTAAAATAGTTGTACGAAGGAGCTATCATCGAACACATCAGAGTATAAGTACAATACATCTTGATTGATATAGCACCTTTCATCGTTCTTCCCTATCCCTCAATGGTTTGTTTTCTTCTCCATCCTAGAAGGTGGAAGAAGGTTTGACTTCTGAGGTCTCTTAGTATGAGGTTGCATGGTAATTTTTTCTGTAGGTGCAGACTCTTCCTTCGTGTCTTTACTTGTTTTATTAGGATATCAGTTATATTGTAGTAGGATCCTATGTTACAGAGCCTTCTTTAAACTTATGCCTCTTTAAAGACCCTGTCTCCAACTACTGTGGAGTAGGGTTTCATTATGAACTGCATGTAGGAAATAAGATACTTCTACCTATAACCTACAGTATACTTCAGTCACATTCAAAGTGAATGTTTATAAAGTGGAAATGGGGTGCCATAAGTGAAGAGATGGAATTCCTTGTATTATGACTTTAACACAAGTCCTTCTTTCCTAAGGGGAAACAATGCAAGAGAAATGGAAGCCTGTGACAAAGAAAGGTGACAGGAAACAAAGAAGAGCTGGTTGCTTCTGGAGATCTACAAGTGAAGACTAGTTTTTCCTGTTCTGCAAGTAGAAGGTAGTTTGGGAGAATCCCTACTTCCTGCTACTGGGACTAGTCAGTGTTGCTCCAGTGACAGGAGGGAAGCAGGGAGAAGAAAGTTGAAAGACAGGCATGGGTATATTAATAGTACATTGATTTTACTACTATGGGTCTGGGGGAAGAAGGGAAGGCATATAGGGAGAATAATAGGAAGGAGGCAAAAGAGGAGAGAGACTAGGGAGGGACAGAGAGGAAGAGATAATAAAGATTGGAAAAAAGGACAGGAGAGAGGGTGGTTAATATGATACTATAAAAAGGCAAATACATGGCTGAATGTTTAAATAATAGATGAAAGCCACCTGACTTTATGTTCCAGCTGATCCATGTAAAGGCTTTGTGGCAATAAGCATAATCTCTCTTTCTCTCTCTTTCTCTCTTTCTCTCTCTCTCTGCCTCAGTTTTTTAATCTCTCAAATGACATAAAGAATGCTCACTCATTAGATGACCATTTACAGAGCCAATTAGAGTAATATATAAACAGTGTGGCATGTATGTTTGGTCAAGGGCTATATTAGTGTCCAGTTTTTACCACTTGTGTGTAAGTTGCGCACTTAGGATCCAAGGTGTAAACAAGCCATTGAGGTCTTGCCTGTGTGAAGATCAGTGAAGGAAGTCAGCTTGGGAAATTGTTTACCCATGTTTCACTCCCATGCTTGCTTCTCCAGCATGGCCGGCTGTGAACACAGCCACTTAAACAGATTACTCAGTTTAGCTGCACTGTGGAGACTGGAACTTACATTGTAATTCTTCTGTGACCCCGATATCTTCCAATTAGACCTCATTTCCTATCTAAGAAATGTAAATGTTTACTGTCTTCTCATGTAGGTAAGCAAAAAGACTGCAGTCCTCCAATGTAATTCTTCTACTTGGATTGACTTCATTGCTTTTTTATTTACTTGTTTTTCATTGAAGATGCATTTTCATCCCTGACTTGGAAGAAGGGCTCAAGTAGTAGAATACCTACCTAGCAAACAAGAGGCTTTGAGTCCAATCCCCAGTATTGCCCAAATAGTAATAAAATAGAAGCCTTCTCCCCACCATTTTAAAAAAAAGAACACTGCAAAGGCCTTTTTATTCTTCCTTACTTCACTGCACACAGGTTGATGGATGACACTAGCCCCTGAGGAGGATCACTCTTGAAATATGAGTGCAGATTTTGCTTACTTTTACATGGCCACTTACATTACCTGTCACCAGAGACAACACCAGAAAACAGAAGCTTAAAAACCACCCATAGTGTATACTGTGTCCTTCACTGAACGTTGTCAACAACTAATTTCATAGTATCACCCAATTAAAGGATCACACATATTAGTCCTATAAATCTGAGCAACATTTCTCAATGGCATCAGTGTTTTTAAAATAGCTTTTTAGTAAAGAATATAGTCCTCTAGGACACACCAAATTTGTGGCTTCATTCATGTGCTTGGGAGGCAGGATGTGGTTCATCAGTTAGGGGTTGCAATGAGTCAGCAATGGAGACAAATGTTTCCATGGTGACCTTCTCCATTCATTCAGTGTGAAGACTCTGGATGCCCATGAGGATTAATGACATGGCATTAACACTGATAATCATAATGAAGAGAGCTGTCTGAGAGTGGAGCAAACTAACCCTGACATTTGGGAGGAAATAGGGAGGAATTTAGCCAATATTCTGAGAGAAAAAATATTGAACTAGAGAGAGAGAGAAAGAGTGACGGGGGAAACAAAATTCATTTCTTCCTCCTTTTAAAGCATAGCATTCCTGCTGCTGACAGACTTCTGTAGTCTCCCCTCTGGGAATTCTCTTCGTGTTATGACAGAGTGAGGCTAGGAAAAAAAATAACCCAAAGGAACGATTCAGCAAAGGTCAAAACAACCAGGATAAGAGAATACGGAATGCGCACACAGGCTTAAACTCCACTTTGTTTGTTTGTTTGTTACATACCATAAAATATTCTTTAGGAAATTCTTTTAAGGAAAAAAAACTCTTTTTTAAAAAAAAATGAGATTTACCTTGTTCTTTAGCTTCATGATACCACTTTGTCCCTTCAGGGGGAAAACATATTTTTTTTCACATTGAGCTAATAGCAGCATTTTATTTTTCATGCACAGAGATGTGGGACATTGGACAAACTGATAAAGTGAAACATTAGGAGCCTGAAATCTGACTCTGATGCCAGTCTGGGTAAAATTATTGACACAAAGAGAAATTACTGCACTTTCCCAGAGCAGGACACACATACTTGCAGGCTTGTGACTTGCCAGTTAGCTACTTATTTGCGTGATCATCTCTTTTATTAAATTTTAAGATTCCATGAGACAGATTCATCTTAATTTCATCATCTTTGTCACTTCCAGTTATACCACACACACACACACACACACACACACACACACACACACACACAAATATACACAACCAGGCAAGCAAGAACATAGCTACTGACCCAATACCCTGTTTTACCACATCGCTACATATCTATTAAATGAGCATATCTCAGCACAAGATTAAAACTGTGAACAGGACAATTAAGTTCTTGTAAATGACATTTAAAAATCCATACAGCCAAATATAATGATTTTTTAAATAATGTAACGGTGTTTTTCTTTTAACTGGTTAGATAAGTAGTCTTGACAAAAATACAATAAAGCCTGAGAGACAGTACATTTAACTTTTTATTTTAATCATTAAACTCTCAAAGCAGCTAAACTATTCAAATTAATTAAATGATTTTAGCAGAGCACTGATGGTTGGACCTACGATGACATTTCTCAATCCATCAAATATTTCTTGAGCACCCACTTTAATAGCTATTTGTTCTGTCCCATCATTCTAATTGCTTACGAAGATTAATTTATTAAGTCTTCTATAAGAGGTGAGCACTATTATTAAAATACCTATTTTCAGACAAGTAAACCAAAGTAGAAGTAACCTAAATACTTGCCAAAATTTTTATAGGCAGGAAGGAGTGGAATTGTAAATTGAAGCAGGCTGCCTAGATCTAGACCACAAGTCTAATGCCAGTCCCAGGGCTTAGAACGGGAGAGATCACAAGATTCAAAGGGTGTGTGCACCACACAGCTTGGAGTTTGAAGAGGAGACAAGCTAAAACAACCAACCATAATCACAAGTGGCAAGTGCTAGAAGGTGACCATAACACCAAGCAAATTATCCTAACCTAATAATTAGGAGGTTTGTCATAATCAGGAAAATACAATGGTAACAGAGGAGGTGAGTATCATTTTCCTATTGACCTTGTTTCCTAATGGTCTTTGGTAATGAGCTATGAATGACTTAGCCAAGAGATATTAAGTCATATTAAGAAGGAAAGATTTCCAAGTGGTTCCTAAGGTTGACCTGTGAACTTTAGAAGGCATACCTTTGGGGGAATCTGTCAAAGGGCAGAAAGTTAGCATTGACTAGACAGAAATTATGAACCAAGGAGACATGTCAGCTTAACCTTAGGAGGGACATTCCTATGTACCCAAATCCAGTGCTAAGATGGGAGTGGCAGAGTCATGTGATTTATTGTGTAGGGAAGTTCAAGCTTTTCTTCTGATGATTTAATATTTGAGCCTGCTAACAAAACAGACTGACAATCAGTTGATAGGAGAAAAGCTATAACAAATTTATAGGGTCACAGTGTTGTGTGACATGGAAGCTTGCAACTTGAAGTCACTGAGACCCAACCCAGTGATCTATCCATTTTTATGGCTATGTCTGGTGAAACATGGAAATCTATACAGAAATAGGATTAGACTAAAAGGATATGATCTCATTGAAATGGACAAAGGGTGGAAATCCAGCAACCTTTAGCTGTTCAGATTCTTTTCTGGCTTCTGCCTATGACTCTAACAGACAGGACTCATTCTACAATGAAAGGAGAGACTCGTTTGTACAATAAGTATACACTACAAAATAACAAGAATGTAAAAGCAGTCTGTCAGGGAGACAGGAGCCAGTGGAAAGGGAAGAGTCGACAGAGGGGATAGAGATTTCATACTGCTCATAAGCATTCATGAAACTAGAACAATGAAATCTGTTGGAGTTAATTTTTTAAAGTGGTAAGAGGGGCCATGGAGGGGGGTGGGGAGAATCACTTTCATGAGGTTCATTGTTGTATACAACATTTGGCATCTCCATATTTGAAATGTCAAAATGACACCCCTGTGCAGTTAACACATGTTAATACAAACTATTTTTTTCAAAATGAAGTAGATCAGAAAATTTTCTTATGGCTATTTCTTAGCCAGAAAGGAAGGGAAAGTTCAATTAGTGTTCTGATATTGTGTGACAGGTTTTAGGGGCAAACGGGATTCCAGTTCCTATGATCCCACCTTCGAGAAAGTGAATTCTACTGCCAATGCCTTGCCGCATAATAGAAGGAAGAGTGTGAGATAGGATGGGAGAGGTCAGAGAGAACTTTGTTCTCTCACCTTTAGATTTTGCTTTCGGAATCTCAACAGACTTATCCTGAGGCCGAGCTTGGCTGAGATCCCAACCTCAAAGCTTTTCAACGCCAGCCCTTCTAGTAACTATGACTCTCTCCCAAATGCTTGCTTGTGTCTGTTAATAAGGCAGTTAATAAGTTCACAGCAAATACTAAGGACTCATTCAATCTCAATGCACAGCTTAACCCAGGATCTTCATATGAATCCTAGAACAAAAAATACCACCACCACCGATTCCTGTGTGTAATGAATCATAGTCATCCACAGGAAAACATTATGGAGAAATGCAAGTTCTTTACTTGCTTCAAAGATCTGATAAATTTCTAATATCAGCTGCGTAGCTTCTTTCATTCAATTTTAAGTATAACAGAAGATGTGGCAGCAGGGCAGAGGGGAGGTCAGGAGAACAGCTAAAACTTGGGAGAAACACATGTGCAAATGTCAAGAGGCTGGACATAAGAAGTGCAAATCAGGAGTTTTGAAAGCCCTTGCACATAGCTGGAGGCAAGTCATAAGAAATGGTTGGAAGAGTCAAAGAAACTCAGAAAGTGGAGAGGAGATGAGGCAGGAGTTGTCTAACCTACAGAAGGACAGATGGGGGTTTCTCTGCTGCCCTGCTTTTTGAGTTCCATGCCACTCTGCTGAGATAAAGTGGCTGGGCAGGGTACCACTCAGCCTTAAAGTTCAAAGCAGCAACTAGGACTGGATCTCCAGTGGCAGCAGGCGATGCTACTGCTGACTTCAACGAAATAGTTCTGGGGGATAAAGGTAACTTGCAGTGTTTGTAAAAGTTAACCTTGAGTGACTAGGGTATTTTAGATGAAAATACCATTTTTTCATCAAAATACATGCCTCAAAAATCAGCTCTAAAACATTGAAGACCAGAAAAATAAAGTCTTATAATAAGCTATAAGCTTGAGAACTTTCTAGAATTTCCCCCCTACCCTTTTCCCCACTGTGTCTATCTGCTTCTTGGATCCTCTCACAGCTAGGTTCATTCTTTTCAAACAGACCCAAAGGTGACATATCTGGCATCACATGAACTGCAGGTTGAGTCAGGCTTTTCTGTGGCAAGCACGTTATACATGCCCTGAATTGTACCTTTATATTTGATTACAATTATGTTGTGGCTTATCTGTTAGTCTACATTGCCTCATAGCTGGGATTGCTAAATATTGGGAAAGGGGAAGCTAACACCCTTTATAAAACATGGCAATGCTTAAATAAATACCTATTCAATTCCAGGCATGAATCTACTTAACTATAGTATGCCTTTTGTAGAATGTAGGTTTAACCTAAGGTGGTTGCTCTCAAACAATGTACTTACCCCTTTGAAAATCCATACCTGAGTGAGATTCAAGTTTGAGCTTTCAAAAATTAACCAGATCACTAATAATGTGTGCCAAAAATAATTTCCTTATATTTATAAGAGGAAGTATTCGAATTACATGTAGTGACTTGGGGGTATGCAGGCTAGAATTATGAAGACAGACTGCCTTCCCTGTGTATCGACTTCTAGCTACAAGTTAGTTATTGCCCTTGATGTAAGTGCTTCTGGCTGGCTTACTAAGGATTTGACATATTGTCTTTTGTCCTTTTGGTTCCTGTCACTGTCTTCCCTTTTCTGAATTTTCTTTCTTTTTTCCTGGTATCTACTTGGTTTTGGAATCACTTTTCTGGGTTGCTTTTTTCCCTTTGTACAATATGTTGTCTTGCTTTTCAGCATGCATTTCAAAAGGCCTCCCCAGTGACTTGATTTTGAGGGGGAAAAAAAGCTTCAGGGTTGTAGCTCGGTGGAAAGCTTAGGATGACAGTGAAATCCCCATACAGAGACTGTGCCTTCTGAATAGGGAAGCCTAAAAATAAAAGCCTTCTGCAGCAGAAGCTGTGCACCAAGACAACTATCAGGGAAATGCAGAGGAAATCAAAACAGAAATACACAAAACAGCTTGCTGGAAAGGACTCAGGTATTAAGTGGGTGTCAAAGTGAAAACCCAGAGGAGGCCAACTTTATAGTAGACACTTGGTCACCCATGGGTAGTTTTAGGTGGTGCTAATTCCATTCATCCAAGAAACATCATGGCCAAGAATGCAAGGGGAGACTAAGAAGCTCTAAGTCAGTCATACTCCCCACCAAAAGCTGGTAAAGGGCCCATGCCCCTTCCAGGAAAACCTTTCCTTCCTCCTTCCTGATTAGTTGTTTGCCACCAGTACTTCTTTGCAATAATCAGTCCTCATTCTGAATGTACCCTACATCATGGTGCATCATTCGTTTGCTGAAGGAACTTGAAGGAAAAGAGTTGGTGGGTAGGGCCTCTAAAACATCAAGTTCATCTCCGCACTCAATACTGCCTGGAAATTCTACTCTGTCTTCCTTCTAGTTCCCTCAGCTACAATGCCCAAATGTTATTTCTACTCTTCACCAGATTTTTCAATCTTCTATATCCTAGGTTATATTACTTTTCTTTGTAAAAGCTTTTAAGAAAAAAACAAAAACAAAAAGCAAGACCCTGTATCACTCACAACCACTGCCAGATGCCTCTGACCCCTCCTCCTCCTCCTCTTCCTCCTCCTCCTCCCTTCTTCCTCCTCCTCTTCCTCTTCCTCCTCCTCCTCCTCTGTGGCAAGATACCCAAAACTCCCTGGGCCATGCTTTTCTCTTTTGCCAACTGCTGGTGTATTTTAGAACTAAATAAGCTCCCTCTCAAGGTGACAGATTGCTGCCACCCCCCTTTCCAAGATAAGAAGAGTGAGAGAATGGCCTTCTTCACTAGTGATCGCTTCCCACACCAGAGTTGTCACTGTGTCACAAATCCCCACACTGGGTTGAAGACTTGTCAGAGGCCTGGATTCACCTTGCAGCTAAAATTGCTGGTCATCTGTTTAATCTCACAATGGAGTCTTCAGCTTCCATCTGTCCTGGGAAGCCAAAAACAGTCTTGGAACTTCTCACTGCTTTGTTGTTGTTGTTGTTGTTTTTAGCTTCTATATCTTTGTGGCTTTGGCTGTTTTTCTCTTCATCACTCCAGAATGTAGTCTCTTCTATGTTACCAGACTCATCTCCATGGAGTCAGATACATGGATGCTTCTAATCTACCAAGTCACATGCCTTCTCATTGCATGTGTTTTTATTGAGTGAAATTTTTGTATTTCACCATTTCACCCAAGCATTTGGTGAAATCAAGAAGGTTACAACCTGATCTTAGGTTTCTGTATTTCCAGGATTCTGAAGTCTTTTCATGAAGAAGAGCCATCACTGTCCCTCTGGCACATAATTCTACTTTTATTCCATGTTAGTGAAAATTTTGTTAATGATCAGCAAAAATCAGAGTTTAAAATATCTCCATTTTTTTCAAGTATTCAGTATATTTTCATATATATATATTCAGAGAAAGAAACATTAATTGAAATAATATATAGTATATAATATATACACATAGATATGCATGTATATATACATAAATACATAAATATATGCATTACACATATATGTGTGTATATATCATATGTAAATAATATATACTATATGTGTATATATGTACATACACATGTGTATAGCTGTATGTGCATATATACACATATATCTATACATATATGTGTATATGTATATAAATATACACATATACATAAATACATATATATGTGAATATATGTATATATTGTCTGCTGCCTTGTCATCATCTGGTCATTGATCTCTGTCTCAGTAATGTAGCTTCTCATCCTGCATTAACAAGACTACACTACATGTTATTTTTCCTGAATTTATCTTGCAATTTCCTCCCCTATGTTTTTCTTCTGGTCTTACTTCTATAGGGAAAGCACCTTCATCCATTGACCATCTGGCAGCAACACCTTTTAAAATGCTCAGTGTAAGCCTTCTGTTTCATTACACACATACCCCATCCATATAGTAATAATAATCCCTTCCCTTGGGCCTCTAGCGTGTCCTGTATATTCTACTGCCTTAGTTCCAGTAACATTTAAATGTACTTGTTGGTTCACCTGACTTTCATAAGCATTTTATATCATAGAACACATTTCTTTCCTCTCTTTAGCCTGTATCTTTACTGCAGTAATTGCACTGGAAGACACTGAATTAACAAGTCACTGGTTTACTGAACACATGACAGAAGGAAGGAATATTAAGGCTCCTTCATATTACGACCCATTGCAAATTACCTAGTATTGCTTGTCATTAATTTCAAGACAATACCTATTTTGATACATAAACAATATTTTAAAGTGAAGAAATTGAATTGGGATGAAAATTACAGTATTTCATAAACATAGATTAAGAAACAACAAAATTTGTACTGGAATTTCTAAATGTAAATTAGACCCTCTGAATTTTTCTATATTTCTACTTTTTAAAGAAATACAGACTAAGAGGAAATCTATAATAATCCTCATAGAAATTTGACCAAGTAGTGTAGGCCAGAAATAGGACAGATAAAGAGAAGGAATATCTTCTCTGGGCAAGTAAACATGGGACAAATGTGCTTTTTCCCTTCAGGAACTGGTAGAAAGATTTAAGATGCAGAAAAAAATATGAGTCTAAGGAATTGAATAAGATATAGTCTTTTAAAAAGTCAGAGTTTTAATGACAAGCAATTTTGACCAATTAAAGTTTAGACTAATTGCTGTGGTGATTTTGAAGAAGAATGAAGCTAATGAGTTTTTGAATGTCAACTACAATTTTTGAGTACTTTTAATTTAGAATCCTTTTATTTAATGGAGAAAGCACTGAAGACTCATTTTAAATGTATTCAAACTGCATTTTCATTTTTACAGCTGTATTTTGCTTAGGAATTATGTTTTACTATAATATCCAGTCAGGTTTTTGTTACTGTTGTTGTTGTTGTTGAAGCAAAGCCTTAGAAAGGTTTGTCTATGACTGTCATAGTATTCTATAAGATACCAAAAATAACAATGCTTCACAGAAAAAGAATCTGGCCTGATATTTTATTCTTATGGTCTAGAAGAAAATAGTTAACAGATTGCTTGACCTAAGAAATCATTCTGTTTAACTCTACAATGGCACTGCCACTTTTTAATATAAGTTTTTGATTCATATCAATTTCACTAAAAAAGAAGACCTTTGTGGGAATATATCTCAGGATTTTTTAAAACTCACTATTGTTTAAATGCCTGTTTTATTCAGATGGAAAGTTTTCATTCTCTTTCTACTTTTGCAAAGACAAATGGAGAAAATAATAAGGGGAACAATTTGTCTTTTCCTTCATGCTTTTCTAGACGTTAATTACAACAAATGTAAAATTACAGCACACTAGCTACCCAGTTAAATCTATTTCAGCCTAGACACTTACCTAAAGATCAATAGTTAGAAGTTCAGCCTTCAAGTATGCACATACCTAAATAATTGGTGCTTAGTCTCACACTTGAGGATTTTTCCTTTTCATTTGCTAGTATTGATGTCTACTGTGAAATGACAGAACACATCAAATGCACCAATCACAGGAGCCCAATCTCACAGACTAGAGTGGTAATGAGCTGTTTTCCCTCTTGTAATTTTCCCCTCTTGTTTTTTTTTTTTTAACTAAAGAAATATTTGATATGGAAGGAGTGTATGAGTGTACCAAATAGAAATGTGAATAGCCAAATATTAAAAAGACATCAAACCAGGAGTGCCTTTCTGTGTCTGCATTTCAGATTCACGCTGCCAATTATTTCAGGTCTAAGAAATTCAGAGACACAGGATGATCTGCTCCTACAGATATAGTATTTTCCCATTCATTGCCAGGGTGCAGGCAACATGAAAACAAACAAGAAATTATGCATTTGCACTGTTTATATTGAGTTAATGGTTTCCTAGTCTAACACTCTCTAAATGAGCTGCTGGAAAAAAAAAAAAAAACCTGCCTTCTGATATTTCTCTCCTCTTGTACCCTGCAATTGAAAGATTCTAACCAGAAATTACATTAGATCTGAGAATTTTACCTGACATACATTGGACTTAATGTAAGAGCTTTGACCTTTTCTGTCTAACTCAGGGTGCTGATAAGTGAAATAAACTTTACTCAAGATAAACATACATATACAAATGAGGCAATTAGATGAATACAAGAGGTCATTAAGCTTAACAAATCTTATGTTGATAATAATGCTACAGATGTATTATAAGTATATATATATATAATTTTCTGTTTTTATTATAATATATTCATATAGAGTTTTCCATCAGTATGATACCTCAATTTTATTTTATTTTTTATTTTATTTAATTTTAATTTTAGGTATTTATATGTATGTGTGTGTGTGTATGTGTGTGTGTGCCATTCCTGGGGCTTGAACTTAGGGCCTCTGTGTTATCCCTGAAATTTTGTTCAATTGAGCCACTGTTCTACTTCCAGATTTTTGGCGGTTAATTTGGTTAATTATGAGTATCACAAGCTTTTCTGCAAGGCTGGTTTCGAACCACAATCCTCAGATTTCATCCTTGTGGGTAGCTAGGATTACCAGCTTTAGCCAATGGTGCCCAGCCAAAAGTACAAATTTTTTAAAATATTTTTATTGAGTTGATTACACAAATTTCACAAATTTCACAGTGTTGTAAAATAGGGATACTCATCGCAAACACATTTTAACCTTCGCAAGACAAATTGTCATAGTCTATAATGTCTGTGGATTATATAAGCTTTGATAATGCAACTATTTCTTCCATATCAGGTGATATGTACATTTCTTTCCTTTTGCTTAGTGTCAGCTGTTCCCTCTTTCCCTCTCTCCCATCACTCCCCTTGAGTTGCTTACTTTGTTTTCATCAATGTCCAGTGCAGCTGATGGGCCTCTCTGTTGTATATTTTCCTGTTTCCCTCTGATTCTATAAATGCACAAATTTTAAGAAAGAAATTTTACATTTTTCTTGTGGAAGTTGATTATTGGAGCATTAGTCCATTTAAGGGATACCTCTGGGAATTTCAACATAGCAGTTCAGAATGCAGTATATATTCAAAGTATTATTTTCTGAAAGTGTTTAAATGATTTTTAAAATCCTACTATGGTAGCTGAATGACAAATTAATAATATTTACCAGCAGAAAGACTTTCAAACATTTTACCAACAAATCCCTTTGACAGATGAGGAAAAAGGTCCTAAGACATTAATTGACCTTGGGCAGGTCAGTTATGAAGTTCATAGAGCTATCAGAACTAAAAAACAAAGACTTTCATTATTACATACGCACAACACTACATGCCACTGAAAAGTAAGAAGGCTTTTATTGTCTTTTTAAATTCTTATTTTTTCCAGGAGTTTATGTTTACAGAAGCAGTCTTTAGTAGATTATTTTCTTACCAGCACTCTGAAATATTTGCTTTTATTGCCAAATTCAGGATTTTTCCAATATAAAATACTCTCTTTTGACAACTTAAGGGTTTTATGCAGCATGAAAAAAAACAACTTGGAGTTTGGTTTAGAAATATAGACATGCTTGTCAGTTTATATATCACCTGAAAATTCATTTAGCATTCAGGATACTCATTTATCAAATACTTAGGATATTGTTTATTATTCAGTCTCTGAAGTTTACAAAGATTAATAGAATATTTATCACTAGCGTTATTTTTCTTTTCCTTTTTTAGAGTCCAAACTTGATTTTTGGTACCAAGAATGAGACTAAAAAGTCAATTTGGAAGAGGAAACTTTAATAATTATTCATAGGTTTATAAATGTTATTATAGACTATTTAGAGAAAAATACAAAATATATATTTCTATCAGCTGAATCAAGCATACTGACTTGATTTGTATGTGTACTTCTGTATCTGTGCATGAATCTGTATGCGTGTGTGCACCTGTGTGTGTTTAATATCAATGTCTTAGCAAAAATGTTGATCATGGAAAAGAGTATTTGGTTAGAAAATACTCTTCTATGGAAAATCTTCTCTCTGACCACTGATTTTATTCAGACAGGAAGAAAATATTAATGAAACTTCATTTATTAATATCATGACCCGAAACTTTTTTTTATTGCTACAAAGAATAAAGTTTATCTTCAACATATTTATTCAAATGTCTTACCATTTACTGATTTAAGAGATCAAGCCATAGAAGGTCATCAAAGTTCATCAAAGGATCTCAATTAACAAGTACATTAATTAATCTTCCTGTATAATTCCATTTGATTGGTGTCTTCTATTTTAAATCAAGCAGTGAATCTCTCTCTCTCTCTCTCTCTCTCTCTCTCTCTCTCTCACACACACACACACACACACACACACACACACACACAGGAACACACATGCAGGTACACACACTAGCTTTGTTTTTTATATGGAAAGATATGCCTACGTATTTATTTTAAACTGAATAAGCATTTCTTCCTCCCTTCCATAAAGCAGGCTTGGCCATTGTTCAATGGCAGTAGCTGCTTTCCATGGGATCCAGCTTTGTATGTGGACCTGTAATCTAACAGTTATAATGATGCTTTTTATCATGATCACAAAGCATTTAATTGCACAGAGCAATTTAGAAAACAAGAGTCTACGGCAAGACAGATCATAATCTAAGACAGATAACAGTGATGTGGAAAGCTTGGAGGGAACACAAACAACAAAATAGTCAGTAGTGAATAATTATAGTGATAAAACTTCATAGTTTCACTGTAGTTTAGTTCAAAGATAAATGCATTTTGGACAAGTCACCTTTGATTGCTAAATGCTTTAAAGGGCCACCATTGCTATGATTTCCTCAGCAAGCCTTCATTACTTTAGTGTTCATAACTGCCCACCAGTGTATCATGAGGCAAACAGGTGTAAGGATATGGGGGAATATAGTGAAAAAACAAATAACTCCCAACAGTCACTGCTGCACATCACTTGAACAGATTGTTCTTTTAATTACAAAAAAATACTTACACTTTTTTTATACCAATCTTTTTGGTCAGGAAAGTCTTGTACATGCATAGCATACTGTCACACTCTTTGTTTAAAAGCAAAGCATTCCAGGTAAAACAGACCCACTTGCCAGAGTACTCAGTTTATGGGATCATAATTCCAGAAAGAAGAGGGGTCCAAAAAGTAGTTACTTCATTCAACTTTACAGATGTAGAAATAGACAACATTTTCTAAAGATATTTTTTAAAACATATACCATTGAACATCATTGGTATGACAGTATAAGTCAGCATGAAAAAAAATACTATGATAAACTTATATCTTTGATGGCAGGAATAAATTGTAGTTCAAACTCTAATATACTTTCTATATTGTCATTGGATGCTTCTTTAACTGCAGCTCTTCCTTCTTTTCTGTATTTCATATCAGAGCATTGGTACAGCCTTTTAAATTTCATTAATAAGAGAAAATCCAGTTCCCATTGATTTCATCACAAAAGGCACTCTAATCCTTATAGCTTCATTCTCATAAATGCTCTAGCCATGAAAAACTCGACAGGACACAGGCAAACAAATATTTTTAAAAAGACATCTATTGAGTTTAGAAATATTCAGAGTACAAGTTGAGTCTAGAAATATAAACCCAGAGCTCCTGTGATAAAGAGGACCTCAGACTGCAAACAGGAAGCTGAATGTAAATGGGTCCTGATATAAGATGCTTTCTATTTACTTTGTAATCCAAAACATACTGACTTCTGATGCCCAGGTTCATTAGTCATGAAGCAAACACTTGGAGACTCAATCATAAAATCATATATTTCTCTAAGAATGTTTTTTTTTTACAAAATCCTCATGTTTGTGGTGGCAAGAAATACTCTGGGCCTAAAGTCCCATGCACCTCCCAATAATAGCTAGCCTTCCTGATCTAAGCCAATTATTGTCATGGCAATGATGGTACAGCTAATTACAGAAGAATTTTTCCTCTGTCATGCAATAAGAATATTTATATTTCTTTAGCTTTTATCCCTTCTGTGGCACTCTTTAGAGTAATTTATTGATTGATTAATTGATTTACTTGTATGTGGAATCTTTGTGAAAAATGGAAACAATACAAAGAATATATATTACAGGCAAACAATAATAGCAATAGTGATAAGAAAACAGCCTTCACTTTAAAATTTTCCTATGGAGATGTCAAACTTACTGTGATTTTGAAAAATTATCTTGGCACATATCAACAAACTTGATTCTAAGCAAAGGAGGACAATTAGAGCAATTTTCAGGTACCTGTATTTTACTGTGCTAATTGGTTATCAAAGAAAAAGTACACTAAGGAGAAATGCAACTATTTTTTCAAATGCTTTTGGAAACAGACTTATATTTGTAGCTAAAGCCTGGAATGGTAAATTTAAACAAAATATGCCATATGAAAACGAATATTTAAAGGCTGCAAACTATTTTAAATTCTTTTGCATTTTAAATTTATTTTTCTGTTACTGATGAGGAAAAATATAATTTTAAGTATATAAAGAAAGTTTAGGGACTATCAGCTGCTAAATTTTGTGCAAATTATCCTTAGTTTAGCTTCAATGCAGCGTAAGTTTCTAAAAAATTCTCTCTTTCTTGCTGGTTCTAAGACTTAAACTCAAGGCCTGTGCACTCTTTTTGAGCATTTTTTGGTCAAAGCCAGTACTCTTGTCACTTGAACCACAGCTCTTATTCTGGCTTTTTGATAATTAATTGGAGATAAGAGGTTCACAAATTTTCCTTCCAGGGGTGGCTTAAAGCCAAGAACCTCAGATCTCAGACTCCTGAGTAGCTAGGATTATGGACACAAGCCACCAACCTCTGGCTAAGAACATAGAAAAATCATTGATATTCAGAAACAACACAAAAATGTATGGCACCAGAAATATTTTTAAAAGATATCACTCATATATATGTATATATTATGCATATATCTATATTATGGATAATATATATTTGTTAAATGTTTATAGCAAATATAGCCTTGATGTTGGAAAGGACCTGAAGTTGACCTGTAGAAGGGTTGCCAATTATAAATTATTGTGAAGTGTAGAAGGAACACCTTCTAAAATCAACAAAACGTAACACTGGCTATGGACAACACTCAACCTGTGAAGCATAAGTTTAAGCTCTGTGAATTCCTGCAAAACCTGTGTGTGTTTTTTTGCATTCACCTTGTTTGGCTAGCAGATAAAATAATGCTCATGTAAGTGCACACTTTCTCTTATGCTGAACATGTTTCCCACTCTATCAATTGTAAGGGAACACGTTCACATCATTTTACAAGAACAATCATTGCAACAAAACTAGCTGCATAATTTGGTTAAGCCAAGATATTACTGGTATGTACCAAATATAACAAGAAAATAATTCGCGTGGGCCTCAAGTACAAATAAAGAAATTGAGCCATTTAAGTACACAGGCAAACCATAAGACAGTGACAATTGCCATGTTTCTTAGACTACTAGTTCTCAAATTTTAGTATGAGCAGAGCCAATTGTTGTTGTATGTTAAATTTCAGATTTGCCTGACTTCCAGGTTCTTTTTCTGTATTTGCATTTTCCAATTTCCTCAGGAGATACCAATGCCTCTGGGCGGAGGACAGGGCATTTGTTAGACCCACTACTGCAGGAAGCTTTTATAACATCGTGCCCCAATATTTCACAAAGAAGAAAACCTTTTTTCAACAAGGTTACACGAAAGGAATGTGACTAGCTCATCTATGCTTCTGGAGATGCCAGTAGCACACCTCCAACCTTCTTTGCTTCAATGCTAGTTACAAAAGAGACTATGACACAAAAATGACAAATGTAATGTTTTGATTGCTGACTGTGTTTGGAATTTAGATTGTGTACCAAGTATTTGTCATTGTGCATTCTATTAAAACCATGCATTGGTGGGCAATTGATTAGAATAGATTAATAGGTTAATCATATCTGAAGGTTAATCTTAATAGGTTAATCTTATTTATACTAGGAGTCCTAAGAGATAATGTGAGGAAAAATGTTAGTTTCATAGTTTTGGAAGCATGGATTTTAAACTTCTACACTCTCTCTTCTTCTCCTTTCTTTATTTTCTTATTTTTCTTCCCGTACTCGGAACTGAACCTCAAGCCAGGTTGGCAAGTGTTCTACCTGATTGACACCTCCAGACCACTGGGAAACAATGTTCTCATTCTCTTCCAAAAACCACAGTAGATAAATAGGTCACTCTAAGTTGTTCCAGCCATTTTATAGACATAAAGCAAGCCAAATTTAGTGGTAAGATCAATTTTCAGACACAATATCCAAGGAAATGGTGGAGAAATTCAACAAGATGCTTCATTAGTCAGAACCTATAGAACACATTACCACAAAAAAAAACTCAGTTGTATAAATTGATCAATCACCTTTTGGTTGTAAGTCAGCTTGAGTTGAGCTCACTCTTATTTCAACCAAAATAAGCAGATAAATTTAAAAAGAAAAAGGCCTCTTTCATAAGCAGATAGAAAGCTAAGAAATTAGAGTTAATAATGAAATTAAGCAGCAAGTATATTAATTAAATTAAAAGGATGCATAGAAGTCTATTGATGAAATTTTTGAAGTGAATTTAGGCTATTTGTAATGCCAGGATCAAAATTTTGTAAATAAGCATTGTTAAAGAAACGCTTTAAGAAATTCCATTTGTTAGAGCCAGGATAAACTACCAAAAGGACCAAAGGACTTAAGTATCTGAGGATGCAGAGCATCAAGAACAATTACAAGCTTTTCCCTAGCTAGTCCTTAATTTTCTATAATAATGTATGTAGCGATTTCTTTTCAATCCAAAATGATCATTAAACAAAAACACTAACAACAATAGATACTGGCAAGTATACAGGGTAAACAAAATCCTCATATGCTATTGGCTGGTACATAAATATGTACAACCTCTATGAAGTCAATATGGAGGTTCCCTCAAAACTAAAAAGAACTACTCTATGATCCTAGGATAACATTCTTAGTCATTTATCGAGAGAAATGTAAGTCAGGATACAATTGAAGCACTTACACACCCATGTGGACTGCAACATTATTCACAATAGCCAAACTACGGAAACTGTCCAGATGTTCTACAACTGCTGAACTGATCAAGAAAATGTGGCACACATATACAAGGGAGTATTGTTTAGACATGAAGAAGAAAACATGTATGTCATTTTCAGGGAAATGGGTAGATCTGGAAATCATCATGTAAAGCAAATAACCCAGGTTCAAAATGACAAAGGTCATGTTTTCTCCCATTTGCTAATCCTAAGAAATAGTATATGCTGTACTCAGAGGATCACATACCCACATTTGTAGTTATAAGACTGTTTGAAGCGATTAAAAGGGAGGTAGGGAAAGGAAATACTAATATGAAAATTAATATTAAAATGACTGAAGATGGCAAAACAAAACTTTCCAAAAGCTGTTGACTAATAAGAGCCAATAGGCATGAAGAAATAAGAGCAAGCAAGGGGGTCAATATGATTAAAGTGTAGAGGATGCATTTGTGATATATCACAGTGAAACTCCTTTTAACATTTAACACACTCTTTATAAATGAATGGCAACAATGCAAAGCAAATCTTGTCTGGTACTAATAGAAGGGAGGAGGGTAGTTGGGAGGGTAAAGAGGATTAATATGGTCAAAAACATTTTGGAGATGTAGGAAAAGAGAACAAGGAACCTTATTGAAAGACTCTTTATTGAAGGAGGAGGAATGAGGAAGAGTGATGGGAGGGGTAAGTCTCACTAAGTTACATTGTATATACACCTGAGCATGTCAAAGTAACATTGCCTGTATAAATAATTGATGCTAAGACAAAAAAGAGAAAACAAAAAAAGCATGACTGTAACCCTCATTCCTGAGTCCAATTAGTCATTCTTAGTAAGTCTTTTGGTTAATTTCATAAAATGGCCTACCTAATCTATTGTCAAATGCAGCTATCTGGGCTGAGTAGACCCAATCGAATTCAGTTAGATTTGGGGCAAAGAGTAAACAAAATCCTCTTAAAGAGTCTCATTTCCTTCCAAGTTGGAAAATCTTATTTCAACTATACTCCTTTGAATAGATATGCTTTGTGCTTAACAGAAGGAAAGAAACACACACAAAATGTAGCCATGGAAAGTAAAGGCTCCTCAAGGAAAATGTCTACTTGGTTTCCCAGTTTGTGAGAAGAGAAATTCTTTCACTGTCACATGGTATAAAGATAAAGAAGCCCAGTAAAGAAGTGGTAGATAGAAAGAAAATTATCTAGGGAATGAGAAAAAGCTGAGTTTGCAATGCCACCTCTGCTTTCTGACTTTACATAAGTGAACTTTCCTGAATATCAAACTAATTATCTGTAAACTAGGTATAATATGTTACTTTAAAAGATTTTATGCATATGAAAATTAAATAAGATAGCACATAGAAAGCATCTCATGGTGCATTAATGGCTGCACAATACTACAGGATCTCTACCTTTTCCTAAATACCTCAATAGCCCTATGAAACAAAGCACAAGCTAGCTATATCTAGCTTAGGTTTCTCATGAAGTTGGGCAGTCAGTGCTACTAAACAAATGAACTTCACAGGCAATCCTATATTGGAAAGGTCATCTTCTTCTGAGAACCCCAATCAATATAAGACAAAGACATCTTTCACAAGGTGAATCTACTGCCCAAAGAAAACACAATAATATCCAAGACAATGTTCAGATATATACAGAAAGATGATAGCGATTTATAGAAAGTGATTACATTCCTCTTAGCAAAAAGTGAGATGGGCTGTGGTTTTGTGGGGATCTTTGTTTACTTTGAACAGGATTGAACCAAGGCCTCAACCAGGGCCTAAACAAGTGCTCTAACTCAGCTTCCCCCAGCTCCAGATGGAAGAAACTCTGTGCTACTTGAACCACCAGTTGATTTCTGACAAGCAACATTCACATCTGGCTTTGGGGCATGAAACCTAAGGGTTTAATTGTCCTTGGAAAGTAAATCATCAGACAATGAAGGTGGAAGAAAAGTACATGGCATTTTAGAACTCACTTATCAACATTGTCTCCTGGAATACTTCTACAAAGCTGCCAAAATTATGGTCCAATTTACTCCTGCTTGCCAAACAGCAATCATCTCAAAGTGCTGAGTTTAAGAAGAAAAAGTGTACCTTTACAGCCTTTGCATACACACCTCCTGCTGTCTTTTTATATAATAAAACATTCGCCACTAGAAATTCAACCCATCAAAAATAATGCTCATTTCTAGCTGTATATTTACAAGGTGTGTGTTAATAGGTGGGTGGTTAAAGTTCTGTTTTGTTTTGTTTTTCTAGTTATTTTAACCTTATTTTGCCACCTGCAATGTACTTTTAAAAGAGCCTTTCTTGAGTGATAGGTTCACTTAAGAAAATTGTAGAATTCTCAAAGCAGAATGTATTGGAAAGAGTTTTGTAATTTTTCTGCCTACCATTGTCCTCATACTACTTAAACTACCTTTTGGTATATACTCAGAATATATAAAGTTATGGGGAAAGTTAACTTAATAGGAAGTTAAATGTGTGTGTGTGTGTGTGTGTGTGTGTGTGTGTGTGTGGCTAGGTGGATATTTTATCGCTTGAACCACACTTCCAGCTCTTTGTGTTCTGGTTATTGTTGAGATAAGGTATTACTTTTTGTACAGGTTGGTCTGAACCTCAGTCTTCCTATTTAAAGTTCCCTGCTGTAGTAAAGAGGACAAGCATTTGCCACTACCCCTAGCCTTTTCGGCCATGTGTCTTGAACTCAGGACCTGGGCACTCTTTCTAAACATTTTCACTCAAGGCTAGCATTCTACCACTTTGAGTCACAGCTCTACTTCCAGTTTCTGGTGGTTAACTGGAGATAGGATTCTCATAGACTTTCCTGCCTAGGTTGGCTTTGAACTCAGTCCTCAGATGGTAGCCTCCTGAGGAGGTAGGATTACAGGCAGCATGAGCCATCTGCTCCTAGCCTTTTCTACTGAGATGGAGTCCTATAAATGATTGTGCTGGGTCTAGCCTACAATCCCACTGATAAGAGATAGGCATTTTGGAGGACAAGTAAGTAACTGAAGACAAGATTGTGTCCTTTTATTCCATAATCTACATTGGGAAATTATATTTCTCTCAAAGCTAAACAATGTGTGCTGTCTTCCATATATGTGAGAAAGAAAAAAATCTGTTAATCCACAATGTGTTCATCTTTTTAACAAAGACAATTTTGATACACTTTGACTCTATACATTTCCCACATCTTTTCCACATTCATACTAAAGTTTAACTCATAATGACTAAGTTTTCAAGGACATAGTAAATTATATCCAGTACTGTCCTTACTGAACACAGAGCCATGCCTAAGATATCCCACAAATAATCTCTATTTACTTCTTTTTGTATCCAAATATTTTAATTAAGCATCTATTATGTGTCAGGAAATAAAGATAATTCAAAAAATTAGTCATATCTCATACTGAAATGAGGTTTGTGATTCACTGAGAAAGGGAGATTAAACCTCATTTTAAAACCAGATTTCATGGGTCTGGGAAGGTGGCTCAGTGTAGAGTGCTTGCCTTGCAGGCATGAGGCCCTGGGTTCGATTCCTCAGCAGCACATAAGCAGAAAAAGCCGGAAGTAGCGCTGTGGTTCAAATGGTAGAGCACTAGCCTTGAACTGGATAGCTGAGGGAAAGCACCCTGGCCAGAGTTCAGGCCCCACAACCAACAACAACAAAAAAAGTATTTCATTTAATCAGTCAGTATTTTTAGGCAATTAATAATTATATATCAGGTTTACTCCCTGCAGACCTAAAAAAATTAAGTTGTATTGATGAATATCTTTGTCAATATTCAGAGGTTTCTTTCCAGGAATCTTTGTTATCTGTTTTTTCTTGTGGGGAGGTTGTTTGGTTGTTGGTTATTGGTTTGTGTGTATTTTCTCTGTGTATGAGTGTTTTAGTGTCACCTTGCATTGTTTTCAACAGCTTTCCAAACATTTTAACACCTCTCAAAACGTTATGATTATTTATGTTTTCTTCAATAACTATACTATGAGCTTATTTTGAATTGTATTTGGCTTTCTAATATGTATCGCAATAGCTAGAGATTTATAAGTAATAAATAGTAAAAGGAAGGGAGAAAGGATTGGCTTTCTCATTACAAGCCACCTCAGTTAGTGGCTCAGGTTGACCTAACCAGATTTAACTAGAACATTGTGGTTGGTACCTCAATAACAGAACAGGATATGGGAAAACATGACATCATCCTCTCTCTTTGTTTTTACCTTTTTGCCGGAGCTGCCTGGATAATTGGCTGCACCCTCCCTTTTGCCAGAATGCTGAGACCTGCCACAGCTATAAATGGAAATTTGCCAGGTCTTAACCTATAGTACCAAGTCACCTCATTACTGAAACAAGAAAACAACTAAAAACACCTTAGGAAAAGTTCTGCTGCTTCCAGACTTGAGAAACAGAAATGCAAACGTGAATTACAAGAAAACAAAAGCACAAATAGAACAACCTCAGTTGGTGCAGTGCTCAGAGCAGGTTTGACTGGTGTCACTGCAATATTGATGCTAACAAGTGGAGTGCACTGCGATTTCCTGCCCAGGGCATTTAGGGTGGCAGAGAGTGGGGGTAACCTGGAATGGCTTCCCACCACCAGCCTATCCTGAGAGGATAATTCTTATTGGCATCTGTTAGGACAGCTGGAAAGCTATTATTTACCAAAATAAAACTTTTTTTAAAATCTAAAGTTATGATTGCACCTTCAATACAGCCCAGCGTGTGGTGTGTCAGCTTTGCTAACATTATTTTCCTATTACTATTCCAGGAAAGATCTCTATTAGTGATAGCCTGCTGAGTAGGAAAAATGTCTAAAATAGAACATTATAACCCAATGGTAGGAAAAGAACAGCAACTACAAACCAGGATCTCATACTCTTCTGACCTTTAGGAAAGGGAAGGATTTGCTTGATTTCATAGAGCTTGGCTCACATATGGAAGATTCTTTTAGATCCTATAAGGAAAGTAAGAACTGCATCCAAGCAAATTAAAATATAGTTAAGATGTAGGTGGATATTGCCAGACATAGTCCAAAAAGTGTTTCAGCTTTACAGTACCTCCTGTATTATTCAAACTGTAGATAGTTCATTCTCCTCCACACTGGTTTATTTGCTTGCCTGAAATGTTCTTGTCCCTACCATCTTTCCAGATGCCATTCTTGGTCTAAAAGTTTAGGTTAAATCGTCCCTACTCAGAAAGACAGACCTTCCCAACTTTCTTTTTGGATTAGCTTTCTTTCCTACTTGGGCCTTTTAAGTGACTCCTACAGAAAAAAATATTTATTTATATTAAATATAAACTTAAAATATTTATTATAGTATATATTTACTATGTATATATTGCAAGCTATAACTATTTGATCTGTTTTCTGCCATTCATTTTTCCCTGTTTTCTGCCATTCATTTTTCCCTCAGTAAACAATAATCAATAGACTGAAAGTGCCCCCCTGTCTTCTTGATCAATGCATCTCAATGCCAAGCTGACTCTTTGACACATATTAAGTACTGATTTTTTTCACTTTTTATTTGTTAACTTAAATTTCATTGTAAAGTCAATGTGCAGAGGAGTTACAGTTCTGTAAGTAAGGTAACAAGTACATTTCTTTTTGAACAGTATTAACCTCTCCCTCATTTTCTCCCACTCACCTCCCACAACTCCTCTCCCTACAAGTTGTGAAGTTTATTCCCAGCATACTGTCTAGTGAGTATGACTTTTAATTGGTTGGCCCATTGGCCCACCATTTCTGTGATTCCCCTTCCCTTCTCCAAATGAGGTATTTTAACTAAATGAGTGAATAATACAAACTAGTTAGACATAACATAGTTCATGTGAGAGTCTTGTCATTTTATTTGTTGTATAACATTGAGAGTTATTTCCTTCTGTCAATGTGATTTTCTTTATTTCTAAAATAATGGTAGTGTATAGGGATATAAAGCATTAAATGAAATAGTGCAAGTACAGACCATTAATTACACTTTTCTCATGTTCTTCATGCCGACCAGATACTCATTTTGACTTGTGTATGGAAAGTAGAGACATCGAGTTGTTGATTTTCAGCTTCTTTTTTTTTTTTTTTTTTGGTCCGGTCGTGGGGCCTGAACTCTGAGCCTGGGTGCTGTCCCTCAGCTCTTCAGCTCAAGGCTAGCAAGCTACCACTTGAGCCACAGCGCCACTTCCGGCTTTTTTCTTTCTGCTTATGTGGTGCTGAGGAATCGAATCCAGGGCCTCAAGCATGCAAGGCAAGCGCTCTACCACTGAGCCACCTTCCCAGCCCGATTTTCAGCTTCTTGTAGGCAAATATCTCTCCAGGCACACATGCCTTCCGAAGGAAATAATCATCATTGACATATTTCTCCCATAACACTCATAGTTCACTACTTCTTTGAAGAAACTTTAACAACTATATTATATATTTTATGAGGTATATTTCATTCTGTAGCAGAGATTTATATCAAAACTGAAATAATTAACTTACATCCTAAGGACAATACCTCTACTGACAGTAACTCCAGATTTGCCTAAATATTCAAAGTACAGAAGCTTGTACAGAAGTTTGCTGCTGGGGGATGGGTGGATTGTTTTGTTTTTGACAGAGTGGTTCATTTAGTCTTGAAGAGGTTTCTGCTATAGTCCAAGGAAACAACATCCTGCTCCTAATACAATGGCTCTCAATTTTAATATATCAAATACTCCTATTTTAGTTATAATTATTTTGTTATATTCCCTTTATTATTCTCAAATAAGTACTTTCAAAAAGCCAAAAACGAATAAAGGAAAAAAGGGAAGAAGGAAAGGGAAAGAGAAATAATAGCCTAAACTATAAAGTTACAGAGCCATTAATAGGGAAAAAATTCCTTAAAGTAATTTACATTTCAACATGTAAAGATTTGATGTAAAAACATCACAAGATATATGGAATGGGCAGATGCTTGTACCTACATGAAATGAATAAGGTATAATTTGTGATAAATAGGGGGATGTGTACTCATTTTGTATGGGCATAGGGAAATAAAAGAATGCAAGTATTCATGAAAGCTAGAGCAAAAGTTGACTCCAACTGTACTTTCTTACTTTGCTGATACCCTATTGTACTGCATCTAATCCCAATTGAAACCTTTCTCTCTCTCTCACACACACACACACGCACACAGACACACACACACACACACACACACACACACACACACACACACACACATATACACACACACACACAGAGTCAAATACGAAGTATCTCCCAAAAGGCTCAGAGGACAATAGAGTGTCCTCAAGTTCTCAAATTTCCCAGAGAATAATAGAATATCTTCAAGTTCTAATTTTCCTATTCTGTATTCTGGAAACTTGAAATTAAAAGCAATATTCAATGGTTGGCCTAGTTTAGTGTCTTAGTTTAAGTCTATACATATTGAAAATAATTCTGGAAAACTATATACACTGAAATCTTTGCACATTAGTAAGAACAGGATCTGGGTTCCGCTGAAATTTTCATCTCCTTGGACATGTTGTGGGAAACTTCTATGTTATATACAACTTCTATGTACACTCTAGGATATCAGTAAACACCGACGCTTGCCCCAGCCCTCAAGCAATACAATATTGTGCCACAATATGAAGAATTTTGTGAGCCCAAATAAATTTGAACTTCATCTTAAAAGTCACTGGTAGATGTTAAAGGTTTTTAAAAAGAGAAATACAAGGTTCAATGCATTAGCCCCTTATAAAAAGGAAATAAATATCCTGGTATCAGCATAGTATTACCAGAGAATAGTCAAAATTATAATAAATAATAGACAGTAAACAAATGGGTAAACAGATAGGTGGAAAGAAAGAAACAGAAACTAGGAGGCAGAAAAACATTTGGGGGCTACTATAATTTTTTAATTATTAAAGATGCCCTAAACTGAAATATTATGAATGAAATAGAAGAAGAGGACAGATGAAAAATATTTAGAAGAAATAATCCATAGGTTCTGTGGAACAATGAAATGTTGTACCTCAAACTGTAGTTCTTTAGCCCTGGGTTAGGTAATAATTTATTTCAAACTCAAAGAAAGCACTGCCAAATAACAAGTACTTATTAATTTATTTGTTCCTACAAGGTATGCACTATTTCTCAAGTGTATTTTTGATTTTCATACTTCATAGGAACATATTCAGTTATATAGCAAAAACTTGAATAAAGGCTTGAATTTATATGAATAAACAAGATTTTTATTCTCATTCACATGAGACTAAAGCTAATCAGATTCCCAACACTTGCAATTTCACCAATGCATCTTTTCCAGACCTAGCTGCTATTGAATGAGCAGACATTTTCAGTACATATGTTGGTGCCATTCTGAATTCTGTTCCCAATTTAACACTTGATAGTTGTGGATTTTGCCAGTTGTTTTTTGGACTGATCATGTTTCAAAAGCAAAAACTTGCACACATCATTAATTACCAAAACAATACTATGTACATTTAAAGGAAAATACAACTTGTGGTGGTTTAACTTGAAAGATCTTGAAAAGGCTACTTTTTTTCTTTAAATCATATAGAAGTGAATTTCAAAAATGCAACCATCTAAGAGAGAACAAAATCATTTAGAGAGTGGGAAGTAAATGGATTAGAAAAAAAGAAGAGAAAGTTAAAGGAGTTGCAGGCAGAGTGCAAAAGAGACGCAGCTCTTAACAATCAAGGGAGAGCAAAGGACAGATTTGAGTGCAATAAGGAAAGGAAGGCAGAATGGATTATAGGAAGCTTGAAAGAGAGAGACACAGAATGAGCAAAGCTTTGGTTATTGATTGGCATTAACTTTGAACATCCCACAGAAGGATGGAAAGCATATGGATTTATCCAGGAAGAGGAAACAAGTAATCGAACAATAGCTTAGTGAAATTAAAGTCATTGTATGCAAGTTACACTAACAGGAAAGAATACATGGTTGTGCCGCAGAATTGGCAAACAGAAAAAGAAGCAAATCTTTTCGAGAATGCAATGCCCAATAAAACCTGAAAGGAGGATGAGACAGGACAAATAGATGAGGAGACATGGGTCCATTGTTTTAAAAGAGTATCAGAAAGCCAGACTATGGGATTGAAAGCAGAAGGCAAGGTAAGGAACCGGCAACTGAGTTCTTTTCCCAGCACATTTATTTCTGGATGTTAAATTTCTTAAATTACAAGAATAGGAGAAATAAGAGGGCCTATGTTCACATGCTTTCTCCTTTGAGATGCGAAAAAACTCCAAACTCTTCCTGAATGGTTTGAAACAGAAAGGAGGGCAGGCATTTCTGACTAAACGAAGTCCCGACGGTTACTTGCATCCATCTTACCCATCCCAAATCGTTGCATTGGGAGTTGTATTCGCTCAGCTTAGAAAATGGCTACAGGTAGGGACCCCCTAGTTCTGAGTCTTCAACTCATATTTCCTGTTAGATGCATGGGGGAGCAGAATGGTTTCTCTCGTTTCCCATTTCCTTCTATTTTGTCCTTTACACTAAAATAAATTCTAGCTAAAACTAGCTTCTTGTGAGATCTTCTTGTTATGGGACACCCTGAAATGCTTTTCATGGGAGGATCTCAAGGACCTGTGTTTTTTGCATAGAAACGAGAAAGCTGAAGGAACGCCTCATCCAGTACCCAGTGACAAAGCCACAAACCTTCTTGACAAATTTTTCAAATTGCATTTCCAGTTAGCAAAATTATTTAATACACCTGAGCAAATATGCTCTCCATAGTCTCAGAGAAAGCTATCCTAAGATGATATCGAACAGGGCCTCTTGCCTGTGTTCTCAGATCTATTGTATGGAAACTCAGATTGCAGCAGGTAGTGAGAATTACGTGCTGAATATTTAAAAGCTGTGAAACACATTCAGATGATGGGACCTGCGACATTTTTGGTTGGCAGGGTGATCAAAATAAGACAATTGATTTCCTCTGCCCCATCTTTTTCCCTATCAGCCTAACCTTCTAGGTTCTTTATATTCCTAGGCTGTATCTACTTCTCAAGGTTTATGATTGGGTTGGTGTTCATAGATAATATCTTTTAAAGTATGAATTGGGAGTAGATTGTGTTTTATACTTAAATTTTAAAAAACATCCCTTTTAGAAACAACACAAAAGCTTCTAATACCAGAAGAATTGGGAAAAATTAGAAATATCAAAGGCTCCACCTTCCATTATGCACATAGATGTACATTTTAAATTTTATGTGTATTCTGTAAAGAAAAATGTGTGTGTATGTGCATGTGTGTGCACACATGAGCTGCCAACTCAAAGCAATATTTGGCATCCACACAGCCTATAAGAATTTGAGTAAAATTAAATTAAACCAAATATTCATCATCCCTCATCATTCCTCATCCCTCATTTATTGATTGCGGAATTATAATAGCAAGGAGAAATTTGACATAATAGTTCAAACAATGGAGAAGAAAAGAAGCAATGAATAAAAGAAGAGAATGAGATAATATAAGTCAATCTGTGTGGTGAATATATACATTTGTCCATGCTAATAGCTTGTTTTAGAGATCTAATAATTTTGAGGACTATGGTAACAAAATGTAGAGAATGGAAAATAATTCAAACAACAGAGAAAATAACATAGATAATAGAAAAGTAAACAGGGATCCAAAGGCTTTATAATAATATTTGTGATTTTTAATAACTTGCTGATGGTAGATCTTGATAAATTATGAAGTGTCTCTTCTACTCTATATTTTTTGCATACTTTGTGCCTCTTATCTGTTCATAGAAACAGATGAATTTGTTCTGATAACATGATTGACGATGAACATTATTTGAGAAGATGAGGCCTTTGGAAGAAAAATGTATTATATTTCTTATTGGTGGATACTATCACATGTACAAACATACACATATACACACAAACGTATACAAATTGTGACAGTAGCATATGCTGTCTTCTATCACTTATTGTTAAAATGATTGAATATTTTACAAACACTAATTAATTATATGTCACAGAACACCTATCAACAATATCTAAAGGAAAACAACAGCAGACTTACCAGTCCTGATACGATTCAACAAGCATGTAGAATGTTAATTTAATAACAGTACTGTGGCCTTTCAACAGCTGTTTTTCTTCATAGTTCTAACAAAGCTAATAAAAACCAATAATACAAAAATAAGCGGCAGAATGTTTTCTCTTTATGTGGATCCTAAACTCAAAATACAACAACGTCTCATGTAAACTCACTGAGGGGCATATGTCTCTATATAGAACAAAACTGGCTAATGTATAGTACATGAAACTCCATGATACAGACCCTTCGAACAATTAACAGCTTAACAAAATAAATAACAGGAAGACAAAACATGTGTTGGATAAGGGGGGCTAGTGGGAAGTGACAGATGAATGAAAAAGGGAACAGTAGACAAACACAGTCAGAAAACTCATGAATCTGTGTGACCAAAGAAGTGGAAAAATGATGTGATGGGTGGGGGAAGGGGAAGGGTATGGGGAATTACCACAAACATCTTTGTGAAATGATCATTTTACGTAGCATTAAAAATATTGCTCTTATCTGCCATTTACAGCTATTACTTATTTACTTATTTATATTTTGTCTCCAATGTTGTTTCAATCTCTCCTAGTTTTCCAGGGCACTAATATGCTTCTGATTCTTTCTTTCTCCTGCTTCCTTTCCAATGTTTATTTTCTTTTCTTAATGTAATAATCTTATATTTGTGTCCAATCTAGTTCAGTTTCTATTCTTCTTCCTCAATTCTCTTTACTACATGACCTACTGTGGCTGATCTGTTTTGCTCCCTTGGTATTTAGGGTTTCCTTATATTTACAAGTTATATTTCAAGCCAATGCTGGTTTTTAATAAGTCAGAGACAAAAAAGAAAAAAGCAAGGACCAGGACAAACAGCCCAAGTGTAAAAAAGTTAACTTATTGTTTCTAAGACTTCTAGCTCTTAAAATTATTTGAACCTATTATTCAATGATCTGTTTGACTGTAGTTGATGAATCTCTAACTGGTAATTGTCCAAAGAATGTTTTAGAGGAGAACATCATCTATGGGAAGTAGTGAGTAGAATGGTAAGATTCATGTTGCATTTTCCCTTTTTTAGAGTTCCAGTTTTTTGAGGAAAATAAAAACAAATTCTCTTATGCCAGTTTCATTTTTTGGCTACAACACTTGGACATTGGATAATTGTCCTCTTGTAATTGTAAACAAAAAGCAATTCGTATGTTTTCTCTCTGTCAACTTTTTTTCACATTCTTACTCTCTTTACTTTTGCTGGTTGTACTGCATTTTGATTTGTACTTATATTCAAGAAAACTACAAAAAATGTATTATCTATCCTCAAAGGCAGTTTAATTTTTCCTATACCCTTTTGCAACAATTTGAGGCTTTAAAGAACAGATATGTAATCTAACCTAAGTGATGAATAAAGCTATCTTATCCAATCTTAAATAGCTGTGAACTAAATTTGCTGTGTTTACCATTCTGTAAAGAGGAAAGGAAATTAAATGGCAGGGAGAGAGAGATACAGAGAAAGAGAGAAATAAAAGAATGAGAGACTGAGAAAAGAGGGAAAAAAGATAGAGTTAATAGAGAATATTTATTTTATTTTACCTTTTTGTTTTTCTCTTTGAAGATTTCTGTTTATTGTGCCAAGTTATTATCCTGCTTGTAAAGCCTAGAAAATATGAAAATAAGCAAAAGTAAGTATTTCTAAATTTCCAGGTTTTCATAATATGCTGCATCTGTCAAATATTATTAGGCCAATAATGTTTTAAAATATTAATACTGATTAAAAAATCCCACACTCCCTGTATACTCTGAAAGAGTATTATTTTGGACTTTTTAAAACAAAAACAAAAAATGTGTAAACCTTTTATTTTAGATTGTATTTTATAGTTACAAATCTGTCCCTTGGTTACCCAATTATAGTTTATAGTTACAAATTACCCAATTATAGTTTATAGTTACAAATCTGTCCCTTAGTTACCCAATTATACACAAAAACATGATATGCCTAAAAATAATATTTATCTGAATGTCTCATTATTTATTGCTTTATAGCAGATCTTCACAAGTATTGATAAGCAAAAATAATTAGATTTCAGGTAAATGAAAATAATCTATAAAGTTTAAATTTTTAAAGATTTTTCAAATTAAAAGTACCATAAGAACATGAAGTTCTATAAAGCAGCAGTTGATGGACATTTCATTTACCATGCATTAGGTATAAATCAACGTTTAAAAATCAGATAAAATTCTTTCTTAATGAGCATCATAGGAAATCATCCTTCTGTGGTACCTAGTAAGTATAAAATCATTCACTTTTCTTGCCCAGAAAAGAGGAGAGTTTCTTTAATTGTGATAATTGCATTATTGCATTGCTTTTCCCCCACTCACTTACCTCTCTCTCTTTCTCTCTCTCTCTTTCTCTTTCTCTC